>NC_046659.1:110097751-110105420 GCF_010883055.1 Belonocnema kinseyi
CTTCAAAGTCGTTTTGTATTTTTAACTCTTCTTCTGCTCTAATTGTATCTTTACTTTCTTTAACTAATCGTTTAAGTATCCTGTTTTCGCGTCTATAATCATCTCTACGTCTACTTATTTCCTCATTGCTAAGCCCAGTATTCCAATAATTTTAATAGAGCGCTTATAAGAAGAAAATTGTGCACAAGCAAATCACGGATTTAATGAAATTCAAGGAACTAACGAAATTTATGGAATTCACGGAATTTATGGAATTCAAGAAATTGATGGAATTCAAAGAATTTATAAAGATCACAGAAATAGTATTCAAGGTATTCGTAGAATTTACAGAAGGCACGGAATTCATGAAATTTACGGAATTAACGGAATTTATGGAATAGTAGCTATTCACAGAATAGAAGGAATTCACGGAATGTAGGAACTTCACGAAATTGATAGAATTCAAGAAATTCATTGAAATCACGGGATGCGAGGAATTTACTGCAATCGCGGAATTCACTGGGTTTGCGAAATTCACGGAATTCATCGTGTCTATGGAATTTACGGAATTCACGGAATACGCTCAACTTATGAAATTCATGGAACTCACGAAATTCAAGGAATTCGCGTAATTAATGGGATTTATAATTTCATTGAATTTTACTAACTCATTGAATTACATGAATTCCATCGTATCCGTGAATTCCATTAATTCTGTGAAATGTATAAATTCCGCAAAGTCCATGAATTCCGTGAGTTTTTGATAAAAAGATAAATTTTCATCAAACTGCAATTTTTTAATCAAAACATTTATTTTCTTTAAGAAAAAAATAATGTTTATCCAAAAATGGAATGTTTAGATTTACACTTGAAATCTTAAATTAAAATAGAAGAAAAAGAGCAAATCTGTTGTTAAGAAACCGTCACCAGATAGTTTAATTTAATACCTACTTATTATCAACAATTATTATTGAATTTTCAAGTTATAATGGTAAATTTTGTACAGAGAAGTTAACTTTCAAGCGAGAATTTTAATATTTGTATAAATTGAACCTCATGTGAGACGACATAAAAAAATCGTTGCCCCCTCCCCCTTCACGTATACATTCTTTGAAGAAAATTTATAGTTGCCCTCTCCGATCAAATTTTGAGACCCGCCCCACAGTATTAAAATCCGTGGAAAATCGGTTACTTTTCATATTTTATAAATGAACTGACCAAAACTTTTAGAAACAATGATGAATTTTTTTATGTTAATACTTAAATTTGTTTATTTACAAAGGTCAAACTGAAATCTAAAGGAAAATTGGTGCCTCCGATTTTTCATTTTCCAGCAAAATATATTTGGATCTTGTGAATATTTTTACCTTATTAGGTATGAGTGAACTATATTCAGTCTAAATTTAATTCAATTTCAATTAGCCAATTATTTTACCAAACAAATCAATTTTAGGATTAATGAAAGAAATTCAAAGTTTGTGTTTTTGGATAATTATTTACTAGACTTAAGATTTAGTGCGAAATAGAGGTGAGAAAGGTAATCTAGCGGACCCTTTTTTACAAATAGCTATAATAATTGGGACATTTTTACTATAAATTAATTTGTATTTAACTCTTTTCGGAAACTTTTGCATATTTCAAAGCATACGAATAAAATCGATGTATTATTCATATTTTACATTGACCTAACAAATCCAGTATTTTTATAAAGAAAAAGATTTTCGTCAAAAAAATTATCCTTTTATGCGAAGATTATTTGTTCATTTAATAAATTAACAGTGGGCGAGTTATTTGGCGGAGCCGCCATATTGCGTGTGACTTTTTGTATAGCACTAAAAAACAGAAAAACGAATATTGACCCATTCAATTTATTGTCAAATAAAAAAAAACTTTTTTCGCTTATTTAACCGAGATATCATGTTAGTCCTTTATATATTTTTCTTTTAAAATCAAACTGAAACAAATAATTCGACGATACACGCATAATTATGGTTTTGCCAACCATAATGTATTGCTCGCTCAGCTACAGCATTACGGTTTGGTTATTTTACCCATACCATAATTCATGAAGCAACATTACTGCTTCAGTCATATATTCTAAAAGATATTTCTAAACATAAGATGAATATAGTAGAACGAATTTGTACGGCTGCGTCAGACACAATTTTGTTGGGGTAAATCAACTAGACGCGCGGCTCTCAGCTGCACCTCCCATTGAGGAGATCTAAGCATACACGGTAAAAAAAATTCAACTGTGACGGGGATATTATTCCCCATTATAGCTAGACATTTAGCTGAAAACGAACTAAGCAATTAAGAAAGACCCCTGGTTCAGCAAAAATGAATATCCTTGACCATTTTCCACATACCAAGGATATCGTATAGTCAAACCCCTAATAAGTACAGCTATAATAGGTATACTGAGAATACGTGTCTGAAGGAATTATGGGAAGAGCCCCAGTGCATTGTGGGAGCAGCGAAATAAAATGGCGACGGTCTAAGCGGGAGCAGTGACAGTTCAGATTTACTTTGGACAATTAAACGCTTTTCACCACTTAAAATGTGCGCGAATGCTAATATTAAATAGAGTTTATGATGCGGTAATCATAATTTACAATTGTTTCGATTGTAGGCGATAACTATAATGAAATATCAAGAAACGTGATCAAAACAACAAAATTGACCTCGAAATGCATTATACGGATTACAGGGAAATTCATTTTCGCGGTACCAGACCCAAGATTGGCTACTGTAAGTTAAAATATTTCTATAACAACTAAAATTTTTTCTAATCTAAAGATAATAAAATTATACATAATCTGTCAAAAGTAATAAACTCTCCAACTCTGAAATTTTGTCCAAATTACTGATTTAAGAGAACAGTTTACATAAAGTACCTAAATGTTTAACTCTTCTAACTAAACGTTTTACCTAATCTAAGCGGACACTTTCTTTGAGTTTAATATATTCTTGATTCACTCGTTCGCCTTAAGAAAATTCTAATGAGGACGCATCCTCCATACTGCCGTGGAGATAAGCTTAATTTACAAATTTTATTTTTTTATACTTTCGTTATTATTAATAATATAAAACTATAATTTCGTTGAAAAGTATTTTTCAAATATAAATGGAATAAATAAAAATCGTCTTTGTTTTACATTGCGTGGAATTATTCAACGAAATGTGTTACAAAGTTCTATAAAATTTAAAGGCCGGAGTGACGTGACCTCGATTAAAAGGCAGGGAATAAGAAATACGTCAAATAATTCTACAAAATATAAAATTTTGACTAAATTACAGTCCATATCAAAGAAGTTTTAAAACCAATTTTTCGCTCAAAAAAATCTTTTGCATTATTATATTATTACCTTATACTTTAACATATGTTCACATATTCGAGTACACAATTAATTGGCATTACACAATCACTACACTATTTATAATCGCACGCTATAAAAAAATTTGAATTTGCCGCTGGTTCGGACCCTATATGTTCCGCATTCCTAATGCCTAAAGCCTCGCGGCTAACCTAGCTTTAAGTATGAAAAAAAAGATCTGAAATATAACCTACAGATGTGCAGGAACGTCTAAAAAATTTTGTGATTCATTCTATAAAAAATGTTGCTAAGCCTATAATAATATATTTATAATATAATAATTTTAAAAATAAAACAAATTACTATTGAATATTTCATTTGACTAAACAAAATTTCAACTAAATTCAAAAATATTTTAAGATATTTTAAAAGCTTTTAGAGAAATCAATATACATCTAAAGACATTCAATCGATTCTAGATTCTTTCTACAAATTTCTGACGATTTCAAGAGATTTAACAGAATTTGAAGAATTAAAACATTATTTATATTTTAAAATTACTTTAATATCTTAAAACTCATTTAAGATTTACTGAAATTATTTAAAAATTCTTCAAAATTTCTGAAAATTTCTTAAATTCATTAAAAATATCTTCAACTCTTTTAAATATAATGAAATCTTTAAAATTCAATTGTAAACTTTGAAAAAATTGTAATCAAATAACTCCCTTCAAATCCCTTGAAATTTCTGAAAATCTGTTTTAATACTTAAAAATATTCTTAAATTACATAAAGATCCTTAAACTGTTTAGAATTCTTTTTAATCATTTAAAACGCTTTGTCATATTTTAAACTCCTTAAACGACTTCTTAAACCATATCAAATTCATTAAAATGCTAGAAAATTCCTTAAAATCCTTTAAAGTTTCTTGAACTTTAAAAAAATATTTTAAAGTTTTGAAATATATTCAAAATTCTTTTACTTTCTGGAATTCTTTAAAATTATTTGAACTCTTTTAAAATTCATTAAAATAATTTCTTGACATTTTTTAAAATCACTCTAAATAGTTTGGAATCTTAAAAAACTTGAGAGCGCAAAGGGAAATTGAGAAATAAGTCAGAATATTTGTGAAGATTCAGGGATGTTTCGGAATATTTTGGAATATCAGAAATATTTAAGATTATAAAGAAAATAAGGAATAACAAGAATATCCGGCAATATTTAGTGAATATATCAGAAGTATTGTAGTGATTGACCCCTCATCATATCAAAATAAGTTGGTTTAAATGATATCTCATTTTGAAGATCTTATTAATAGTGTTTACAAGTAAACTGTAATAAACGTCAGTTTTTTGGAAAATAACTTACGTATAATAATCATCGCTGACCGAATTTATGTGAAATCAGGCGTAAAATAATGAAATTACTTAAAAATCCTGACCTATTGCATACATAAAATTCAAATATTATTCTTAAGATAAAAAAATAAAAATAAATGTTAAATACATAATTCAGTTAGAAAATCTTTAATAGAATAACACAAATATGAAAGCGAAGACTAGTTTTTCTTTAAGTCTTCATAAATACCCATTACGTGTACAGTGTAATAAATCCTAATCTTGTAAAAATTTTAGAATCAGGTATTAAAACCCTTTTTTACTAACCTCATTTGATATACAATAATAATTCAATAATAATATAAAGAGATTGTTTACGCGTTGACATACTTCGAACTTACTATAAACGTCAAGTTATGTTCGATAACTGCATTCAATCAAAGATAAAAGGTTTTTCAATAGGCACGCTACAAAAGTAGACCGATAGTGACAGCAAACGACGCAATTTTTTTCCCCGCTCTTTTGACATTTCTCGTCAGTAAGGTTTGCCATTTCATCATGGAAATGTATACGATCCAACAACGAGTCGAAATTATTAAAATTTACTACCGAAATTTGGATTTAGTGGCCTCAACTTTAAGAGCGCTACGTCCAATTTATAGTCGTCATAAGAGTCCTGCCAGATCAACAATTGAGCGTCTGGTAGAAAAATTTGAATCCACAGGTACAGTGCAAAATGTTCCCGTGCCAGTGAGACAAAGAAGTGCCCGTAGTGTCGAGAATATTACTGCCGCTAGCGCATCAATTGAGGAAGACCCAAATCAGTATCTCATACGTCGTTCTCAAGCGTTGGGCTGATCTGTGACGTTGTGGCGTATTATGCGAAAATATCTTGTCCTACATCCTGACAAGATCAAATTGACGCAAGAACTAAAGCCTCTTGACCACCAGAAGCGACTTATGTTCGTGAATTGGGCTGAGAAACAACTTGAAAATGATCCGGATTTTCATCGAAAAATCATCTTCAGCGATGAGGCTCATTTCTGGCTGAATGGCTTCGTCAAGAAGCAAAATATAAGTTATTGGTCAGGCAGCAATTCACACGAACTCCATGAATCAACATTACATCCCGAAAAAATTACGGTTTGGTGCGGTTTATGGGCCGGCGGCGTCATTGGGCCGTACTTTTTCCTTGATGATCAAGATCGGCACGTTACTGTGAATGGGAATCGCTACCGCTCAATGATAACCGAATATTTTTGGCCGGAATTGGATGATATGGACTTGGACAATATGTGGTTTCAACAGGACAGCGCCATCAGCCACGCAGCGAATGCCACAATCGATTTATTGAAAACCAAGTTTGGTGAGCGTGTTATCTCACGAAATGGCCCAGTCAATTGGCCGCCTCGGTTGTGCGATTTAACACCGTTAGACTATTTCCTGTGGGGCTACGTCAAGTCTATGGTCTATGCCAACAAGCCAGCGACGATTGATAAACTTCATACGAATATCGAACGTGAAATTACAGCAGTATCGGCCGAATTATGCTAGAAAACCGTCGAAAATTGGGTTCAGCGTCTGGACTTCTGCAAGCGTGCGCGTGGTGGCCATGCAAAAGAAATCGAGTTCCATACATTATGGCATCGAATGTACTTTCAAATGAATAAAGAATTTCATTTATATCCAAAACCGTTTTTGTTTTATTTAAAAAAACTTTTGTAGCGCTCTTATTGAAAAACCCTTTATTTTGAATAGTCATACATTTTACATAGTTAAGTTGATCTAGACACCCCCTCAAAGTACTTTTACTGTTTCAATATTGAAAATTTATTATTCATTTATAAAATATGTTCTTTGATAGGATCCAAAACATCCATTAGTTACTCATAGGAATACAAGTATAATTATGGATATTATTGGATATTATTTTCACTTTTTTCATTGCAATCTGTAATACAGTTATTTTTTAGAAAATATTTTCTTTTTGGGGGGCCTTGGCATGGCTTAGGGGGCGTTAACCAAAGGGCACGCAGTCTAGGAACCCCGATGCGCCCCATGCCATTCTGCCACTGAATATAGCACAATTTTCTTTCTAATTTAGTTAGGAATTTTCAAGCAAACTCGGATTACAACCAGCCTCAAACTATTTCTTTCAGTGCGCTTCTATTCATTACAAGTAGCTCTAAATTATTGACTTTTTTTAAATATTCAAATTATTTAATGAATATTTTTTTTTTGCAATCAGCTGGAGACCCAAACAATATCCCTGAGGGTACTGAACTTTACCGGTGCTTGTATTATGGCCTCCACGGAACAAGAGTTGCAGTATACAGTGGTCAAAAGTTTCTCACAGTGGAAGGTAAATAGATTCTTTAAATAAGTGAAAAATAATCTAGAGCAAACATTAGGAAATTCTGTCTTTTCTGTGAATTTACCCATGCGGTATCCCGTGCAGAAATTTCAAGCTCTAGTTTTTAAGTAGATATTGCAAAAATAGTGTAAATTGCAACTTTTTTATTAAATTTTCAATAAATTCCGAAATAGTCAACGTTCTTCAACTATCGTGGACTCATTTTGAAGCTTGTTTTTCACTTTATCAGAACAGCTTACGAGTATGAATCGTAAAAATATCTTTCAACCTAATCGATTTTTTCTGAAATGATAATTGTTGAATTTTTATTTAATTTTTCAAATTTTTTTTTGCTTTTAAACTTTTTTTAAGAATTCTATAAAAAGTAATTTATAAAAGAAAAAAATCATTGAAAATTTCCCGATAAACTCTTAATTAATCCTGCAATATAAAAGGAAATCTTGAAAGTTTCTGATTTTTCGATAAAATTTTAGTAATTTTTTTAAATCTTCTTCAATATGAATTTTTAATAAAAATCTAGATTTTCAATTTAAGAAAATAGTTTAATTCTTAATGAACTAGGGGGTAAGGCCACCATGCAACTTTCAAAAAATCGAAATTTTTTTAGTAAGCCTAAAATATTTCTAAAACCCTGTAGAATGAGAAAAAAAATTTCTTGTGGTC
>NC_046659.1:110105520-110108652 GCF_010883055.1 Belonocnema kinseyi
AAAAACTTTAAACGCATTTTTCTCGAAACACCATTTTTCAAATCGGGCGAACTAATAGCAGCTACAAATCTTAATAGATTATTTTCAAATTTTGAGAAAATTGTTATAAACATATAATTTAGTGAACCACGTAGGGATTTTTCGACATGTTGTAAACTTTTTTTTTTATAAACAATGCAATATGAAATTTTCACGTCAAAAAATGAAGTTTTTGCTCGTATGCTTACAATTTGTCAAAAAATTAGTTTTTTTAAAATCCCCTACGTGGTTCACTAGTTTATGATATATATTTAAAAAAAATGTTTGGATTTTTGTTAGAGTTTTCAATGTGAAGGTACAGCGAGTTCGCCCGTTTTGGACCTCCCGAAAAACGAGCCGCAGAAACTTAATCCGGAAAAGGCCATTTTATATCGAAATTATGTAAAAAGAAATGTTTTTTGTACGTTTACATACACTTGATTAAAAATTAAAAAAGAAAATTCAATAGCTTTCACTGTACTTCCGAAAAACGTTCCTGAAAATGTCCTTTTTTTTGACGCGCATGGTGGCCTTACCCCTTAAATATAAATATTTATGTGAAGTTTCCACCAAGAAAAATAATCTTCTGCCGAGAAACAAGACTTTTTGATACACGAATTGGTAAACAAATAATAGATTTTCCAACTAAAAACAAGTGCAAACATCAGTAAAATAGTTCAACTATAAGTTTAGAAATCAATTTTTGAAAAAACGGACTTTTCAAACTGAAAATATTTAAATTTTCCATCAAATTAATTTTTAACTACAAAATTGAATTTTCATCCAAGAATGTCCCAAGGATATCTCAGAATATCCTCAGGATATCCCATTAATGTCCCAATTTTAAATGCCAAGGATATTCCCGAGATATCCCAATTCCATAAATTATAGTGTATTGCTGGAAATTCATATGTATCTACAGCCAATTATATTTATATTCAGTTGTATAAATAAAATAATAAATAATAAAACAATCTTAGGTGCTTTTAAGGAAATTTTCCACAAAGTGCAACATTATAAAATATAATAATGCTGACGCCCCCCCCCCCCCTTAAGTTACTTCCAGGTAAATTCCATCATGGTTGTCAGTGTGCAAAAAATATCACGCAGTAATTAGTGACACTTTAACAAAAGTCAACAATTTCTCGAATATTCGTCCGGATTACAATCTATTTTCATTTATATTATACAAACCAACGCGGTACATATTAAATTGACTGTTTATCATCAAAATTTATTTGGTCGTTGAAACGTGCGATCTCTAAACTGCGCAATTCAGAGGTAACAGAATTAACAAAAACTTTAAAATGTTTAGAATGTGACTTGTTTTTGATTGTAAGTAGAGTATTAATGGTTATAAAAATCATTTGCGGTAATAATATTTTGGTAATTATACTGAAATGGGGTCTCAAAGAAACTGAATATTCGAGATTTGTATAAAGTGGTTTTTTGACATACGGATGTTTGTGAATCTTTATGTTTTCAGGTATTTTACATATTTTAATCAATATGGATGTCAAAAATATTGGATTCCATTGCCAAAAATGTGTATATCCCGTACAGTAAATTGAGTGGATATCGTACAAGGCGGAAATCTCGATATCCTTGGAATACACCAAGGATATCCCGGGATATTTCCGGGACATTTTTAAGGATATCCGATATCTTGCCGAGATATCCTAGGGATGTGCCCAGGATATCATTTTGTTGTGTGAGATAAATTAATACATATTTCTCATATTTTCAGAATGCTTTGTAAAAAGCGGATGTGATTACAGACTCGAAAAAAATGACTTTCTGGCAATAGATATGAAGCCTTATGGATACGTTGGTTCTCAGGGCTATCGTCTGTTTGTTTACCAACCCAAAACTCCAGATGCATCTCCATCTGCATCTCGATCTGCATCTCCATCTACATCTCCATCGTTGTCTCCTTCTACATCTCCAAGTAGACATAATTGAGAACCCTCCATTCCTTTCTCTCGATTTTTAACTCGACAAAACTTGCCTGTCCACTGCCATCCCTTTGCAATATAGAGTGCTAATACTTTTACCAATCTTCTAATTTTTCGGTATTTCGATTGCCTTTTTAGTTACTTTAAGGTTTATGTTAATTTTTTTATAATATATTGATAACCTGAACAATTACCAATATCTCCCAGAAATGCTCTTCTTTAAATTTATTAATATAAATAGGCATGTTTAATAATGCTTTAATGGGAATATGTTCTATATCATATCAATTTTATGTTTCTTATTACGAATTATCATCTTATAGAAATTAAGTTACAATTATTATTTTTCTAAATATGAAACCCGAGTGAATTAATCTCGGATCGCGCCTTGACCAATTTCTGTTCAGTTAAAGATTGTCGCATCCTTATCTAGAGGGTCCTTGCCTCGTACTGGGAACCATGGATGCTTGCTTCTTCTATCCCTAAATGTTTCTATCGCTAAAATATTTTTTATTTAGAACATTTTATTCCTGTGGTTGTCGAAAATTTACATTATACATCATTTTGTCCGATCAACTTTGGGGTAGCTTTTACATGCAATTTTGTTTTCAGTAATATTTAAAAACCGTAGTTAGTCACTTTCAAACAATCAATGTTCATTGGAGTAGTAGATGCTACAAGTTCTAGTTCGTCGACGGCCTGTGAAATTTCGTCGCAGGGTAAGATTTGTCGTTGTTAAATGTGATAGATTTCTGTATTTTCTTTCATAAATCATTGGCAACAATATAAGATTTGGTCAGTACCGACTAGTTTTCCCTTGATTTAAGGAGTTATTCGTGTCTGATATTACTTATCATCTGTCATAGTACTGGAAAGATACTCTCGATGTATTTTGCTCGACAATTCCATTTAAATCGCTTTATTGTTTGTTGAATAAACGTTTATTATTAGGTAAAAATAAGTTTTGCTATTAAAATGAACCCTTTTCATCTTAGGATCAGCAGTATTGTGTAAAAGGCACCCACAAGAAAAAAAACATATTGTTTTACAAAAGATGTATATATATATTGTAACCGCTGACTTTTAGCAGGATTAACTTGTAAGGGTTAATTTAATAACCGGACTTATATTAAATGATATTCAATAAAATAGGGGCTTC
>NC_046659.1:110108752-110110749 GCF_010883055.1 Belonocnema kinseyi
GTCATGTCTGATATTTAGTTGTCATCTTTCACAGTACTGGAAAGTTACTCTTGATGTATTTTGCTCGACAATTCCATTTAAATCGCTTTATTGTTTGTTGAATAAGCGTTTATTATTAGGTGCAAATAAGGTTTGCCATTAAAATGAACCCTTTTCATCCCACAAGAAAAGAAAATTATTTTTTTAAAAAAGATATACATATCCACTCAACAACAATTTTCGGCTACTTCTTATGCACGTATTTTTTGTTCTAATCACGATGACTTTTCATAACGAATTATACATTTAATTTTCTGGCTATAATATGCGGAGTAAGTAAAAATTAGAAATGAAAAATTATTTTCTATTCAATCATTTACAAATGCAATTCAGAATATTTCTTTTCTAAGTTTCTTGTTTTAATCGAGATTAACGCTTCTAATTAGATTGAGAAATTAGTTTTCTGTCTTAGCTATTCAGCATAAGAAATTGCTCACGAAACAAATTTTTGCTTTTAAGAAGACCTACAAATTTGCCTATAAATACTGTTTGATAGAACACACAGTTCTTTTTTAAGCACTTTAAAATAGGATATTTGTTTGAAACAGAATATTCAAATTATCAGCCAACCTGCGCGACGTGATAAATGTTTATCTAGTCTTAATATAATCTTGAACACATTTCTTTTTAATTAAAAAAATACTTGAAAACCCATGTAGGTAAATGTTCAAACCGGAATAACAAATTTTCAACAAAGAAGATTATTTTTCTATACAAAAAACGGAGAATTTCAATAAAAAACATGAATTTTCAACCAGACATGCATTTTTAAATAAAATAACGAATTTTCAACAACAAAATTCATTTGAATGAAAGGAGTTCCACATTCAACTTAATAGTAAATTTGATAACAATGTTAAATTTTTGACCAACAGGGATGAATTCTTAACCTAATATTTAGGTTTTTGGAAAAAAAATGTACGATCAACCCAATAAGGAAATTTTGAAATACATTTGAAAAAAATGTAAGAGCGAAGTGTAAATTTTATCAAGTAGCTGAATTTTCAATCAGCAAAAATTAATTCTTAACATGAAATATAGCAATTGATACGACAACCCAAAAATATTATAAATTTAATTAAAAAACAGTCTATAGTTCTGCAAAAAGACGATTTTTTAACTAAATATTTAAATATTCAACCGCAATAAAATTTTAATCAATTGTTACATTTTTAAATCAAAAAGGAAAATTTCCTTAAAGTTAGTTGAATTTTCGATCCGGAAATATAAGTCTTGAACTAAAAATAGAATGGTTAAATTTGCAATTGAAAACTTTATCAGAAAATAAAACTAATATTATTTCAATCAATCAGTTTAATTTTTAACAACATAGATGTATCTTTAACTAATAAGATGAATTTTTAACATATTCGTTTAATTTTCCACGATTACTACTTCGTGGAAAATTAAACATCTCGCTGTTGAATTTTTTATTAAAAAACAGCTTATTTTCAACAAATTATTAAATAGTGAAATTTTCATTAAAAAAATAAATTTTCAACTGCGAAAAGCGAATTTTCAACACATCACTTAAATTTTTAGACGAAGTATTAAATATTTAACTGATGAACTTAAATTTTAGCAAAGTTTTTCAGCTGTTGAAATCAAATTGTTTGACAAAGTATTTCAACTGTAAGCCGAGTAATTGAACTTTTCAGTAAATAATTAGATGAATTCTGTATGCAAAATTTATTATTCCAATTTTAAACTTAATTAATAAATCTTCAACCAAAAATATAATAATTGAATCTTTTGTTAAAAAATTTAATTTCCACAAAAAGAAAAGTAAGTTTAAACTCAAATATTTTAATCTTTAACAAAATAGTAAAATTTATGACGAAAAAATATTAATTATGAACCAAAAGTATAATAATGGATTTTTCAGTGAACAAAATGAACTTTCAACAAGTTGTTAAAAAAAGCTTGAACTTAATGGCATAATAAATATCTCTTTAATT
>NC_046659.1:110110849-110113956 GCF_010883055.1 Belonocnema kinseyi
ACCAAAAGTATAATAATGGATTTTTCAGTGAACAAAATGAACTTTCAACAAGTTGTTAAAAAAAGCTTGAACTTAATGGCATAATAAATATCTCTTTAATTTTCTGTTGAAACTAAAAAGATAACTGTGAAATTCTTTGAAAAATAAGTATTTAATATCAATGGATTTATAAGAGAATGTTTTATTTGGCTGTGTTAATAAAAATTAATAATTATCATCATCATTATTACGAAGTAGCTTATTTACCAGTTTTATAATATGGTTCTGCTGAATCCAAAATTGTACCAAATCTTTTACATTCATAGTTCTTGCCTCGCTTGTCAAATCAATATTTTCCAATATTCTATTAAGATATGAATGTATAAGAAATGTGGAATGATTGGATTTTCAACTGAAAATAATGCATTTTCCGGGAATAATTGAGTCCACATTTTTTGAACAAAATATTTATTTTCAAGAAAAAAAAACCAATTTGAAATCATATTTGTTTCATTTTTATTCATAGAAATAAAATATTTACTAAAATGATACAGCTTCAATTAACAATCTTTGTATCCAAATACTTGAATCTTCAAAATGCAAGTTGAATTTTTTACGAAAAAGGACGACGTTGAAGTTTGCCATAGATATGGATTTCAAATTTGTGTAATTTATAAAAAAAAAACTAAGAGTCAGATCAAAAAAATAAAAACGACTCTGGATTTGTCTTGGAAATATCTCTGTGTGCATCCTGTTCTTTTAAACAGTTTGTTAAACAATTGAGCCTTTTGTTATCTTTCTGCAATTGTTATAAACAAAGCATGCAACATATCGAAAAATCAAGTGCACCATTGCATTCGTCTCGAAAATATCTATATGTGCACTTTTTGTTTTTTTCATACCCATTTTTTAAGCGATTAGCGCATTTGTTGTTCAGCGCACTGCTGCTTCGTGCTCGTAGATACGAATTTAAAAGTTGTGTAATTAATTTTTCTTAAACTTAGAAATGTACATATAGATATTTTCGAGAGGAATGCATTGGTGCACTTAGTTTTTCGATCCGATGCAGACTTTATTTATAATAATTGAAGAAAGATAACAATTAGCGTAATTGTTTAACAAATATTTCAAACAAAAAAACAACAAGAAATGCACACCGAAACATTTCCGTGACGAATCCAAAGGTGTTTTTACTTTTTTGATATGAGTCTTAGTTTTTATTAAAAATTAATTACATAACTTTGAAATCCATATCTGTGACAAATTTTCAACCTAAAACATATATATTTTAATATAAAAAAAAGAAAACTGAAATATAAGCATGAAAAATAAGTTTTTCGTCAAATAGAATAATAGTCTATAAAAAATCGCCAATGAGTAGAGTTGTTAAAATATTAGATAAAAACGAATGAATTCTCAATAAAAAAACCTTCAACAATACAATCAAATTTTAGCCAAAAAGATTAACTTTCTACCAATACAGAATAATTTTAAAAAAAACATAAACTCCAAGTCAAATACAAAAAAAATACGGAATTTTTTAACTGAATTGGTAAAAATAATTTTCCTAAATTTTAAATAAATTGTTGATCAAAGCCGATTGAGAAATTCAAAAAACTCGAAGAAAGGAATGTTGTCAAATTGATACACATGAATCAAAACTGAGTTTCAATTGAAGGGCAATCACAAAAAATGCAACATTGCTGTGCATTATTGAACTAACAAGAATTTAAGATTTCCTAATTTTCATCTCAAATAATTAATTTGTAACTGAAAGGAACTGATTTGTTCGAAAAGTTTCAACGGAAAATTCAAACAAAAAAAATTAAAAAAAAAAAATTTTTTATACGATAAAACTCAAGTATTATCTCAGTCTTCTTACCAAAATAAAATTCACCCAAAGCGCAATTATTGTGAAATTTTTGGATTTTCAAATTTATGGGATCTTAGTGTAGTGTAGAAGATTAAAAACAGTAATTTTCATATTAGGTGGTACGAATTTACGCATGTAAAAATTCTAATTTTCGGAAAAATAGCGTTACTTTTTTTTACTCCAAAAAATATAAAATAGCCGTCTTCTATCAAATGCATGCTAAATGCGGTATTTTCGGATTTTTTTAACGAAAATTATTTTGAAACGATAAGTGAAATATTCCCAAATACTTTTCACATAATTTTATTATCTTTTAAAAAACTTCTCCACCCTAAAATCCTTAAATGTTATTAGTTCTTGAAAATAATGACACATTTAAAGAATTTTAAGTACAAAATATTTTTAAAGGATATTTGGTGACGACTTGGATATTTTTCATTTGTTTAAAAATTTTTTTCCTCTGTGGAGCGAGAAAAGTGATTATTTTCTGGAGATAATAACACAATTGACGGATTTCGAAAGCAATATTTTTTTCTAATAGACGCTTAGCAATTTTTAAACCAATTTCTTTCTCTGGAAATTGTGCAAAATTATACTTTACGACAATTATTGACATCATTTTCGTACGTTGAGAGATATCTAAAGAAAATTCAGCAATTTAAAAAAAAGCTCAGGTTCAATCGTCAAATGTTATTCATTTCTGCAATTAATGATAAAAGTAACGAATGTTAATAATAAGAGTAAAATTTTTTTGAATAATTAAAAGATCTATTCAAAATATATTGAACTAATAAATATTGTTTCAGTAATTACCAAGTGTGATAAGCAAGAACTACAACAGTTGGAATTCTTAACACATCGTATAATTTATCCGGAATGATAATAACTTTTTACCATTTACAAGGGGAGAAAATTTTTTTCAGCAAATAATAATTGTTTAAACAATTTAAAATCATTAAAAAATACTTTGAATTTCGTCAACTAACGATTAAAAATAATTAATGTTGAAAAATTTCCAGAAAAATAACGTCTTTGGCATAAATTTGGAAGAAAACTGCCTAAGTGTTGTCTAAAAATAAATGAAAAAATATCTTGTTGTAACTCTGAAAGATTTTTAAATATATTTTTTTTTGCTAATGCAAATATTGAATTTATTGAATATGAGTGCTAATTTAAATTGACCCATCTTTAAATTTTTTCAATATCATAAAGATTAAAAATAATATTATCAATAATACAATATAAAAATTTCAAA
>NC_046659.1:110114056-110119247 GCF_010883055.1 Belonocnema kinseyi
CAACTACTTTCGGCTACTTCTTATGCACGTATTTTTTGTTCTAATCACGATGACTTTCCATAACGAATTATACATTTAATTTTCTGGCTATAATATAAGGAATAAGTAAAAATTACAAATGAAAAATTGTTTTCTATTCAATCATTTACAAATGCACTTCAGAATATTTCGTACTAAGCTTCTTGTTTTAATCGAGATTACGCTTCTAATTAGATTGAGAAATTAGTTTTCTGTCGTAACTATTCAGCATACGAAATTGTTCACAAAACAAATTTTTGCTTTTAAGAAGACTTACCAATTTGCCTATAAATACTGTTTGATACAACACGCAGTTCTTTTTTTAAGCACGTTAAAATAGAATATTTGTTTGAAACATAATATTCAAATTATCAGCCAACCTGCGCGACGTGATAAATATTTATGTAGTCTCAATAGAATCTTGAACACATTTCTTTTTAATTAAAAAAATACTTGAAAACCCATGTAGGTAAATGTTCAAACCGAAATAACAAATTTTCAACAAAGAAGATTATTTTTCTATGCAAAAAAAGGAGAATTTCAATAAAATACATGAATTTTCAACCAAAGACATGCATTTTTAAATAAAATAACGAATTTTCAACAACAAAATTCATTTGAATGTAAGGCGTTCTACATTCAACCAAATAGTAAATTTGGTAAAAATGTTAAATTTTTTACCAACAGAAATGAATTTTTAACGAAATATTTAGGTTTTCGGAAAATAAAAATGTACAATCAACCCAATGAAGGAAATTGCGAACTACATTAATGAATTTCAAATCAAATGTTTAAAATTTCAAAAAAAAAAAAACATTTGAAAAAATGTTAAGAGCGAAGCGTCAATTTTTTATCAAGTAGCTGAATTTTCAATCAGCAAAAATTAATTCTTAACATGAAATATGACCAAAAGATCTTGAGCCAGAAATAGAATGGTTAAATTTGCAGTTAAAAACTTTATTAGAAAATAAGACTAATATTGTTTCCACCAATCAGTTTAATTTTTAACAACAGAGATGTATCTTGAACTAATAAGATAAATTTTTAAAATATTCGTTTAATTTTCCACGAAGTAGTTACAGTATGTTCAAAAAACGGTAAGGTGTTAGAAGAGAAGACGATTTACAA
This sequence comes from Belonocnema kinseyi, assembly GCF_010883055.1. Taxonomy (NCBI): domain Eukaryota; kingdom Metazoa; phylum Arthropoda; class Insecta; order Hymenoptera; family Cynipidae; genus Belonocnema; species Belonocnema kinseyi. The sequence goes on from NC_046659.1 coordinate 110,115,203, forward strand.
CAAAATACATACATCAGTCTTGAAACCTCGTTGTTGAATTTTTTTATAAAAAAACCGTTTATTTTTAACAAATTATGGAATAGTGAAATTTTCATTTAAAGAATTAATTTTCAACTGCGAAAAACGAATTCTCAACACAGCACTTAAATTTTTAGCCGAAGTATTAAATATTTAACTTATAAGCTTAATTTTTAGCAAAGTTTTTCAGCTGTTGAAATCAAATTGTTTGACAAAGTATTTCAACTGTGAACCGAGTAATTGAACTTTTCAGTAAATAATTAGATGAATTCTGTATGCGAAATTTAATATTCCAATTTCAAACTTAATTAATAAATCTTGAACCACAAAGAGAATAATTGAATCTTCTGTTAAAAAATTTAATTTTCACAAAAAGAAAAAGAAGTTTAAACTAAAATATTACAATCTTCAACAAAATAGTAAAATTTATGACCAAAAAATATTAATTATGAACCAAAAGTATAATAATGGACTTTTCAGTTAACAAAATGAACTTTTAACAAGGTGTTAAAAAAAACTTGAACTTAATCGCATAATAAATATCTCTTCAATTTGCTGTCCAAACTAAAAAGATAACTGTGAAATTCTTTGAAAAATAAGTGTTTAATATCAATGGATTTATAAGAGAATGTTTTATTTGGCTGTGTTAATAAAAATTAATAATTATCATCATCATTATTACGAAGTAGCTTATTTACCAGTTTTATAATATGGTTCTGCTGAATCCACAATTGTACCAAATCTTTTACATTCATAGTTCTTGCCTCGCTTGTCAAATCAATATTTTCCAAGATTCTATTAAGATATGAATATATAAGAAATGTGGAATGATTGGATTTTCAACTGAAAATAATGCATTTTCCGGGAATACTTGAGTCCACTTTTTTTGAAAAAATATTTATTTTTTAGAAAAAAAAACCAATTTGAAATCACATTTGTTGCATTTTTACCCAAAGAAATAAAATATTTACTAAAATGATACAGGTTCAATTAAAAAACTTTGTATCCAAATACTTGAATCTTCAAAATACAAGTTGAATTTTTTACGAAAAAGGACGACGTTGAAGTTTGCCATAGATATGGATTTCAAATTTGTGTAATTATTAAAAAAAAAAACTAAGAGTCAGATCAAAAAAATAAAAACGACTCTGGATTTGTCTTGGAAATATCTCTGTGTGCATTCTGTTTTTTTTTTAACAATTTGTTAAACAATTGAGCCATTTATTATTTTTCTGCAATTGTTATAAACAAAGTATGCATCAGATCGAAAACCCAAATGCACCATTGCATTCGTCTTGAAAATATCTATATGTGCACTTTTTGTTTTTTTTTATACCCATTTTTAAAATAAATTAGCGCATTTGTTGTTCAGCGCACTGCTGCTTCGTGCCCGTAGATACGAATTTAAAAGTTGTGTGATTAATTTTTTTTAAACTCAGAAATGCACATCTAGATATTTTCGTTAGGAATGCAAGGGTGCACTTAGTTTTTCGATCCGATGCAAACTTTATTTATAATAATTGAGGAAGATAACAATTAGCGTAATTGTTTAACAAATATTTCAAACAAAAAAAAAAACAAGAAATGCACACCGACACATTTCCGTGACGAATCCAAAGGTGTTTTTACTTTTTTGACATGAGTCTTAGTTTTTTTTTTTAATTAATTACATAACTTTGAAATCCATATCTTTGGCAAACTTTATAGTCGCGAAAAAGGACAAATTTTCAACCTGAAACATATACATTTTTATATGAAAAAAAAAGAATACTGAAATATAAGCATGAAAAATAAGTTTTAAGTCAAATAGAATAATATTCTATAAAAAATCGCCAATGAGTAGAGTTGTTAAAATATTAGATAAATAGAAATGAATTCTTAATGAAAAAAACTTAAACAATGAAATAAAATTTGAGCCAAAAAGATTTACTTTTCTACCAATACAGAATAATTTTAAAAAAACATAAATTCAATGTCAAACATTAACAAAATACGGAATTGTTCAACTGAAATGGTCAATTTTGAACAAAAGAACATTGACGTTCAAGCTAGAATGAAATACTTCAATTTTGAGAGAGAAAAACTAATTTTCAAAATAACAGAATGGAAAATAATTTTCTGAAATTTTAAATAAATTGTTAATCAAAGCCGTTTGAGAAATTCGAAAAATTCGAAGAAAGGGATGTTGTCAAATTGATACACATGAATCGAAATTGAGTTTCAATTGAAGGGCAATTACAAAAAATGCAACATTGCTGTGCATTATTAAACTAACAAGATTTAAAGATTTCCTGATATAACATTGTGTTATATTACATTTTCATCTCAAATAATTAATTTGTAACTGAAAGGAACTGATTTGTTCAAAAAAATTTCAACCGAAAATTCAAACTCAAAAAATTTTTTTAAAATGTTTTCATACGCTAAAACTTAAGTATTTTCTCAGTCTTCTTACCAAAAAAAATTTCACCGAAAGCGCAACTATTGTGAAACTTTTTGGATTTTTAAATTTATGGGATCTTAGTGTAGTGTAGAAGATTAAAAACAGTGATTTTTATATTAGGTGGTACCAATTTACGCATGTAAAAATTCTAATTTTCGGAAAAATAGCGTTAATTTTTTTTACTCTAAAAAATATAAAATAGCCGTCTTCTAGCAAATGCATGCGTAAGGCGGTATTTTCGCATTTTTTTAACGAAAATTATTTTGTATCGATAAGTGAAAAATTCTCAAATATTTTTCATATAATTTTAGTATCTTTAAAATAACATTTTTACCCTAAAATCGTTAAATGTTATTAGTTTTTGGAAATAATGAGACATTTAAAGAATTTTAAGTGCAAAATATTTTAAAAGGATATTTGGTGACGACTCGGATATTTTTCATTTCTTTAAATATTTTTTGCCTCTGGAAAGCGAGAAAATTGATTATCTTTTGGAGTTAATGACACAATTAACGGATTTCAAGAGCAATATTTTTTCTAATAGACTCTTAGCCATTTTTAAACCAATTTTTTTTCTGAAAATTGTGCAAAATTATACTTTTCGGCAATTATTGATATCATTTTCGTACGTTGAGAGATATCTAAAGAAAATTCAGCATTTGAAAAAAAGCTCATTGTCAATCGTCAAATGTTATTCATTTCTGCAATTAATGATAAAATTAACGAATGTTAAGAATAATAGTAAATTGTTTTTGAATAATTAAAAGATCCTTTCAAAATATATTGAACCAATAAATATTGTTTAAGTAATTACCAAGCGTGCTAAGCAAGAACTACAACAGTTGGAATTCTTAACACATCGTATAATTTATCCGGAATGATAATAACTTTTTACCATTTACAAAGGGAGAAAATTTATTTCAACAAATAATAATTGTTTAAACAATTTAAAATCATTAAAAAATACTTTGAATTTCTTCAAATAAGGATTAAAAATAATTATTGTTGAAAAATTTCCAGAAAAATACCGTCTTTGGCATAAATTTGGAAAAAAACTGCCTAAGTGTTGTCTAAAAATAAATGAAAAAATATCTTGTTGTAACTCTGAAAGATTATTAAATATTTTTTTTTTTGCTAATGCAAATATTGAATTTATTGAATATGAGTGCGAATTTAAATCGACTCATCTTTAAATTTTTTCAATATCATAAAGATTAAAAATAATATTATCAATAATACAATATAAAAATTTCAAAATAATTTTTTTTGTTAAAAGTTCTTAAGTACTTAAATACAAGCTGATATTTAAGACTTCAAAACAATATTTGTCACATTTAGAAGTTTCGATCGAAACAAAAAATATTTGATACATTTTCAAAAACGTTTATAAGACTTCCAATATTTCTTTTTTGTCTTCAAAAATCGAAATTTAAAAAAAATCTTTTAAAGTTTAAAATCATTATTGAATCTCTTCAAATCTTTTATGCCTCGGGACTCGATCCAGCGATCCTAAGTGAAGTCCAGAGGGCGACCACCGAGCTACGGCACTCATTAACATATATTTATATATTTATTTATTTATTT
>NC_046659.1:110119347-110131148 GCF_010883055.1 Belonocnema kinseyi
CATGACTATAAACAAACAATACGAACATTAGCAAAATCGTTAAATCTCCTACCAGAACCAATTAATATTTTAATAAATTGTTGATATTTTAAATCACAAAAGAAAATTTCCTTAAAGAAAGATTAATTTCCAACCTGATCATATGAATTTTAACAGAAAATGAAATGGTTAAATTTGCTATTGAGAACTTGATTATCAAGAAAAAACCAATATAATAACTTCCACAAAGCAGTTTAATTTGTGTGCAAAGGGAAGGAAATTCAAGAAATAAAATGAATTTTTAACGAAATGTATCAACTTTCAACCAAGTATGTAGCTAAATTGTAATTAAGAAATGTGACGTTTTCAGGAAAAACCAATTTACAAAAAATACACCAATTTCGAACCTAATTGTTGATTTTTTAATAAAAAATAATTATGTAATATTTATGTAAATATTCGACTAAAAGAATGACTTGCCAAGAAGAAGGGGTAGATTTTTTTAAAAATAACTTAAGCTTAAAAAATAAAATAAAATCAAGTAATAGATGTTTAATTAAAATTATAAATAATGAAAGAAGATTTTTAACAAAAATATTAATTTTTTAAACAACTAATTGTATCTCCAACCTACAACACCAATTTTCAGCAGAAATAAAAGGTCTTAAACGGGAGCAATTTAATTTTCAAACGACACGAATAATTTTTTTGTAAGATTAACTTTAAAAAGATGAATTTCTATTTTAAAAAAGTTTTTTTAACGTAATACGTGTATTTAAAGAAATATAGTTGAATTTTTAATTTATAAGATCGATTTTTATTAAAAGTTAAAGGTTTTGAACTCCACAAAATCAATTTTCAAATATAACTGGAAACGTTGAAATTTTAGTGGAAGAAATTAATTTTCAAACATCTTAATTTTCAGCCATAAGGATTAATTTTCTATTAAAAAGAAAATTTTTCCACAAAGTACATACATTTTCAAACAAATCCTAAAATTTTTATTAAAAACTTTTGAATTTCAGCCAAATATTCGAAAATTCACTAAAAATGATAAATTTTTAATTCAAGGTAGAAATATAATATAATTTTTATATGAAAAAATTGTCAAAGTTAGAAAAAAGCATGAAAAAGATTTATAATTGAAGAACGGACTTCCAAAATAATTTACTTTTCGGCCTCGTTAGAGACAAAAATAACAATTGGAAGAAGAGGGAAAAAATCAATTGTTAACCATAAACATTATATAAATTTGTGTTAGCGTTTTGGCCAGATGAAATAACAAGATGAACGGAGATGAATTTTCAAATAAAATAATGAATTTTCATCAAAATATTTAATTTTTACCAAACGAGTTCAACTTTTAAACAAGTAGTTGAATTTTAAATAAGCAATTGAATCCATAACCTAATAAGTACACTAATGTACTCTACGACTGTAGATAAAGTAGAAATAACTTTTTAAATTTCACAACATTAATAAAATAATGAAAACTTGAGTTTTACTGCGATCAGAATTAATTTCGCAACAAAATAGTAAAATATTAAACTGAGAAATGTTTTATTTTTTGGTAAACAGCTGTTGAATAAAACCAAAAAATACAAATTTTCAAGAAAATAAGTGAATTTTCAATTGAAACGAATCAATTTTCTAACAAAAATATAAAGTCCACATTTTTTGTGAAATGATTAATTTTAAATAGAAAAGAAAACTAATTGGCCCTACTGAAACAAGGTTTCTGGTCGGATCCCGGCCGGGCTACCCCTGGCTGGGTTTCACAGACAGGGACCGATCGGGAGCTGATCAGTTATTGGCCGGGCCAGCCCTGGTTATGTGTCCCATGGCCTTAGTCGAGCGGGAAAAGGCCAGAATAATTTTTTTATATGAAAAACATATTTTTTAAAAGCCAAAATGTCATAAAAGATGTAATTTTGGACGCTTAATGAATTTTTATTTAAAAATTATAATTTAAATATTTATTAGATCAGTGAAACAGAAGTGAGTTTTTTTTAAATGCTAAAAAGAAAACAATAAATTTTTGTAATGTTTTAACTTATTAAATAAAACTTTTATTAATTCTGCTACGTGCATAAGCAGAAATGTTACAATTTGCTCTATTTTCAGATAATCTTTAGTCTTTACACTTTAAAATTTACCGCCATCCCTGGTGGACTGAAGGAACCGAAAGGCGCCTCTAAAAAGTACCCTTAAAGACCCCACTGAGTCCCTCTTCAATTCTTCTTTAAAAACTTCAAAAAACAGCAAGATCAACTTTCGAATGGTGAAAATTCGGATTCTACGTTAAAATTTCCATTAGAAGCTCACGGCATAATCGCAATACTTCTTTTGCAGCGTTAAAAATTGAAAAAATTTTTTATTAAATTCTGCTGAAGATGACTTCAAGCACATCCATAATAGCTCAAGTAGTATGCTGCGCGCGAAGTTTAAAAATAAAATTCAAAATTGGCAAATAAATTTGAATAAATATATGTAATAATTTATATTTCTAATTTTACACAAATTTAATACCTTCTTCAATAAGAATAACATTGAAAATGAGAATTTAAACTAATCCTTTTCCCTTAGTCCTGACTCAGTAATTTTTAGATCCACACTTCGAGCGAGGATGTACACTGTACTCACGTCGCTTCATCTATTCGAAGTTTGCAAATGAAATCGAGATCTGTGATTAAAATCAACGTTATTCCAGTAATTAGTTTTGAAACCCCCACATAGTTAATTGATAATTATTATTTTGAAATAAACTATACTGTCTATCATCCTAAGCTGAAATTTCCACGTGGTTTCCAACTTGAAACATTTGCTACGACATTTTATTATCAGTGGTTGAAATTCTACTCCAATCTCATCCTCAGAATTGGTTAACTTTATTTGAGTTTGAGAGTTCAGCGTACTCTTTACGATGAGTCTTAAAGACAAAACAAGTTAGCAATTTGTCGCCTAAAGCAACATTTTTTAACAGCTTTGCGGTCGGATTACCCGACTGGATCCCGACCGGTAATCTGGCTGGAATCCAACCAGTTAGCCGTTACGTTTCTAGCCGGATCATAGCCAGATTCACCGACCAGCGCCTAGCTTAAACCGAGGCTATCCGCCCGGATACCTGATTGCATTTCTACATAGGCTTATGTATAAAAAATATTTTTATTTTAAATTAGTTGGTCAACTTTAATTTCACAAATGTATGACTTGACGAGAAATTGGGCAACACGGATTTGAAAAATTTGTTTTGCTTTTAATGATTATAAATTATATTTGACATATGAAGACACCTGTGTTTCATTGATAGAAGAACACACTTCCGGATCTAGGAAATGAGGTTTTCAATTTCAACAGTTTTTTCCTTGTTTAGAAATCTCGTAAATCCCCTTCCCCATAAACTACGCACATACGAAGTTTAAAATTTTTTGAAGGTTTTGTACTAAACAGCAGTGGTAATAACAAGTAATAATCAACAGTAATCAGTATTTATATCAGTGAGTAATTTCAAACAGTCTCAATCACCGTTTCTAATATCTTTCTATAAAAATGAAGATCTACGTGAGTTTTTTACCTCTTACCCTCGGGGTCATTATGCAGATTCATGGTGAGAATACTTAATATAATATGAATCTCAAAACTATATATAAAATATTACATGCTCCCAGAATAACAAAGTTGCACCAACAGAGAGCTAAATTTTAAAATACGCATTTACACAGTTACAAAATTTTAATTTTTAAACCATTTTTTTTCGTTTTTCTAAGAAAACGCCAACAGCTAAAATATTTTCGGCTCCAGATCCGTATTGTATAAAAATATGCATTCTGCAATATTGCACCAATTGATAATAATGAAAATATTGTCACCCAGTGTTACAAAAATTTGAATAATTTGCTATAACTTTTTTCGTTTGTTCGAAAAGAAGTTTCTGACATAATCCAATTTTTTCATATCGCGATCTGTTAGATAACCTGATATTTATATTCTCAAATTTCAGTTAAGAAGGTGATATATTCGATTTTAATATTATTTTATTTAAGAATCCCTTTTAATTAAGAATAAGAAAAATAAATTAATATGGGCCCGATCGGCCATCGAGTTTAATTTCAAGTCTGGCCCCATCTAGATAGCTTGATTTGGGCCCAATTCTGCTTGATCGGGCCCCGATAAGATCCAAATTGGAATTTCTGCATGAGATAAAGCTAAAATGACAATTTCTGCAGAAAATTGTTAAGTTAAATTTTGTGAGACATTTTGAAAGCTACACCTCTTTCCTAGAACGTTTTTTCGTATCAAAAGTTCTTTAAAAAAGCTTCAAATTAAATGTGGTCAAATTTTTAAAAAGCTGTAATTTCTTTTAGAAACTTAATTCTATATAGCCGAACTTTATATTAGTAGTATTATAATAGTAGTAACTTTAGAGGTCTGATTTTTCTTCGAAATCTGAAACAGTCAATTTTTCAGATAAAAAAACTAATTTAAAAAAATTTAATTTGCGACAAAATAACACGAAGCTTAGAAAAATTGAAAAAATTTTCCAACTCCTAATCAAGCACATCAGATAGTCCATAACAAAAAATTAATTTTAACCAAAAATTTAAATTTTCATCCAAAAAGATAAATTTTTCTACTAATAAATCGTAATGCTCCACCAAATAGATGAATTTTCAACATAAATTGATGGATTTTGAACAAAATATTTGACAAAAAATTAGAATTTTTATAAATCTTCATAAAACGTTTGTAACCTGAAAATAATTTCAATTAAGCCAGAAAATATTAATTTTTCACTTAAATGATGAACCTTCAGCAAAAATAAAATTAATCTTTTCAATAGCAGCTTAACTTTAAGCCTAGCAATTGATTTTGTAGCCAAACAAGGTAAAGAAACAGCGAAATAACTAACATAAATTTTTAATTTTCCATTGTATATCATATCTAAAAAAAACGATGTTTCTACATTTCTCAAAAATATCAAACTCATTGTTTCTGAAACCCGGATTGATTGCGACACTGTATGAATATAACTTTTCGTGACTGTTTTCAGTTTTGTTTATTCATAAAAAATAATTTAACTTCCTCATAAAAAGTATTTATAAATATTTCTAAACATTATTGATTGAAGGGAACATTTCAATTGTAAATGATTGTTTAATATTCGGAAATAATTCTGTCTCCAACATTTTGCTACCATACAATAATTTGCAAGCTTCTTTAAATTCAGGAAGAGATAAAAAAATTTAATTCTGGACGAAAACTAGCTTCAAAGAAATTTTTTTCCTAATTTCTCGGGATTTAAAAAAATTATGCTTAACTAAAATTATAAGAGATTATTTTTAAAATATTTTTAACTTATTGAACAGATTTTTTAAATTGTCAAAGAAGAATCTAAAAATGAATCTAAACATTTGAATGATGTTAAAAGCGTGGAATCAGCAAATTAAAAAAAGTAGAAGATTTCTCAACAGATTTTGTTTTGCTGAAAACAATGAGATTGGAATTTCTTGAAACTTAGAAGTAGGCTAGACACACAAACTGAGCTTTTTCTGCGCATGTAAGACAAGTAAATTGCACATTTGCCTTCCTTGTTTTTATTTCACAAAATTTAAAGCGTAAACAATTTAAAATTTAAGAAAAATACATCTTTTAATTATAAAGCGTATATGCAAATTTTAAAACAAGCTTAAATAATTAATAAATGATTATATACGACAGATATAAATAAAATAAAGCATATCTACTTTATTTAATTTCTCGATGGATTAACATGAATTTTATTCATTATGTTTAACCGCCTCAGAGATATTTTTATAATTAAAGACCATTAGATTCCTAACAGGCGTTAGAAACGATATTACGAATTTTTTTTTTGTAGTTTTTAGTGTATTGAAAAAAGTGAATATTTAGGAAAGTATTTCCTTTCTTAGCACCAACCTTCAATTATATTTCTAAACATATCCAATTAAAAATAAGCATTGAGCAAAAAATCCGGCGCTATCGGGTAAAAGTAGGCATGCTATAATTTATTTATATCTGCCGAGTATAATTATAATTGATTACTTTATTCAACTTGCTTCGAAATTTTAATGTAATCTTTCTATTGAAAAATTTATTATATTCGAATTTTAAATTGTTTTCGGTTTAAATATTAGGGAATGAAAAACAGGGAATATGGACGTCCGTTTCATCGGTCGTAGTAGTAGTCCTGCGCGCGCCTATTTATCCTTTTATGAAAAATAATAAGCCAAAAGCCTATCTTTTCTAAGTTATACATATTTAATTAATGTTACAAAATATTAAAATAAAATAATAGAAGGCACCAAGGGATGAGTTATGTACTTGAAATTGTAATAAATCTTTTATAATAGGATTTTAACAAATTATATATTTTTTGGTAGAAAATTAAATTGAACTGTTTTATTCCAAATGAGCTTTTTTTATTAAAAATTAATTTATACTTAATATTGATAAATAGCATTTATGACGAGGTACAAAAATGTTTTTTTTTGGAAATAAATTAATTTTTGGTGTGAAAAAGTAACTTTTCGACTTTTGGTTTAAATTCAAATCTCTTATTGAAAACTAATCTTTATGATTGAAAATTCGTTTCTCTATTTTGACAATGCATCTCTTGGCAACATCTGCATTCGTTAAAATATCTAATATTACATTTTCTATCGAAAATACATATTTACAGGATAAAAATTCAACCACTTTATTGAAAATTTACATATTTGTTCAAAAATTCAACTCTGGTTAAAAATTTAAATAATTTGTTGAAATTCTTTTTTTTTTAAGATGTTCACCACTACGGTTTTATTGAGTTTTCTTTTTTTATAATGAAACTCTTTTATGTTTAAGATTAATCTTTTTTGTTTGAAAATTCGGCCATTCAGTTTCAAATTTATATTTGTAGGTTTATAATTTAAGTATTTGGTTAAAAGTTAAACTATTCGGTTGTAAATGGAAATCTTTCATTAAAAACCCAAATTTTTAACAAAACTGTTTACACTGAATATAAAAAAGTATAATTTTCAGTTTTAAAAAATTAACGAATTTTTAACCAAATACTTACATTTTTACCCAAAAACATAACATTTAAGCAAAATAGTTAAACTACTAAATAAGTAGATAAATGTTCAACCAAAAACTGAAAAATATGATTATTTGAAAACAATAACAGCTGAATTGAACCAAAAAATGAATTTCAAGAAAATATTTAAATTTTTAAACAGGGATAAATTTTTAACTAAAATATTGAGTCTTCAACAAACAAAATAATTAGTAAAAGTTGTTTAAGCTTAAAACACTTTAAGAAATGTTCAACAAAAAAGATTAATTTTCAACCAAAGAAAGAAAGAATTTTCAACAAAAGAATTGAATTTTCAACTAAAATGATGAATCTTTAGCGCAACAAATATCCATTTTTGCTCAATTAGTTTAACATTTAACCAAGTTGTCGAATGCAAAAAAAGACAAATTTTAAACAAAATAATTGACTCCTCAACAAAGGAGCTTAAATAAAAAAATTCACAACTATCAAATTACAGTTGTAGATATTTTAAATTTTAATTTTAAAAAGTCTGCGCACAACTTTCGGCGATATACAAAGACAGAGCGCGAGTTGCATATATTATCGAGCGCGAAGCTCTAGAACAAGCAAAGGAAAAAGAAATATATCTACAAAATTGCTGAATTTTCAAGCGAAAAAGGCAAATTTTCGAAAAAATAGTTGAATTTTGAACCAAAAGGGATAGATTTTTATTGTGTTCATGTTTAGTAAGAAACTCAATTTTCTACCCAAAGAGATGAGTTTTTAACCAAGAAATAATTTTCAGCCAAGACAAAAAAAATTCCAACTAAATTGTGGAATATTTTCAACAGAAATATTAAAAAAACTGTTCTCTTATAGTTTAAAAATAAAGTAATTGCTTGAAAATTCATCTTTTTTGTAAAACATTGATCTTATTGGTTAAAAATTAATCTTTTGAACATAGAATTTTTTTATAAAGAAAAAATAGTTATCTTAAGATTTAATTTAAAAACAACATAATTCCTTTTCTGATCGATTCTGCGACTCGAAGTGCAGAACCTGCCTTATGTTAAATGGATTCAATAACCTTTGAAATAATTTTCATAACACTGTTTCTTTTTTGGTTGAAAATTAATTTTTTAACAGAAATTCAACTAGACATTTTTGGTGGAAAATTAAATTTTAATTAAAATGTGTTCTTCTTCAGTTAAGCATCTAATTGTTAAAAATTTTTTTGAGTTTCTTAGAAATTCGTCTTTTTTAGTAGGAAATTAATCTTCTTGTTGGGCAATTCATCGAGCTGATTGAGGATTCAACCATTTTTCTGTCAATTCTTATTTGTTTTAAAATTAATTTATTGAAGTGAAAATTTAACTTTCCATTTTTAGTTACAAATTTATTGATATTTTTAATAACACTTCTTTGAATTGAAAATTATTTTTTTAACTAAAAAATGAACCATCTCATTTTTTCATTCAATAAGTTCATAATTTAAGCTTTATCTATTTCGGTTTAAAAATAAAATTTTTCCTTGAAAATTCGAATATTTTCTTCAAATTTCTATATATTAAAAAAAATTAATTTTTATAATGGTAAAGTCTATTTACATTACACAGGCCAACATGATTTTGTTTTTGGAAAGTGAAGGGTCATTTCTGAAGTAATTTTTTACGTAGAGTCCGAATGGCGTTTTTGGCTACTTTTGAGGTTGTGTACAGAAGAAACAAAATGTTTTGTTATTTTTTCTTTAATTGTATCATACAGTACTACTTTTTTTGTTTAAATTGATAGTCGCAGAGTTTAATTGCCATTTTTCTTTACAAGTTACACCAATTTGAAATTACGAGATACGTCCAATTACGTCTTGAGCATTCCCGGTAATAAACGTTGAATTCAGAAAAATTAAGAATTTCTATTCCTATGAATACGCGATTTTTCCTCCGTCTAAAAATTCCCAACGGGAAAAGAAAAAGTTTAAACCCTATTCCTCTCAATCGACTTAGTAAAATTTAACGAAGACATTTATTTAACCAATTTTTCATTATTAAATCTTTTTATAATTTATAAATTTGAAAATTTTTAAAATTCATATTTATTTATATTTTAATCATTTATTTAAACGTCTTAAAAATACATTAAAGAAATCTATTCAAATGTGTGAATTTGAATAATTTTAACTCTAGAGAGGCAACGTTAAATTGGTTAGAATCAAAATGACAGAACTTATATTTCGCATGAAGGAATTAACACAACATATTATACATATTTTGTGACCTAATTAGAAGGAATTAAATAAGATCAAAATATGACTACTTCTGAGGAATAAAAAATATCTCTGTGAGATGTGCTACGGGTACATTTGAGGAGTTCTGGACAAAAAGGCGACAGGCGCTCGAGAACGAGTAAAAGTATTGTCCAGGATGTGACGTCAGGTATCAAAAGTGAAATTCGAAATTAAAGAAAAATATATATAGTTAGATAGCTCTTGAAAAATGAACCTGAGTTTCCATTTACAGTTTTTCTCTTGGACTGCAAATTTTCCAGTAAATAAATAAAAACTGACTTTTTTTAATTGAAAAAAACCATGTTTTCTTACATTCAACTCGCCATAAGTAATTCGTTTGTCAACTAATTCACAAATTTCTTTTTGAGTTTTATTCGTGACATTCTATCGGAGGCTAGAGTATCCAAAAAGGGTCAAAAGTTAATTTCTATGGTTCTTTTTTGTAATCCGAATAAAAAAACACGTTTTTAGACTTTCACAATAAAAAAGTGAGCGAGGAAGTTTGAGCTACGATAAACTTCAAGCGAACGAATTTCCCGCCAATATATTGGCCAACTTTTTGAAAATCTCATTTCGATTTGATTTTTAGTTCCATAATTACAGCGAGTTTATTACGAGCTCGCGATGCGACACCACAGGATGTTTCAGGGGACGCCGCCTGAAGCCTGAAACATCGTCCTTGCCCATCCTTTGTTTTGTCCACTCGCTCGCACTAGTCAGCGTTCCGGCGGCGTCCCCTGAAAAATCCTGTGGTGTCGCGTCGCGAGCTCGTAATAAACTCGCTGTAATTATAGAACTAAAAATCAAATCGAATTGAGATTATCCAAAATGTTGGCCAATACATTGGCGGAAAATTCGTTCGCTTGCAGTTTGTCGTAGCTCAAACTTCCTCGCTCACTTTTTTAAGATGAAAGCCTAAAAACGTGGTTTTTCATTCGGATTAAAAAAAATCATTAGAAATTAACTTTTGACCCTTTTTGAACAGTGTAGCCTTCGCTAGAGTGTCACGAATAAAACTCAAGAAGTAATTTGTTAATTAGTTGATAAACAAATTACTTACGGCGAGTTGAATGTGAAAAAACATGGTTTTTTCAATTTAAAAAAGTCAGTTTTTATTTATTTACTGGAAAATTTGCAGCTCGAGAGGAAAACTGTAAATGGAGTCTCAGGTTCATTTTTCAAGAGCTATCTAACTATATATTTGGTTTTTTTTAATTTCGAATTTCACTTTTGATACCTGACGTCTCAGACTGGATAATACTTTTACTAGTTCTCGAGCGCCTGTCACCTTCTTGTCCAGAACTCCTCAATTAAAAGGAATTAAATATATTGAAAACACGTTCTTTTTGGGTGAATAGAAATCTGTGTGGCGGTCGCTATGGAAAAAGAAGTGAAAAAGGTTCGGAGGTCTCTTATTCTTATGGTGGCATTTTAGACAGATGGAAAAATCGCGCATTCAAAATAATAGAATAATCTTCACTTTTGCGCTGAAATCTGAAAATATTAATAGTTCTCTATTCTACGCTTATTACCGGGTTTGCTCTAAATACTTTGAGTCAGAAATTTTCTACTGGTTGTTTTAATTTGAAAATTTGTACTTGGGTGTGTTCGGGGTTGCTGAAATTCCAAAAAATTTGGTGTCTGCTGTACCTCGAAAGTAGCTAAAAACACCATTTTTTGGGCACATAACCTCAAATATATGACAATCCTGACGTAAAGGGCCAATTCTGACCCTGGATTCAGATTGAACTTGAAAAATTATTTCGGAAATAATCCTCCACTTTTCAACAACAAAAGCATGTTGGCCTGTGGCATTTAAAGCAAATGCGCAAGACATAATGGGACATATCTCGAAATTTTAAATTGGCGTAGCTTGGTAAAGAAAAATGTCGATTGAACTCTGTGGCTTTTAATTTAAACAGAAAGATCAGTACTATATGATACAACTCAAGAAGAAATCCCAAGAAATGTTAGGCCTCCTGTACGCCATCTTTTGGGTACATAACCTCAAATATCTTAAAATCCTAACGCGGTGGGCCAATCCTGACCCCGGATTCGGATTCTCCGTAAAAAATTACTTCGGAAAGGACCCTCCACTTTCCAACAACAGATCTAACCCCATTATTTGCAGGCCTGTGTTACTTCTGGTTGAAAAATGATATTTTTTGGTTAAAAATCATATATTTGATTAAACCTTTCCTTATATTGTAGAAAATTCCTCATTTTTGGTATAAAAGTAATATTCTTTGTTACAATTAATACTTTTCATTACGGATTCAGTTATATAAAAAAATTCCTTTTCAGATTGTCAAAAACCAATTTCTTCAACAGAAATTTTGATTCTATTATTTTTGTTAAAAATTGATATTTCAAATTAAAAATTGACCTTTTTTACTTGAAAATTCAATTTTTTAATTTTTCTGTTTTGGTAGAAAATTAATCCTTTTGGTTTAAGATCGATCTTTTTTCGTTAAAAAATGAACTATTTGGAAATAAATTCAT
>NC_046659.1:110131248-110139871 GCF_010883055.1 Belonocnema kinseyi
ATTCAATTTTTTAATTTTTCTGTTTTGGTAGAAAATTAATCCTTTTGGTTTAAGATCGATCTTTTTTCGTTAAAAAATGAACTATTTGGAAATAAATTCATCTATTTTCATACAGTTTTCGGAAATTCAGAACTTTGTTAAAAATTCGTCATTCTGGGTAGAAAAATAAACTTCCTAATTGAAATTTCAGCTTTTTGAAAATTTAACTTGTGATTAAGAACAAAATTATTAAGTTGCACATTTTTTTTTATGTTAAAAATTAAATTCTTAAATGAAACTTCGACTATCTCACTTCCGGTGAAACATTACAATTTCGAATTAAAAATTGATATTTTTTTGTTGAAAATTCAATTATTTGTTTCAAAGATTGTTTTTTTTTTTATAAAATTAATCTTCTTGGTTGAAAATTTATACGTTTGTTTGAAAGCTCAATTATGTATTTTCAAATTCATTTATTTTGGTGAATTTCAACTAATTCCTTGAAAATTTAATCGTTTGTTGTTAAATATCAATTCTTTTAACTGAAAAGGAATAATCCTATTTCTGGTTCTATATGTTTATTTTTCTAATTAAAAATTTATCTTTTTTAGTTGAAAACTTCACTAGTTGTTTTAAATTTGAGCTTTTTGATTGAGGATTCAACTTTTTTATTAAAGATTTAAATGTACAATTTTAGGATGAAAAATTATTTTTATGATTGAAAATTAGTTTTTTTTAGTTGAAAATTCGTCTTTTTGGCGGAAAATTAATTTTATTTTTGAACATATTGTCTGGTTTATTTAGGATTCAACTACTTTTTTGATTTTTTTTGTCTGTTAAAAATTAATGCCTTTAAGGAAAATTTTAATTATATTATTGTTAATTGAAAACTAATCGTTTTTTGTAGAGAATATATTTTATGGGTAAAAAATTAATCTGTTTTTCATTATTTTCAACATAGATGTTCAAACTCGATTTTTTGTTGTCTTATATGGGAAAAAAACGTCTTGCGTAAGTTACTATAAAAAAAAGTTTTATCGTTAACGATTCTGCTAAATAATGTACAGAACCTGCTTGATTTTAAGTAAATTCCATCTTATTCTAAATACTTTTTATTATATTGTCCTTGGATTGAAAATGAATTTACTTGAAAACAATTGAAATCTGTATAAAGTTTCTTATAATTTATAATGATAACTTTTGTATAATCAGATTATTTAAAAAATAAAAAAAGGAATAAAATAATACAAAATTTAATATAATTACATATACGTCACTGAAAAAATAATTTGTAAACAACTTTTTCGATTGAAAATTGTTTCATTAAATAAAAAATTTATGATATAACTTTTTCGACTACATTGGTATTGTTTTCTTATCAATTGTACTGCGTTAAAGTAAAATAATGTTTTAAGATTCTGCAAGATTTATCAATAGTTCTTAAAAATTAAACAAAATTTAAATTTTAAAATTAGTAATATTGATTTTTTCTTAGTTCACAACTAAGATATTAATCAAAAAATAATACTTCCAATTGTAAAACTGCGAAACTACAAGATATGGTGTACTTTTTACAGATTTAATAAACCTCACTAATGAAGGCCAACATTGTGTGCCGAAATCTTTGAAACAACTTAATTAGTTTCAATTCACCTAAATCTAAAGCCAACAACTTACAGTAACAATTTCTACAAAATTCTGTTATTTAATAAAAAAATGTCTTTAATAGAAAATTAATCTTTGTGATTGAAAATTCATTTTTTCGTTAAAACTTCTACTGTTTGGTGTCAAATTCATCGGTTTTAGTTAAAATTTGAAATAATCTGTAGAAAATTTTATTTTTTGATTGAATATCAACGTTTATAAACTAAAAACTGCATTTTTCTATTTTTGTATCAAATATGATATTTTTTATTGAATTATTCTTAGTTAAAAATGGAATTATTTGTTTGAAACTTTATACGTTTTGTTGAAAATTTGTGTTTTTTGTTAGAAATATAAAAATTCTTCCTTGAAAATTCATCTTTTTGATTGAGAATTCAACTATTTTGTTCAAAGATCCTTTATAGTTAGTCAAAAATTAATTTATGTAAGATAAAATTGGATTGGACCATTTTTGGTAGAAAATTGATATTTAAAGTTAAAAGTTGAGCTTTTGTAGTTGAAAATTCAACCATTTGTTTCAAAAAGCGCATATTTCGATGAAAATTTGTTATTTTGGTAGGAAATTAGTTTTCTTGTTTGAAAATTCATCTTTTTTATTAAGAGCAAAAATATTAAGTTGCACGTTCCGTTTTTTTTTGTTAAACATTAAATTCTCTAACTGAAAATTTAACTATCCCACTTTTTGTGGCACACTGAAATTTTGAATTAAAAATTGATATTTATGGGTTGAAAATTCAATCATTTGTTTCAAACTTCGCCTTTTTTCTATAAAATGAATTTTCTTGGTTGAAAAGACATCGGTTTGCTTGAAAGTTCAACTCTGTATCATCAAATGCATCTATTTTATTAAAATTTCAATTAATTTGTTCAAATTTAATTGTTTATTGTTGAATATTAATTTTTTTTATCTTAAAAGGAATTATCCTATTTCTGGTTTATATATACTTCTATTTTTAATTAAGAATTCATTTTTTCTTTGAAAATTCGTCTTTTTGGTAGAAAATTATTTTTCTTTGTAAAGATCTTATCTTGTTTATTGAGGATTCAACTATTTTCTTGATTTTTTTGTTTGTTAGAAATTAATGTCTTTAACGGAATTTTAAAATATATCGTTGTTGGTTGCAAACTAATAGTTTTTTTTTGTAGAGAATTAATCTTACGGGTAAAAAATTAATCTGTTTTTGATTATTTTTAACATAGATGGCCAAATTCGACTTTTTTGTCTTAGATCGGAAAAACCGTCTTGCATAATTTACTATAAAAGAATTTTAATCGCTGAGAGATTCTGCTATATAATGTGTACAAGCTGCCTGATTTTGAGTAAATTCTATTTTATTTTAAATACTTTTTATAATATTGTTCCTGCATTGAAAATTAATTTAGCTGAAAATTCTATTATTTGTTAAAAAAGATTTGTTTTTAATAGAAAATTAATCCTTGTGATTGAAAATTAATCTTTTTTGTTCAAACTTTCACTACTTGGTGTCACATTCGCCTGTCTTGGTTAAAATTTTAAATATCCTGTAGAAAATTTCATTTTGGCGATTGAATATGAACTTTTATAAATTAAAAACTGAATTATTCTATTTTTGTTTAAAATTTGAGATTTTTCATTGAAACTTGATCTTTTTTAGTTAAAAATGGAATTATTTGTTTGAAAATTCCCGTGTTTTGCTGAAAATTTGATTTTTGATAGAAATATAAAACTTCTCCCTTGAAAATTCATCTTTTTGATTAAGAATTCAACTGTTTTGTTGTAAGTTCCTTTTTAGTTGGTCAAAAAATAATATCTCGCCGACCATTGGGTGATAATGAAATTGCCCGTGCATCCCTATAGTATGTGTCTGTCACTGGAGGTTTTCAAAATTGTGTTTTCATAAAATAACGATTAAGTATTTGGCAATATTGTCGGCAGATGTGAAGACCCGATATATCCACAAAACTGAACATAATTAATTCAATCCCACGTTTCTTAAACCATATATTATTTAAAAGCATATAAAACATTGGAAACCTATATATTTTATGCAGCTGTTTTGTGGTGAAGGTGAAGTGCAAGGAGTTCAATGGTACTTTTTTGCTATTGAGTAAAATTAGTGTAACAATGGTGTATTTTTAGTTATAATTTAATGTTTTAGTTACTATTTTCATTCAATATAAACATTAACATTAAGTAATATTCCTGTGAAGCACGAAATTTGTTATAAGATTCCATTTCTGATATAAAATGCTATAGCAACTTATTGAGATTTTGAGGTTAATGTTACATTTTGCAATTCAAGAGCGAACTGCTCACAGTTAAAAAATTTATCAAAAAGAAGTAGGATGAAAACATAGATATAAGAATGATTTACATTAAAGTGGCAAAAATAATCTAATTCTGCGACCAACAATTCGCTCTTGTATTCTAAAATTAATTCCTAACCTCAAAATGTCAAACAGTTGTTATCGCATTTTACACCAGCAATGGACTTTAATAACCAATTTTTTTACAAAGTCCATGCAGGCGCTCAGGTAGATATATTTAATGGTCCAGATAGCTCGCTTAAATGCTTTAAAGGCTTCAAAATGTCCTTTCCGAAATTGAAATAAAAATAAGATCATAAATTACAAGCAGAGGCCCTGTATTGAGACGGTAAGGGTGGCACGGTGATGCTAAAGGACAAGCGTTGATTCGTATTTGAATTTCGATTCGATTATTATTTCTAACAGTGATCCAAAAATACTTGCGCATGCTCAAACTGTGCGGCGCTGATTGGCTCTAGTTCGCGAAGATATTCAAAAATCAAGTTCAGACGCGCACCGTATCCAATAAACGTCACTCAAATCCAAGGAAGCGCAGATCAAGGCAGCTCCATTGGGACCATTAACTTCAAGAAAACACGGGTAACGTTCCATTACTGTCTAACTACTCTAACTCCACAGATGCCTTTGTCGCACGCGTGCTGCTATCAAAGAACGAGTAATCGTGATAATTTTTTCAATATTTTCCAACTCTGTCTAACCCACTGAAACCTCGTGTCTCACGCATATAGCAAAGAAAATCGAGTATTGTGACAACCGAAATAGACAATATCGTTTAGAGATTTTGAATTAAGGATATCCAAAGAAATGAATCTGTGTTTTTTTATCTCATTTTTACTTTTCGAGAAATTGCAGTCTCATTGCTTTGAACAAAGTTAAATCTGTTCAGCGGTTTCGTTCTTTTTTCAAACTTGCCGATTTCTAATACGTTTTCTTATTCTTTAGTAATAATCAATTATTATCGACAGTAAAGTTTAATAATAGAATTATTTTTCCTGTTTTTGCTTAGATATGAACTAAAATAATTGAACCCAATAATAAATACAAATATTTGTGGTTGGAAGTACATTATTTTTTATTAAAAATGTAACTGTTATGTTTTCGGTAAAAAATTAATCTCGTAAGAACCTCTAAGGAATTCATCTTTTCCCAAATAAAAACGCTTGGACTTGAGTTCAACTTGAATTTCGTTTGTTGAAACTTGAACTATCAATTTGGAAAATAGTTTTTTTTCCTTTTAAATTAATTTAGTCCCGGAATAATTAATAGCACGATTTTTAGTTAAAAATTTCATTCTTCTTTGGTTGGATTCTATTCTTTTTATTCATTTGAAAACTATTATTGGTTGAAATATGGTATACACCGTAATATTTATCGTCGAGAATTAATCGTTTTTTTACCATCATTACAACAAAAAAATCCTGAATTTTTTAAACTTTTAATTACACGTAAAATATTCAACTAAAATATATCAGTTTCCACAAAATGGTCTAAATTTCTTCCAAAGAGATAAATTTTCAGCTAAAAATAGAAATTTTCGACCAAAAAATGGGTAAAAAAAAATTTCTAAACGAAACTCAAGATGCTTTACCATTCTACATGTTTCTAGTATTCATAAAAAATCGTGATTATTTAAGGAAGTGTATATTCATAACAAGTCTATTGTCAAAAAAGGCTTTAAATAAATAATAGATCGTCATACGAGAACCTGTTATACAGTTATTTTTAGCCACCGTCATCAAAAATGCAACAACAAAGTTGCGAAAGAAAAAAAATGTTCACAATAAAATTGTTAAAACAATTGTTCTATCAAAAACTGAATGGATTTTAAAACAATAACCAAGATATTCGTGACCAGAAAACTTTTTATAATATTCAATTCTCGAAACATGAACAAGAAAGATGAAAGCGTCGACAACGGGAATTTGTTGATTGTGAATTTTTTGTTGTTAAAGCTCTTTCGGCTTCAACGACGCAGTTTCATTGACCCGTTTAAAAAAATGCGCATTCTTTAAAAAAATTCGTTATTAAACATTTTATTGTAACTTTTGTCGTTTTTTTATAAACTTAATTTGCTCATTATATATAAATTCAGTTCAGTTAATTTAGTTCAGTTTCGATTCGTCTAGAATCAAACCGAAGAGCCTATGAAAAATCCACTGAACGTGTCCTCGGGTTGCGGATAGACGGTCCCTGTACCACGGACTTCTGCTGAATCTGGTTACAAAAATGATTAGGCAGTCGCGGACAATTGTCCAGAAGTGGTCTCGAAGGAATTAACCCCCAAGCGGAGGTGTGAAAACCGTGCCGAAAGCTGAATGGCACCTGGGTGAGGTGTCTAGAACGGTGACTGGGATACCGGGCGACGCATCTCGGGACCTTTAGGTGGACGGAGCAACTAAATCGCGATTTGCTAGAGTGCTACGATTGGAGTGTCGCCCTTGAACGGGGTTACATGGCACGACTGTATGCTCTGTGGTGCAAGAAACACCTACAGCTATCGCACTTTTCGCATTAATGTCTGCGAAACCATGTCGAAGTACTACAGAAAAGGGGCTATATAAGAGGAACGCCTTCTCTATCACAGTCAGAACAAGCCGGCAACAGATACAGAGTGGCGAAACTAAGACCAACCGCGAGCAGGCATCCGCTAGAGGAAGAGGGATGCTTTATGATCCGGAGAAACATCAACACTCAGGTTTCTCTCAAGCCTAAAGATCTGGCTGAAATTGATGACGAGCCTTGTTGATATTTTTTCGAAGGATTCGACCTCTGCACTATCAATCATTGCGTGTATAATGCAGCGAAAGCTTCGGCCGATGCGAACCGCAAAACAAAACCAACGGTTAATCATAAGACCAAAAGACGAATGCATCAACTTGCCATAAAGATAGGCTGGGCAAGACAATACGCGTCACGCATTTAGTGTGTGATTGACTACATCACATTTGGCAAGAATTTTACCGCCAAGGTTCAAAAGTTTGCGCACGAACTTCGGACCCGTTATCACACACTTAACAGGTCAGATCTGCCGACCATCAGGCAGCATATTGTTCAGAGAATGGGAAAAGAATATTATCTGACGCTAAGAGAAGTCTAGAGCGGAGGGAGACTCTTCCAAGACCCTACAGTTACTGTCGAACACCCGCTTAAACCAGAGGAGGTCGAACTATTTTAAAATTAAGTCTACGAAGTTCAGTATAGACTGGACGAAGACTCAGAAAATATAAATAGCTTCAAGGAGCTATGTGATGCCATCATAACACCTGATGAATAATGCCCACCCATCACTACCAAGGAAGTGAAAAAATTCTTTAGGGGGATGAATAACTATTCCGCTCCGGGACCAGATAGTATCAAGATCTTCTGGTGGAAAAAGTTTCCTTCAACATATTAGCATTTGGCCCGTATTTTCACCTCATATTTAAAGTCGGAAGAGACAATTTCGGAGTGTTTGGTGGAAGGGCGCACAATACTCCTGCTGAAAAAAGGCAACATAGCTGACTCGAAGAATTACAGGCAAATCACCTGTCTAAACACACTGTATAAGATATTCTCAGCTGTCCTAAATGATAGCATTGTTCGGGCAATTCAACCTGTGTGGCAAGCAATGTATGAAAAACGCGAGGGTTTTAAAGAAAGGCGTAGCAGGATGTCTGGAAAACCTGCTCGTCAATAGATGTATCTGCAATGATGCAGCATACTACCAACGTGACCTATCATTGGCCTGGATTGATTACTGGAAAGCTTTCGATTCGACCTCTCATAGACTTATCAGCGGTCTTTTGGAGAGAGAAGTCTTTCAGGGCGACACCATAGGCCCACTTCTCTTTTGCCTCACATTAATGCTAGTATCTCTAGCACTTCGCCATTCTGACGGATACTTTTGCGGGAAACCTGCAGATCGAAAGTATAAGGTCACTTATGTATTTTGCATGGACGATCTTAAGATCTATATTGAAAACAAAGAGCAGCTACATCTATCTTTAGGGATTGTCGAACGATATACTAAGGAAATTGAAATGGAATTTGGGTTAGGAAATGCGTAAAGGTTTATTCGAAGCAAGAAAAACTTAATGGCATTTCTAAAGACCCAGAGCTCGTGAATAGACGAGCCTCACGACAACTTTGTTCCGCTAGTACTCTATTCAATTGAAGTGGTACTATGGACGAAGAGCAAGCTCAGTTCCCTTGATATTGGTACACGAAAGGTTATGCACATGAACAAAAACATGCATTTAAAGTCTTCTGTTCCGCGACTCTACAGCTCACGCCATCAAGGTGCTCGCGGAATATTAAATCTTGAATGTGTTCACAGCAGAATTATTCTTTGTACAGCAAATGGAAGAGACCCTCGTCTTAAAATGGTCAGGAACCACAAAGAACCAGAGAAGAACCAGAAAAAAACTTACGTGATCAGCTCCTCCTTAAGAGTTTGCACGGCATCTTCCGCAGAGATGTGGAGGATCAGTCAATGTCGTATGAGCTAACTTTTGCTTTCCTTAAATCACCAGGATTGAAGTCTGGCACGGAGAGTTTCATTTTCGCATGTCAAGACAGTGTCATTTCCACCTTAACATATTGTCGCCACATTTTGAGCCAAGGCATTCCCGATGATAGCCGCAGGACTTGCCATGCACACCCCGAGTATTTAGTACATACACTATCTAGTTGT
>NC_046659.1:110139971-110148685 GCF_010883055.1 Belonocnema kinseyi
CATCTCTTCGAAGTTTGCAAATGAAATCGAGATCTGTGATTAAAATCAACGTTATTCCAGTAATTAGTTTTGAAACCCCCACATAGTTAATTGAGAATTATTATTTTGAATTAAACTATACTGCTGTGAATACATTTTTTTTTCTTGCATCCTAAGCTAAAATTTCCACGTGGTTTCCAACATGAAACATTTGCTACGACATTTTATTATCAGTGGTTGAAATTCTACTCCAATCTTATCCTCAGAATTGGTTAACTTTATTTGAGTTTGAGAGTTTAGCGTACTATTTACGATGAGTCTTAAAGACAAGACAAGTTAGCAATTTGTCGCCTGAAGCAACATTTTTTAACAGCTTTGTGGTCGGATTACCCGACTGGATCCCGACCGGTAATCTGGCTGGAATCCAACCAGTTAGCCGTTACGTTTCTAGCCGGATCATAGCCAGTTTCACCGACCAGCACCTAGCTTAAACCGAGGCTATCCGCCCGGATACCTGATTACATTTCTATATAGGCTTATGTATAAAAAATGTTTTTATTTTAAATTAGTTGCTCAACTTTAATTTCACAAATGTATGGCTTGGCGAGAAATTGGGCAACACGGATTTCAAAAATTTGTTTTGCTTTTAATGATTATAATTTATACTTGACATATGAAGACACCTGTGTTTCATTGGTAGAAGAACACACTCCCGGATCTAGGAAATGAGGTTTTCCATTTCAACAGTTTTTTCCTTGTTTAGAAATCTCGTAAATCCCCTTCCCCATAGACTACGCACATAGGAAGTTTTAAAATTTTTGAAGGTTTTGTACTAAACAGCAGTGGTAATAACAAGTAATAATCAACAGTAATCAGTATTTATATCAGTGAGTATTTTCAAACAGTCTCAATCACCGTTTCTAATATCTTTCTGTAAAAATGAAGATCTACGTGAGCGTTTTACCTCTTACCCTCGGGGTCATTATGCAGATTCATGGTGAGAATACTTAATATAATATGAATCTCAAAACTATATATAAAATATTACATGCTACCAGAATAACAAAGTTGCACCATCAGAGAGCTAAATTTTAAAATACGCATTCACACAAAGTTACAATATTTTAATTTTTAAACCATTTTTTTTCGTTTCTCTATGAAAACGCTGACAGATAAAATATTTTCGGCTTCAGATCCGTATTGTATAAAAATAGGCATTCTGAAATATTGCACCAATTGATAACAATGAAAATATTGTCACCTAGTGTTACAAAAATTTGAATAATTTGCTATAACTTTTTCTGTTTGTTCGAAAAGAAGTTTCTGACATAATCCAATTTTTTCATATCGCGATCTGTTAGATAACCTGATATTTATATTCTCAAATTTCAGTTAAGAAGGTGATATATTCGATTTTAATATTATTTTATTTAGGAATCCCTTTTAATTAAGAATAAGAAAAATAAATTAATATGGGCCCGATCGGGCATCGAGTATAATTTCAAGTCTGGCCCCAACTAGATAGCCTGATTTGGGCCAACTTCTGCTTGATCGGGCCTCGATAAGATCCAAATTGGAATTTCTGCATCAGATAAAGCTGAGATGACAATTCCTGCAGAAAATTGTTAAGTTAAATTTTGTGAGATATTTTGAAAGCTACAACTCTTTCCTGAAACGTTCTTTCGTATCAAAAGTTCTTTAAAATAGCTTCAAATTAAATGTGGTCAAACTTTTATATGGCTGTAATTTCTTTTAGAAACTTTATTCCATATAACACATCGGTTTATTTAAAACATATGTTTTTGACCTTCTTTATATTATTTCTGAAAAATCAAACCTAAATGACAAGTCTTTTTAAAAACCGATTATGAGAAATGTAATGGGGCTATTTAAAAGCCACAATTTATTTTTAAATGAATTTTTACCAGAACAGTTGAATTCTCAGCCTGAAAATATTTATTTTTAAAGAGAAAGTTAATTTTCAACTAGATTGTTCAATTAATAAGTCTCAAAGGTTTTTTTCACATAAACTTTGGATTTCATTTCGGAAAATAAATTTCCTACCAAAGACGCATTTTCAACCAGTTAAATTTAAAAAAAAAGAATTTACAACAAATTCCTTTAATTCAAATTTTTCCAACTCCTAATCAAGTACATCAGATAGTCCATGACAAAAAAGTAATTTTAACCAAAAATTTAAATTTTCATCCAAACAGATAAATTTGTCTACTAATAAATCGTAATGCTCCACCGAATAGATGAATTTGCAACATAAATTGGTGGATTTTGAACAAACTATTTGACAAAAAAAATAGAATTTTTATAAATCTTCATAAAACGTTTGTAACCTGAAAATAATTTCAATTAAGCCAGAAAATATTAATTTTTCACTTAAATGATGAACCTTCAACAAAAATAAAATTAATCTTTTAAATAGTAGCTTAACTTTAAGCCTAGAAATTGATTTTCTAGCCAAAAAACGTAAAGAAACAGCGAAATAACTAACATAAATTTTTAATTTTCCATTGTATATCATATCTAAAAAAACGATGTTTCTACATTTCTCAAAAATATCAAACTCATTGTTTCTGAAACCCGGATTGATTGCGACACTGTATGAATATAACTTTTCGTGACTGTTTTCAGTTTTGTTTATTCATAAGAAATAATTTAACTTCCTCATAAAAAGTATTTATAAATATTTCTAAACATTATTGATTGAAGGGAACATTTCAATTGTAAATGATTGTTTAATATTGGGAAATAATTCTGTCTCTAACATTTTGCTACCACATAGTAATTTGTAACCTTTTTTAAATTCAGGAAGAGATAAAAAATTTAATTCTGGACGAAAACAAGCTTCAAAGAAATTTTTTTCTTAATTTCTCGGGATTTAAAAAAATTATGCTTAACTAAATTTATAAGAGATTATTTAAAAATATTTTTAACTTATTGAACAGATTTTTTAAATTCTCAAAGAAAAATCTAAAAGATACAAAGGCAATACTGCTAATATTGCAGAATTAAAAAGAAATCTAGAAAAATTTGAATAATGTTAAAAGCGTGGAATCAGCAAATTAAAAAAAGTAGCAGCTTTCTTAACAGATTTTGTTTTGCTAAAAACAATGAGATTGGAATTTCATGAAACTTAGAAGTAGGCTAGACACACAAACTGAGCTTTTTCTGCGCATATAAGATAAGTAAATTGCACATTTACCTTCCTTGTTTTTATTTCACAAAATTTAAAGCGTAAACAATTTAAAATTTAAGAAAAATACATCTTTTAAGTATAAAGAGTATATACAAATTTTGAAACGAGCTTAAATAATTAATAAATGATTATATACGACAGATATAAATAAAATAAAGCATATCTACTTTATTTAATTTTTCGACGGACTAACATGAATTTGATTCATTATGTTTGACCGCCTCAGAGATATTTTTATAATTAAAGACCATTAGATTCCTAACAGGCGTTAGAAACGATATTACGAATTTTTTTTGCAGTTTTTAGTGCATTGAAAAAAAGTAAATTTTTAGGAAAATATTTCCTTTCTCAGCACCAACCTTCAATTATATTTGTAAACATATCCAATTAAAATTGAAGCATTGACAAAAAGATCCGGCGCTATCGGGTGAAAGTGGGCATGCTATAATTTATTTATATCTGCCGGGTATAATTATAATTGATTACTTTCTTCAACTTGCTTCGAAATTTTAATATAATCTTTCTATTGAAAAATTTATTATATTCGAATTTTAAATTGTTTACGGTTTAAATATTAGGGAATGAAAAAAAGGGAATATGGACGTGCGTTTTATCGGTCGTAGTAGTAGTCCTGCGCGCGCCTATTTATCCTTTTATAAAAAATAATAAACCAAAAGCCTATCTTTTCTATGTTATACATATTTAATTAATGTTACAAAATATTAATATAAAATAATAGAAGGCTCCAAGGGATGAGTTATATACCTGAAACTGTAATAAATCTTTTATAATAGGATTTTAACAAATTCTATATTCTTTTGCAGAAAATTAAATTGAACTATTTCATTCCAAATGAGATTTTTTATTAAAAATTAATTTATACTTAATATTGATAAATACCATTTATGACGAGTTAAAAAAAATGTTTTTTTTTCGGAAATAAATTAAGTTTTTGTGTGAAAAAGTAACTTTTCTACTTTTGGTTTAAATTCGAATCTCTTATTGAAAATTAATCTTTATGATTGAAAATTCGCTTCCCTATTTTTACAATGCATCTCTTGGCAGCATCTGCATTCGTTAAAATATCTAATATTACATTTTCTATCGAAAATCCATATTTACAGGTTAAAAATTCAACTCTGGTTAAAAATTTAAATAATTTGTTGAAATTCTTTTTTTTTAAGATGTTCACCACTACGGTTTTATTGAGTTTTCTTTTTTTATAATGAAACTCTTTTATTTTTAAGATTAATCTTTTTTGTTTGAAAATTTGGCCATTCAGTTTCAAATTTATATTTGTAGCTTGATAATTTAAGTATTTGGTTAAAAGTTAAACTATTCGGTTGTATATGGAAATCTTTCATTAAAAAGCCAAATTTTTAACAAAACTGTTTACACTGAAAATAAAAAAGTATAATTTTCAGTTTTAAAAAATTACCGATTTTTTAACCAAATAGTTATATTTTTATCCAAAAACGTAACATTTCAACAAAATAGTTAAACCATTAAATAAGTAGATAAATGTTCAACCAAAAACTAAAAAATATGATTATTTGAAAACAATAACAGCTGAATTGAACCAAAAAATGAATCTCAAGAAAATGTTTAAATTTTTAAACAGGGATAAATTTTTAACTAAAATAATGATTCTTCAACAAAAAAATTAATTAGTAAAAGTTGTTTAAACTTAAAACACTTTAAGAAATGTTCAACAAAAAAGATTAATTTTCAACCAAAGAAAGAAAGAATTTTCAACGAAAATGATAAATCTTTAGCACAAAAAATATCCATTTTTACTCAATTAGTTTAACATTTAACCAAGTTTATCGAATGCAAAAAAAGAGAAATTTTAAACAAAATAATTGACTCCTAAACAAAGGAGCTTAAATAAAAGATAATTCACAACTACCAAATTACAGTTGTAGATATTTTAAACTTTAATTTTAAAAAGTCTGTGCACAACTTTGGGCGATATACAAAGACAGAGCGCGAAGCGCGAGTTGCATATATTATCGAACGCGAAGCTCTAGAACAAACAAAGGAAAAAGAAAAATATCTACAAAATTGCTGAGTTTTCAAGCGAAAAAGGCAAATTTTCGAAAAAATAGTTGAATTTTGAACCAAGAACAATAAATTTTTATTGTGTTCATATTTAGTAAGAAACTCAATTTTCTACCCAAAGAGATGAGTTTTAAACCAAGAAAAAATTTTAAGCCAAGACAAAAAAAATTCCAACTAAATTATAGAATATTTTCAACAGAAATCTTAAAAAAAACTATTCTCTTATAGTTTAAAAATCAAGTAATTGCTTGAAAATTCATCTTTTTTGTAAAACATTGATCTTATTGCTTAAAAATTAATCTTTTGAACATAGAATTTTTTTATAAGGAAAAAATAGTTATCTTAAGATTTAATCTAAAAACTGTTTTTTTTTTGGTTGAAAATTAATTTTTTTAACAGAAAATTCAACTAGACATTTTTGGTGGAAAATTAAATTTTAATTAAAACGTGTTCTTCTTTAGTTAAGCATCTAATTGTTAAAAATTTTTTTGATTTTCTTAGAAATTCGTCTTTTTTAGTAGGAAATTAATCTTCTTGTTGGGAAATTCATCTTGCTGATTGATGATTCAACCATTTTTCTGTTAATTCTTATTTGTTTTAAAATTAATTTATTGAAGTGAAAATTTAACTTTCCATTCTTGGTTACAAATTTATTGATATTTTTAATTATACTTCTTTGAATTGAAAATTATTTTTTTAACTAAAAAATTAACCATCTCATTTTTTCATTCAATATTAAGTTCATAATTGAAGCTTTATCTATTTCGGTTTAAAAAGAACCTTTTTCCTTGAAAATTCGACTATTTTCTTCAAATTTCTGTATATTAAAAAAATTAATTTTTATAATGGTAAAGTCTATTTATATTACACAGGCCAACATGATTTTGTTTTTGGAAAGTGAAGGGTCATTTCCGAAGTAATTTTTTACGTAGAGTCCGAATGGCGTTTTTGGCTACTTTTGAGGTTGTGTACAGAAGAAACAAAATGTTTTGGGATTTTTTCTTTAATTGTATCATATAGTACTACTCTTTCTGTTTAAATTGATTGTCGCAGAGTTCAATTTCCATTTTTCTTTACAAGTTACACCAATTTGAAATTACGAGATACGTCCCATTACGTCTTGAGCATTCCCGGTAATAAACGTTGAATTCAGAAAAATTAGGAATTTCTATTCCTATGAATACATATATTTAACCAATTTTTCATTATTGAATCTTTTTATAATTTATAAATTTGAAAATTTTCAAAATTTATATTTATTTATGTTTTAATCATTTATTTAAACGTCTTAAAAATACATTAAAGAAATCTATTCCAATGTGTGAATTTAAATAATTTTAACTCTAGAGAGGCAACGTTAAATTGGTTAGAATTAAAATTACAGAACTTATATTTCGCATGAAGGAATTAAAACAACATATTATACATATTTTGTGAACTAATTAGAAGGAATTAAATAAAATCAAAATATGACTACTTCTGAGGAATAAAAAATATCTCTGTGAGATGTGTTACCGGTACAATATTGAGGAGTTCTGTACAAGAAGGAGACAGGCGCTCGAGAACGAGTAAAAGTATTGTCCAGGCTGTGACGTCAGGTATCAAAAGTGAAATTCGAAATTTGAAAAAAAAAACTAAAAATATAGTTAGATAGCTCTTGAAAAATTAACCTGAGTTTCCATTTACAGTTTTTCTCTCGGACTGCAAATTTTCCAGTAAATAAATAAAAACTGACTTTTTTTAATTGAAAAAACCATGTTTTCTTACATTCAACTCGCCATAAGTAATTCGTTTATCAACAAATTAACAAATTTCTTTTTGAGTTTTATTCGTGACACTCTATCTCATTTCGATTTGATTTTTAGTTCCATAATTACAGCGAGTTTATTACGAGCTCGCGACGCGCCACCACAGGATTTTTCAGGGGACGCCGCCTGAAGCCTGAAACATCGTCCTTGCCCATCCTTTGTTTTGTCCACTCGATCGCACTAGTCAGCGTTCCGGCGGCGTCCCCTGAAAAATCCTGTGGTGTCGCGTCGTGAGCTCGTAATAAACTCGCTGTAATTATGGAATTAAAAATCAAATCGAATTGAGATTATCCAAAAAGTTGGCCAATAAATTGGCGGAAAATTCGTTCGCTTGAATTTTGTCGTAGCTCAAACTTCCTCGTTCACTTTTTTAATATGAAAGCCTAAAAACGTGGTTTTTCATTCGGATTAAAAAAAAATCATTAGAAATTAACTTTGGACCCTTTTTGAACACTGTAGCCTTCGCTAGAGTGTCACGAATGAAACTCAAAAAGTAATTTGTTAATTAGTTGATAAACAAATTACTTACGGCGAGTTGAATGTGAAAAACATGGTTTTTTCAATTAAAAAAAGTCAGTTTTTATTTATTTACTGGAAAATTTGCAGCCCGAGAGAAAAACTGTAAATGGAGTCTCAGGTTCATTTTTCAAGATCTATCTAACTATATTTTTGGTTTTTTTAAATTTCGAATTTCACTTTTGATACCTGACGTCACAGACTGGACAATACTTTTACTCGTTCTCGAGCGCCTGTCACATTCTTGTCCAGAACTCCTCAATTAAAAGGAATTAAATATATTGAAAACACGTTCCTTTTGGGAGAATAGAAATCTGTGTGGCGGTTGCTATGGAAATAGAAGTGAAAAAGGTTCGGAGGTCTCTTATTCTTATGGTGGCATTTTAGACAGATGGAAAAATCGCACATTCAAAATAATAGAATAATCTTCACTTTCGCGCTGAAATCTGAAAATATTAATTTTTCTCTATTCTACGCTTATTACCGGGTTTGCTTTAAATACTTTGAGTCAGGCATTTTCTACTGGTTGTTTTAATTTGAAAATTTGTACTTGGGGGTGTTCGGGGTTGCTGAAATTCCAAAAAATTTGGTGTCTGCTGTACCTCAAAAATAGCCAGAAACACCATTTTTTGGGAACATAACCACAAATATCTGAAAATTCTGACGCGATGGGCCAATTCTTACCCCGGATTCAGATTCTCCGTAAAAAATTACTTCGGAAATGACCCTCCACTTTCCAAAAACTGATATAACCCCATTATTTGCAGGCCTGTGTTACTTCTGGTTGAAAAATGATATTTTTTGGTTAAAAATCATATATTTGTTTGAACCTTTCTAGATTTTGTAGAAAATTCCTCATTTTTAGTATAAAAGTAATATTCTTTGTTGCAATTAATACTTTTCATTACGGATTCAGTTATTTAAAAAAAATTCCTTTTCAGATTGTCAAAAACCAATTTCTTCAACAGAAATTTTGATTCTATTATTTTTGTTAAAAATTGATATTTCAAATTGAAAATTGACCTTTTTTGCTTGATAATTCAATTTTTTAATTTTTCTGTTTTGGTAGAAAATTAATCCTTTTGGTTTAAGATCGATCTTTTTTCGTTAAAAAATGAACTATTTGGAAATAAATTCAT
>NC_046659.1:110148785-110149834 GCF_010883055.1 Belonocnema kinseyi
TGTAACTATTTGGTTAATCATGTAGTACTTTATTAAAGATACTTTTTTGTAGAAAATTATTCTTCAAGTTTAAAAATTCATATTCTTGGGTAGAAAATTCGTCTTTGAGGCTCGAAAATTGAACAATTTGATAGAAAATTTCACTATTTGGTAAAAAAATTAAATTTTGAGTACCATATTATTTTTTCAATTGATGATTATTATGTTTTAAGGAAAATTGACAATATTCCGCTTGTGGAAAATAATTAATGATTTTACGATAAGAAACTAATTTTCTTGATTGAAAATTTAACTACTTGTTTATCAAGTTTCCTTTCGTTGGAGATTCTTTTTTTTGTTGAAAATTATTTTTCGTGTTCACAAATTCGCCTTTTTTATAGAAAGCTTGTCTGTTTGGCTTGAAAATTAACATTTTTATTGAAAATTAATTAAGTTTTAAATTTCAGGGAAAAACGTACGTTATTTATGCACGGCTCCTAGTTAAAAATAATAAACTACTTTTCCTAATGCATATGCACTTTAATTCAAGGGAAAACTGTTCTATAATATACCGTATGGATAAATTCACAGAAAAGACAGAATTTTCTAATGTTAATTCTAGATTATTTTTTACTTATTTAAAGTATGACTTTACCTTCCACTGTGATAAACTTATGATTACTGTATACTGCAACTCTTTTTCCGTGGAAATCACTATAGAAGTAACGGTAAAGTTCAGTACCCTTAGGAATTTTGTTTGGGTCTCCAGCTGGTTGAACAAGAAAATTATAGTTATTAAATGGAATAAATATTTTTAAAAAAATCATATACTTAGAGCTACTCGTGATGGAGAGAAGCGAATGCAAAATAAAAATATACAAAGGGCTAACATGACATCTTATGATTATATTAAGTAAAAAAAGATTTTTATTTCGAAAATAAATTAAATAGGTCAATATTCGTTTTTCTGTTTTTTAATGCTTTCTAAAAAATCACACGCAATATGGCAACTTCACCAAATCACTTTACCACTGTTAATTCATTAATTAAACAAATAATTTTCGTATAAA
>NC_046659.1:110149934-110151553 GCF_010883055.1 Belonocnema kinseyi
GTTTTTTAATGCTTTCTAAAAAATCACACGCAATATGGCAACTTCACCAAATCACTTTACCACTGTTAATTCATTAATTAAACAAATAATTTTCGTATAAATGGCTTATTTTTTAACGAAAATCTTTTTTATTATAAAAATTATGGATTAGTTAGGTCAATGTAAAATATGAATAACTCATCGATTTTATTCGTATGCTTGATATTAACCGAAAGTTACCGTAAGAAATTTAAAAAAAAATTATTTTTTAGTGAAAATATTCCTAAATACGATTGCTTTTGAGTTTTTTTATAAATTTCATATCATGCCACGATTAAAAAAATAACAATTACCGTGCTCCCAATTATTATAGTTCTTTGTAAAGAAGGGTGCGCTAGGTTACCTTCCTCACCTCTATTTTACACTAAATCGTTATTCTAGTACCAAATTGTCCAAGAGCACAAACTTTGAATTTTTTTCCTGAATCCTAATTTTTTTCGTGGGAGGGGGGTATATGAAATTCATTTTTAATTTGT
This sequence comes from Belonocnema kinseyi, assembly GCF_010883055.1. Lineage (NCBI taxonomy): Eukaryota > Metazoa > Arthropoda > Insecta > Hymenoptera > Cynipidae > Belonocnema > Belonocnema kinseyi. The sequence goes on from NC_046659.1 coordinate 110,150,450, forward strand.
TAATAATTTGCCGACCAAGGGCGGGTCCGGAAATTTGTTAGCAGGAGCAATTTAAGCCGTAGGTTTAAACACTCTCACCAATGAAAATGTAAAACTTTATCGACAACCGTAATGTGTCCTTAATACATCTGGGCCATTATTACAGAAAAAAACCGAGACGTTTGAGACAGAATTCACTTATTTCTGGTATAGATTCTATTTTCGTTTTTAAATTATCGTACTCACGTTCTGTGTCAAGATCCTTGATGTGATAAACCCCTCTAGCATATTCTACAGAAGCAAGGGTTCCATCAGCAATGTAATTTGGTATAGGATATGCCGTGTTCTTATTTGGCAATCTCAACAGCGTTGGTTGTTGCGATGTTTGCCCAGTATAAGATGACAGATATTCAGGTCTCACTCATGCTCGCCCTCCATGTATCTCCGTGCGGCGCATTGAACTTGAAACTGAAAGCAAAAATATAAGGATTTTTTATTTACGTATTTGTTCAGCGAGTCCTAAATTTTATTTTTATCTTTTAGAACTAAAGAATCTCGAGGGATAATCTATGAACTATATTATTAATTTAAAGGGGGTAAGGTGTTTACGCCAAAGACTGAGGTTGTTAATAGGAAGAGTAGAAAGTAACTTTACGAATTTTGATAACATTTAGTGCATTTCCTGGTGATGAATTTAAACAAAGTTTTGGTTTTAAAAATTTAGCATTTTCATTTAAATAATGCAAGAAAAATATTGAAAAAATGTCACTTATCACCTCTGTTATGAAAACACTATATTCCCTGTGGTTAGGAAAATTCCCCTTTTACCCCTTTCACCCCTTTTATTGTTCTCTTCCGCTCAAACGCAAATTGAAATATTAGAAGCTTGACGAGAGAATTTAAATATTTTTGATTAGTAGTTAATTTTTTCTTCTTATTTTTATTTTGTTGAAATTTTTCTTTCTGTGTTAAAAAAAATTATTCTTGTTGTTTGAAAATTCATTTATTTAGTTATTTGGATGTAAATTCACGTCTTTTGTTAAAAAAGTTGTTTTTTCTGTAGAAAATTAAATCTCTTGCTTAGAAATTCCTCATTCTGGAAAAAATTCACCTGCTTCAATTACT
>NC_046659.1:110151653-110156272 GCF_010883055.1 Belonocnema kinseyi
TAACATATTGTCGCCACATTTTGAGCCAAGGCATTCCCGATGATAGCCGCAGGACTTGCCATGCACACCCCGAGTATTTAGTACATACACTATCTAGTTGTCCAACTCATGCGCGAACAACCAGCAATATCGCTCCTCTTAATGTTCCTGGGGAAATCGAATCACTTGTCGAGAATGAGAAGTGCTGCATGTAATGGAACTTCATATTCTCGACAATTGTTTTTGTTTCACACTCGAGACCTGACATGGTTCTTCTTGACTTCAAGAAGCGAACCATGTTCGTTATCGAATTTTCGGCACCAGCTGACAAACACATCATAGCCAAGGAGAATTAAAAGAAAAAGAAGTATAGATACCTCATAAGGCATTTGCGACGATTTTACCAGGAATATTCTGTTAAACTAATCGTCCTTATTATCGGTGCTCTTTATTACCGGTGCTCATTCGTATAAAAAATTTTGAATTTTCAAAAAAGTTGTCTTAAAAGTATTCAAAATGCGTTCACTTTTTGAACTCTTATCCAAAATGTCTAGCTAACGAACCTGACCTTTAGTTTAGATTACTAAAAGAGTGTACCAAAGGCTAATCTAATAGATTAATTTTTTCAAACGTTATTGTGGAAACAGACAGACATACATACCTATGCAGCCATACAGAAATACGTACACACAGAAAGACAAACAGACATATTCGTAAAAACCTGTTTTTCGGATTCAGGGAGTTTCAACACCCAAATAACCGAATAAATAAATTTTCAAACAACAAGAATAATTTTTTTTAACACAGAAGAAAAAATTTCACCAAAATAAAAATAAGAAGAAAAAATTAACTACTAATCAAAAATATTTAAATTCTCTCATCAAGCTTCTAATATTTCAATTTGCGTTTGAGCGAAAGAGAACAATAAAAGGGGTGAAAGGGGCAAAAGTGGAATTTTCCTAAACACAGGGAATATAGTGCTTTCATAACAGAGGTGAAAAGTGACAATTTTTCAATATTTTCCTTGCATTATTTAAATGAAAATGCTAAATTTTTAAAACCAAAACTTTGTTTAAATTCATCACCAAGAAATGCACTGAATGTTATCAAAGTTCGTACAGTTACTTTCTACTCTTCCTATTAACAACCTCAGTCTTTGGCGTAAACACCTTACCCGCTTTAAATTAATAATATAGTTCATAGATTATCCCTCGAGACTCTTTAGTTCTAAAATAAAAAAATAAAATTTAGGACTCGCTGAAAAAATACGTAAATAAAAAATCCTTATATTTGTGCTTTCAGTTTCAAGTTCAATGCGCCGCACGGAGATACATGGAGGACGAACATGGGTGAGACCTGAACATCTGTCATCTGATAATGGGCAAACATCGCAACAACCAACGCTGTTGAGATTGCCAAATAAGAACACGGCATATCCTATACCAAATTACATTGCTGATGGAACCCTTGATTCTGTAGAATATGCTAGAGGGGTTTATCACATCAAGGATCTTGAAACAGAACGTGAGTACGATAATTTAAAAACGAAAATAGAATCTATACCAGAAATAAGTGAATTCTGTCTCAAACGTCTCGGATTTTTTTATGTAATGATGGCCCAGATGCATTAAGGACACATTACGGTTGTCTGTAAAGTTTTACATTTTCATTGGTGAGAGTGTTTAAACCTACGGCTTAAATTGCTCCTACTAACAAATTTCTGAACACGCCCTTGGTCGGCAAATTATTAACAAATTAAAAATGAATTTCATATACCCCCCCTCCCACGAAAAAAATTAGGATTCAGGAAAAAAATTCAAAGTTTGTGCTCTTGGATAATTTGGTACTAGTCTAACGATTTAGTGTAAAATAGAGTTGAGAAAGGTAACTTAGCGCACCCTTCTTTACAAAGAACTATAATAATTGGGAGCACGGTAATTGTTATTTTTTTAATCCTGGAATGATATGAAATTTATAAAAAAAACTTAAAAGCAATCGTATTTAGGATTATTTTCACTACAAAATAATTTTTTTTAACTTTTTACGGTAACTTTCGGTTAATATCAAGCATACGAATAAAATCGATGAGTTATTCATATATTTTACATTGACTTAACTAATCCATAATTTTTATATTAAAAAAGATTTTCGTTAAAAAATAAGCCATTTATGCGAAAATTATTTGTTTATATAATGAATTAACAGTGGTAAAGTGATTTGGTGAAGTTGCCATATTGCGTGTTATTTTTTAGAAAGCATTAAAAAACAGAAAAACGAATATTGACCTATTTAATTTATTTTCGAATGAAAAATCTTTTTTTACTTAATATAACTATAAGATATCATGTTAACCTTTTTGTATATTTTTCTTTTGAATTCGCTTCTCTCCATCACGAGTAGCTCTAAGTATATGATTTTAAAAAAATAATTAATCCATTTAATAACTATAATTTTCTTGTTCAACCAGCTGGAGACCCAAACAAAATTCCTGATGGTACTGAACTTTACCGTTACTTCTATAGTGATTTCCACGGAAAAAGAGTTGCAGTATACAGTAATCATAAGTTTATCACAGTGGAAGGTAAAGTCATACTTTAAATAAGTACAAAATAATCTAGAATTAACATTAGAAAATTCTGTCTTTTCTGTGAATTTATCCATACGGTATATTATAGAACAGTTTTCCCTTGAATTAAAGTGCATATGCATTAGGAAAAGTAGCTTATTATTTTTAACTAGGAGCCGTGCATAAATAACGTACGTTATTCCTTGAAATTTAAAACTTAATTAATTTTCAATAAAAATGTTAATTTTCAAGCCAAACAGACAAGCTTTCTATAAAAAAGGCGAATATGTGAACACGAAAAATAATTTTTAACAAAAAAAAAGAATCTCCAATGAAAGGAAAATTGATAAACAAGTAGTTAAATTTTCAATCAAGAAAATTAGTTTCTTATGGTAAAATCATTAATTCTTTTCCACGAGCGAAATATTGTCAATTTTGCTTAAAACATAATAATCATCAATTGAAAAAATAATATGGTACTCAAAATTTAATTTTTTACCAAATAGTGAAATTTTCTATCAAATTGTTCAATTTCCGAGCCTCCAAGACGAATTTTCTACCCAAAAATATGAATTTTTAAACTTGAAGAATAATTTTCTACAAAAAAGTATCTTTAATAAAGTACTACATGATTAACCACATAGTTACATTTTTTACCAAAAAAAATTAATTTTAAACAAAGAAGACTAATTTGTTACACTGCGGTAAAGATTTTTTTGATTTAAGCAAAAAGATTTTCTTGATAACATTTTTTTGATACACAAAATATTCTCTATTTCAATTAGCGGAACATTTGTTGAATTTAAATATGTTTAAGATATTGAAACCCATTAAGTGAAACAAAGTGTTTGTTTGATACGATTTGTTTGATTCAAATATATGATTTTATTAAGCCCCAGTATCTGCCATTCAAGATTTCGAGCCTATTTTTCGAGATGTTTAAAAGTTTCAAGTTAAAAAAAATCACCCTGTATATCAGATTATATTACTGAGAATATGACAGAATTTTAGAGAATTTAATAAATTTAAGAGAATTTAAGAATTTATGATTTTTGACAATATTTTTATTATTCACGTTATGTCAACGGTTGTATATAAATTATTTGCGAAATTAGAAATATTCAGAAATTTAAAATATTCAAAACAGTAGCTTATTAATTAACACTGTTGGACTAAAACTCTAACATCAAAATGAAATTGCCTCTCACAACTTAAATTAAAAGTTTTTCTTCTAGTGCCAAACTTTATTTTTAATTAGTTTTGAAGTGCAGAAAAAAGATTGTGATGTTTAAAGACAATTGGAATGACATAAATGTGATTTAAAATGTTTGTATGACAATTTTAATAACTTTTGTTATTAATAGAATTCGAAAAAGTTGAAAAATAATTTAAATAAAAACGCGTATCTTTCCGATAACAGATCCATCTTTTCCAAGTATCGGATTCCCCGTGAGCATATCTTTAGAACCAGAATGCTTTGCACTAATTAGATGATCTGCTTTTAGTTCAAAATTAGCTTTCGAATTAGCTTTTTTCCAGATCTTCATTATTTTCTACTCACTTTGTACGGTGTAAATTTGCACTTTTCAGGAGGAATTCGCGTAACCAAAATTCCATCCAAAAATAATACTTATACCCCATTATTTTCGTTTGTCCCAAAAAATTTTGATACATTTTCAGTCTAAAAAAAACTTCAAAATTAATTCTAAAATAAAAAAAAATCCGGAAAATTCTGTTTTTATAAATAAATAAGCACAAACAATTTTAAATTATGACACTTTCCCCATGCAAATTGAATTTTTTCCGGCCTAAAAGAACAGCCAGCGCTGCCCTCGGCCGTGGTCAAGATTTCCGTCAATTTCATTTCAGAGTGCCAGGGGCCTGATAAAACTAAACGCTCTTACATGTTTAGCATGTTTAGCGCCAACATAACCTATAACGTTCACTGAGACTCATCTGTAACGAATAATAGCAATTATTATTATTATTATTATTACACCATTAAGCCATTTCCCTTTCGGGGTAGGCGTGACTCACTCGGCAGGGGAAAGGAGTAGTGTGTGGATGGGATAGA
>NC_046659.1:110156372-110157654 GCF_010883055.1 Belonocnema kinseyi
TTAGAACTCTAATTATACTTAAATTGAAGAACGCATTTATTTGATTCAGATAAATAGTAGAGTTCTTCGTGCATCCGCGTCAGTTTCGGGGCGCTGCAGTGCTATTTAGCTTAAGACATTAAAAATGGTGGTTTGGAAAATATTTGCCTTATTGATTTAAGCAAATAATTGATTTAGTTTTTACATTATTTTGATAAGGAATGCTCAGTTTTGTGGTTAAATGTAAAAAAAATATTGGCTTCACTTACAAAATCTATAATTAATTTTTAAAAAATGTATGTAAACAAGAACTTTACTTAAATTAAATAAGATATTTTTTTTTCAAACAAACCAAAACTGTATTTGAATGAAACAAATAAGGACCGCGTTTTAAAGAAATAATTTGTTTGATTTGAACCAACTTTTTTATCAGTGAAACCTTAAAGATTTGTAAGTTACCCTGGGCGAGCTGTTAAAGGGCTGGTTTTCCACCAATTACAGAATGTTTTCGGTTTCATTATTGCGTAACTTTTCACATCTGTAAGGGAAACGGAAGTTTTTGTTTTGGAAAAATTGCTTAGTTCGTTACTAAAAACGAGAAATTCTGGGAAAAAATATAAACTCTAAACCACAATGAGGAATCTTCAAGAGAAAAGATTAGTCTTCTACTAAAACAGACTGGCTTTCAGCTATGAAAATACATACATTTTCAATTATATCGTTGTTTTTTCTACCAGAGAAGATGACCCGTCGACAAAAAATAGTAATTTATAAACGTATATGTGAAAGCTCTAAGTACTGTAAATTTTAATTTTATTTAAATAATCTTGTTATAAATTGTTTTGAAATTTATTTTTTTTCTGCTAGAGACTTAACCTAGTTACAAGGATAAAAAACTAGCAGATGCTTGCACTATAAAGTCACATGTTAATGTTAATCAAAATCTAATTAAGTTTTCTGTAAAAATAATTTTTGTCAATAATAAGAAATATAACAGATTTTTAAAAAGAAAACGAATATGTAATTGTGTAAACAATAATTCGTTGACTTGCAGTTAAGCACAATTGACATAGAAGTTGTAAGTTAATTATTTCTTAAATCTTTAAATTAATTCACATTTCTCATATTTTTAGCCTGCTTTGTACAATACGGATGCAATTACAACTTAGAAAGAAATGACTTCAGGCTATAGATATGAAGCCTTATGGATACGTTGGTCACCTGGGCTTTCGTCTGTTTGTTTACGAACTAAAACTCCAGATGTATCTCCATCTGCATCTCGATCTGCATCCCCATCTGCATC
>NC_046659.1:110157754-110158914 GCF_010883055.1 Belonocnema kinseyi
AGTCATTTCTTTCTAGGTTGTAATTGCATCCGTATTGTACAAAGCAGGCTGAAAATATGAGAAATGTGAATTAATTTAAAGATTTAAGAAATAATTAACTTACAACTGCTATGGCAATTGTGCTTAACTGTAAGTCAACGAATTATTGTTTACACAATTACATATTCGTTTTCTTTTTAAAAATCTGTTCTATTTCTTATTATTGACAAAAATTATTTTTACAGAAAACTTAATTAGATTTTGATTAACATTAACATGTGACTTTATGGTGCTAGCATCTGCTAGTTTTTTATCCTTGTAACTAGGTTAAGTCTCTAGCAGAAAAAAAATAAATTTCAAAACAATTTATAACAAGATTATTTAAACAAAATTAAAATTTACAGTACTTAGAGCTTTCACATATACGTTTATAAATTACTATTTTTTGTCAACCGGTCATCTTCTCTGGTAGAAAAAACAACGATATAATTGAAAATGTATGTATTTTCATAGCTGAAAGCCAGTCTGTTTTAGTAGAAGACTAATCTTTTCTCTGGAAGATTCCTCATTGTGGTTTAAAGTTTATATTTTTTCCCAGAATTTCTCGTTTTCAGTAACGAACTAAGCAATTTTTGCAAAACAAAAACTTCCGTTTCCCTTACAGATGTGAAAAGTTACGCAACAATAAAAGCGAAAACATTCTGGAATTGGTGGAAAACCAGCCCTTTAACAGCTCGCCCAGGGTAACTTACAAATCTTTAAGGTTTCACTGATAAAAAAGTTTGTTCAAGTCAAACAAATTATTTCTTTAAAACGCGGTCCTTATTTGTTTCATTCAAATACAGTTTTGGTTTGTTTATAAAAAATATCTTATTTAATTTAAGTAAAGTTCTTGTTTACATACATTTTTAAAAAATTAATTATAGATTTTGTTCAAGTGAAGCCAATATTTTTTTTACATTTGACCACAAAACTGAGCATTCCTTATCAAAATAATGTAAAAATTAAATCAATTATTTGCTTAAATCAATAAGGCAAATATTTTCCAAACCACCATTTTTAATGTCTTAAACTAAATGGCACTGCAGCGCCCCGAAACTGACGCGGATGCACGAAGAACTCTACTATTTATCTGAATCAAATAAATGCGTTCTTCAATTTAAGTATAATTAGAGTTCTAA
>NC_046659.1:110159014-110160256 GCF_010883055.1 Belonocnema kinseyi
ATAGTTATTATTAGAATATCTTTATATATCATTATGCTTGTGTCATATGTATAGACGTGAAGCAACGCAAGGGCAGGCGTCAGAAACAGCTTGTAAGGACAGTAGATCAAGAAAAAATTTGATAAGTGCGTTGATATTCATTAATCTACAAAATGTGGAGAAAGCAACATAAGGTTACGCCCTCCATAGACTCGGGAATTAATGAGGTACAACAATAAAGGCTGAATGTTTGAGTCATAGATTCATTTGGTCTGCAACCTGATACTAAGGGCCCTCTAGAGAAGGATGCGACAATGTTTTCCCCACCAGTAGCCTTCAGACGGACGATGACCAAAGGAGCGCAAGCTACCTGGTATTTGATTTTTGTCTGTCTATGAGAATTGACATACCCCTGGACTCGCGAAAGCCCATAGATTTCCAAAAAATGACATCCAAATAGTTTGCATCAGTTATTTTTAAATTTTAAGTGAATAAGTTGGAACGCTAATCGGAGGTGATTTAGGTTCATTAGCGACAATAGACCCTGCGCTCCAGCAATCCCGGCGACTAAGCGCGCCAAAAAGGTGTGAGGGGTAAGGGTCCCACTGGAAGGAGAAGGATTGCAGGTAGCTCGCGCTCCTTTGGGGTGCACCCCCTCAGACACGTTCCGGGACACGAATTTGCCATGCAACTTGCTCACGCGTTCCGTTTATACATTACTACAGCTTAAGAATCTCTGTTCAGTTGAAGATGGTCACCTCCTTCTCTAGAGGGTGGGTCCTTACCTCATACTGAGAACCATTGAGCGCTTCTTGTCGTCAGTGCTTGACACCTGCTAAGCCTTGCTTCTTCGCTCTCACATTGGCGGCGACCAATTAGGCAAACGTCTTTCCATACAGAAGCCCATGTTCCTATCCCTAAATGTTTCCATTGCTTTAGTGTTTCTAATCTAAACAATTTTATTTCCTGTAGTTGTCGAAAAATTACATTACACATAATTTTGTCCGTTCAACTTTTAGGTGACTTTCACTTCCAATTTCGTTTTCTATAATTCTTGAAAGCCGCAGTTATTCACTTTCAAACAATCAATGTTTATTGCAATAGCAGATGTTACAAGTTCTAGTTCGTCAACGGCCCAGAATATTTCATCGAAAGGTAAGCTTCGACGTTGCAAAATTTGAAAGATGTCTGTATTTTCTTTCATAACTCATTGGCAACAGTATAAGATTTGGTCAGTGACAAATAATTTTTCGTCGATTTAAA
>NC_046659.1:110160356-110161902 GCF_010883055.1 Belonocnema kinseyi
TCGACGTTGCAAAATTTGAAAGATGTCTGTATTTTCTTTCATAACTCATTGGCAACAGTATAAGATTTGGTCAGTGACAAATAATTTTTCGTCGATTTAAAGTGTCGGTCGTGTTCGCTATGTAGCCGTCGACAGTTACATTGCTTGAAATTTACTCTTGATGTATTTTTCTCGACAATTCCGGTTTTAGCGTTTTATTTTGTTTGTTGAATAAACGTTTATTATTAGGTGCAAATAAATCTTGTTATTGAATTAAACCCCTTTCATTTTAGGATTAGCGGTATTGTGTGGAACGCATCCGCAAGAACAGTACTTAATTAAAAAAAAGATATATTTATCTACTCAATATGACTTTCTACTACGTATCATACACACAGTTTTTTCAATCTCGATGACGTTTTATACCGAATTACAAATCTAATATTCTGGCTATAATATGCAGTATAAGAAAAAATTACAAATCAAAATCGTTCCATACTCGATGATCGATAAATGTACTTCGGAATATTTTGTACTAAGCTTCTTGTTTTAATCGAGATTCCGCTTTTTAAAAAATTAAGGAATTAATTTTCTACCTTAGATACATGGAGAAAATTCTAGAGCACTGAATGTTTGTACATACACGAATGGTTCGCTCATAGAATTCTATTTTATATACTACAGGTTAGTGTATAGACACGAGCCAGTTGTTTATCGAGAGTAACCAGCCATTTATGTTACGCCAATCCCAATAGAGCAGCGAGTAGTGCGATTTACACTAATCATTCCTTCATGATACGTGATAGTTGTATTCATGAAAAAAATGTTTCGCATTGACTTTTCAGTTTAAAAATATTGCACATAAAAAAATTCTTGCTTTTAAGAAGACCTACAAATTCGCATGTGAATATAGTTTGAAAGAACACACAGTCCTTCTATTAAGCAAATTAAAATAGAATATTTTGTTAAAACATAGCAAATCCAAATTGTCAGCCAACTGGTGCGACGTGGTAAATGTTTATCGAGTCTTAGTAGAATTTCGAACAATTTTTTTTAATTAAAAAAAATATTAGAATTTTTTTAATTCAACCGAAAAATTTAATTTAAATTTATAAGAAAATTTGTCAGCTTCAGACTCTGTTTCCATATTGGCTTAAACGACGAGAGCATGCACACTAGGCCGAAACAGTAACTCGTGCAGGAATTTCCCCATCTTTCCCTATTTGAAGTTGGGTTCTGGTGGGGTTTCTATAAGAATATCTAGTCAAGAAAAAACTAGTTGGGGCCCCAGTTAGGATATCTAGTCTAGAAAATACTGAAAGGTGCCCTGTCAGATTCTAACAAAGAATTCCATGCTTCTTGAACGTATGGCAAATCTATCTGTATCTAATGGGACCCCGACCAGAGAACTCCTACAATTTCACATTAGCTAAGATATTAATTTTGTGGATATTGAAGTTTTTACTATGCGAAAATAATGTTTTTATGAGTATTTAAAGTCCTTGTTCTCAAAAAACTTGATATAGGGCACTAAGAAATATTTTCTTTGGAGCCAGGCAGATATATG
>NC_046659.1:110162002-110163507 GCF_010883055.1 Belonocnema kinseyi
ATGCGAAAATAATGTTTTTATGAGTATTTAAAGTCCTTGTTCTCAAAAAACTTGATATAGGGCACTAAGAAATATTTTCTTTGGAGCCAGGCAGATATATGTTTTTCTTAAAGTTAATGAAGTGCTTTACCAGAGCAGTACTGGCACAGTACTAGCTAACGTCTGGTTTGAAAACTATCGATACAACTGTCGCCAAAAGAACTTTTTTATGTTTTTCAAGAAAAAAATTATAAGTTCCACCTTTATGAAAATGGTATATTTTCCCAAAAAAATTACATTTGATGTCAATCTTAAAAGTTTTAAAGTGATCTTAAACACCCAAAAACGAAACCTTCCACGAAAGTTAGGCAAAAATTGTGAAAGTTTACGATCAAATTTCTAAGTTTTGTCGTTAAAAATTTGTAATGTTACAAAAATATTACATTTCCTGCATTAGCAAAAAGTTGTAATGTTGTCGACAATGGGAAAAACGCAATATCACACCAAGAAAAATTTAGTCGATTAAATTAATTTACACAAAAATGACTTTATTGATAAGATGGCTCTTTCATTGCATTTTAAGATTTAGGTATAGATGTAAGTGTTCGATACCCCGTAGCATTCAAATTTTAATTTGTAATATAATGTTTAAAAATATAATGTATGTATACACTCTAAACAGAACCTTAAATATTTAGAGTTCAAATACTCGCAATGAATTAATATTTATTTTTCAAATACCTTGTTTATCCTATCATTGCAGTATAGCAGTAGTGGGTGCTAATATTAACAAAATTTTTTAAATAAACTTTCAATTTTTGAAATTATAAATGATATTTAGATAATATACAGGCGTATGGTGATGAACGAATAAAAATGGTTGCTACCAGTAGCGTGACAGTACCTTGTAGTAGACACGTAGTGTCCCTTCCCTTTAGTTGGGTTGTAAGCGGGATGACCGAACAAAACCCTACTAGAAAATCTAGTAGGGACCGTATGGCCTTAAAGTTACGTTCAAAATGGGGCTGCGGCTAGTTTTTCCCGCTAGAGCCCTACTAGAGATAGGGAAAACTAGTCAGATCGCCACTAACGCCCTTGCGAAACTTTTACACGGAAAGGGTTGTATGGAGCTAGTAAACCCCCAAAAATAAGGACTAAAGAAGCTGTATGTGTATTTTCCAGGATATATATATAACAAACTAATACTGTTAAAAGATTTCCGTAATCGGAGATTTTTGCCTAGACTGCTGGCGTTTGGCCAGTTTCCTACAAATAATTTTTTTTATACTCTAGGGAATTAAATAATAGGTTGCATTTATCACGTTTTAAAAAATTATATCACAAAAGAAATTCATAAATATATTCATTAGCACCAACAATTAATTAAAGAAGTATATTATAATAAAACATCATTCTAAGAATTTTTTATTTTATCTTCCTATACTAAAAGTTTAGTGCAGATATAGCTAAACGTATGCGTGTACCCTAATAAATCGCAGTTTCAGATTCATATCTTATCAAGTGAA
>NC_046659.1:110163607-110168083 GCF_010883055.1 Belonocnema kinseyi
TAACAAGTTTGATGAATTTTCAACAAGAACTATTGATTTTTACCATTAAAGATGATTTTCTAACCAAAAGAGTTCATTCACAACTAATACGTTAAATTTTGACCTAACAGGGTTAAAATGTTAAGTTAATAGTTAAATTTCAAATTATTAAGATATCAGTTTACAATCATGGACATAAATGGAATGGTTGATATTTTAGGTACAAAAAGTAATTTTTTCCTAAATAAGAACACATTTTTAGAGACCGTAATGCTACTTTTATAAATTAAGAATGATGTGTATATATTTAATATTGCAATTTCACAAAAATTAAGCACTCTCTAGAAAATTTACTAGCAATTTCAGGCTTATCTGATTTTCCAGATAGAGCAAAAACTAGAATCAGAAATGCATGCGTTTATTTATAAGTACTTAGAGGTTCCTTATCGCAAGCTCAATCAAGTTTAACAAATATTTTTGATAAGAAAACAGAGGCTTTTGCAATTCTTAGACATCCGGATGACTGCCTACCAAGATGTATAGGCACCTGCCTCTCACGGTAGACAAGCACCCTCCTGCAACGCTGGCCGAGTAGCTAGATTCGGCAGCTCTAGCGGAATCTATGCTCCAGAGGGCAATGTTTCCCAAGCGCATCTCTATGACGCGCCACAAATAACTACAGCAAGCGGCATCCAAGGAGCGAATACCTTCTTTGGACCCCAAAAACCAGAATTCACTATGGGGGATTTCGAATATCCGCTGGTATTTTTGAACGATGGGAAATCATACTTAAATGCCACCAACATTACTACGCACTTAAGCACACGTTTCGCAACACCCTCTTGCAAGGAGACGAGGTCCAGTGGTGGGAACCTCACAAAGTTTTGACGCTTGAGGAGAACTGAACCCGAGCAAACACTGGTGGCGTCCTTCCTATAATTACTTCGGCTGACCATCCGCCAGGGTATTCGAGCTACTAACATTCGCATTTATCTTGATCTGTATACCTTCGCCAACAAAGCCGAGGTTTTATTGAGTCTCAGGGGACTTACAGGAATCCCCTGAGACTTGGAAGACCCGATTCAGATCTCCCCATGCACGCTGCAAACTCAAAAGAGTCCAGTGGGAATGGACACTATAGTGTTTTACGTAAGGAAATACTTGACCAGGTCTGTCATTAGCTATAAAAGCACAAAATTCTCCTCTACGGAGCTTCGCTATAAACTGGCCAAAAGGGACTACTTAGACGCTATCTGGAGTGCAAATAAATTTCAACAGTACTTATCCGTACGGCAATTAAACCTATTTGCTGACGCAAAATCACTAAAGTGTTGAACCAGTTCAAGGACACTAATGTCAAGTTGGAAAGAAGGACCTGCCCAGTAGGCGAATTTAATTACATACTCCGAGACTGCCCAGCCTTCCAAACGGAGTTACCCGAAGCCCTGACAAGCTCAGCGGACAAAGCGACTCTCGTGGTGGCCCTTGACGACGACGACCATCTTTCCTCTCGCGAAAACAATCCTAGCCCTAGCTCCGAGGGTCGATATCTCTCAGCCATTAACAATTCAAACTTCTATTTAGAAAGTAAGCGATACCAGCAGGAGGACGAGGGCCTACGCAAAATCGCCCAGCGATAGAAAACCATCTCCGCAAACGAAAATCATCCAGTCTTTGAAGAGAACTTACTTAAAAAAACTGAAGATCGACAAATACGGACCCTGGAACGAGCACGGGATCCGGTGGGTCATGTACTCTCGCGAAAGAGTTTTATATGAATTTCACAATACCGGAATGTCAGGCCACCTAGGCGGGGATGTAACTCTGCACGCTATCCAGGAACGTTTAACCTGGGAAGGAATTCGGAAACATATTCGAAAATATGTCCGTTCTTGCATCCAGCGCCTTTCATCGAAATCGTCTCGAACCTCTCTTAAGCTGAAACTAAGGCCACACCAGCCCCACAATTAATGGGAGACCGAGGCCCTCGATCTGACGGAACCCTACCCTAGATCCCCATGAGGAAAGACGTTTATGCTTGTAGCAACAGACCTCTATTCGCGATGAGTAGAAGCAAACCCCATCAGTTTACAGGAAAGCAATGAGAATACGTTTGCACCCAGTGGTTTTTTGATTCTTGGACCACACTAATCTACCAACCACAGTCCACTTTGCCGGAGCAACGTAATATAGAATTGAACAAAGGGATGCGCTTAAGGCTACATGTGAATGCTCTTCGCAATTGGGATCAAGACACCCTGGAAATCTTGTTTAATCCTGGAAACCGCAAAAATGCTGGAACCGGAAAAACACCCAGCCAAGTACTATTTGGATATTCCTTGAAAATACCCGGAGAATGGTCGCTCCCCACTCCTTAAGCAGTGGATGCGCAGCCTTGAAACGCATTTTGTCAGCTTAGATTATTCTGCTAAACACTCTACCTAGTTAAAACGTTCAAAAACTAGCAAATGCTTGAACTATAAAGACACATGTTAATATTAATCAAAATTTGACTAAATTTTCTGTAAACATAATTTTTTTTAAATAATAAAAAAAGGATAAAAAAAACCAAACGTATATTTAATTTCGTTACAAATAATTGGTAGACTATGGGAGACGTTAGTCCTGGGACTCATTTTGGTACGTTTGTTTTCGAATCTAAATCTACACATGTATCTCCATCTGCAACTCCAGGTAGACAGCATTAAAAACCCTCCATTATTTTTTCTCTATTTTTACCTCGACGAAATTTGTCTATCCACTGCTATGGCTTTATAATGTACATGGGTACTTGAGGTTCACCTTTTGTTTCTTTCTTTGAGAGGGCATACGCAGATGTTGAACTACTCGCGGGTACCCATGCGTTTTTCGTGAACTGAACTTGCCTCAATCGATGCCAATATGTTTTCCAATCTTCTTATATTTCCGTGTTTTCATTGCCTTTTTCAGTTACTTTACATTTTATCATGATTCTTTCGTAATATATTTATAAACTGAATAGTTAGCAATGGCTCCGAGAAATGTTCTTCCTTAAATTAATTAAATTGAATAAGCATGTCAGTAGCTCAAGGAAACATGTGATTGGTGCGTTGGACTTAAAAATCCCCAAATTGTAGAAAAAAATTCGCGAAGCCATCCCTTCCGTCAACACGGGAACCAATTAAGTACAACTATAAAGGCTGCATGTTTTAGCCACAGATCCCTGTGTTGCCGTCTTCACTACAATTGTACTCAAAAAAGTAAATTTCTAGAAATTTGAGTACTTAAGTACCACAATCACAATTTAAGCGCACTTTACACTGTAATATTATTTTTCAAGTATATTTGAGTACAAGTGTTGAATTTAAGTGTTTAATCTTTTATTTTTGAATAAGTTTGGAATTAGTGTATTGGGCACTGCGCCATATTTACCACTGTGATTGGCCGATACCATTAAGGGCATGTGATACTTCGTCGTGTGGTAAAGCGGGTTCCTTTTCCACAAAAATGAAAATTTTCATGAACCTAATTACAAGAGGCTATAAAATATTACAACGGACGTTTTCGTACTCTATTTTAAGGATAATATCAAACAAAAATTATTGTGCTAAATAAAAATTGTATGCATGTACACTATTTTAAGGTTAGGATCGTTTTTCAGCGCTCTGTTATTTCGATAATTTAGATCTCTGGGTTACGGATGCTGTCGGTAGCACTGAAGAATAATTGTGGGAGAAAATTATAACACACGTTACCTCAAAATGCATACGAGAGAATCTAAAAATGCTAAAATCGATACTAATTCCTAAGCGGCACACAAATTGAACAAATTTAGACAAATTAGAATTTTTTGAACTAACCTACAAAAAAAGTATGCGGCGACGTCTGTTAGCATGTTTGCTATCATTTTCCAAATCTTTAAGAAAAAATATTCATTATTTTAGGAAAAAAGCCGGGAAAATTAACTGGTAAAGTCGATAATTTTATAAGTACCACATGCTCTTCAGACCTTTCCACAGCTGATGACAATTAAAAAATGTGCATCGCACTTCTTTTAACAAGAGTGGAAGAGAGAGAAAACCGCTGCTCTTTCACTCTCGTGGTTCAAGATTTCATAGTTGCACAATGGTTCTCCGGGAACGCGTTTAAAATCGGAAGTCTACAATGGAACTATCCTCTTTTTTTGACGTGTAAAGATAGAACGAGAATTTCCCTCTGGGTCCCACTGCAGTACCCGTTGTGCAACCGATTTCTTGTTTCGAATAGCTCGATTGAGTATCGGCTTCGTTTTACTGTTCATATGTGGACGGCTCACAGGTAGATTACATCTGAGCGAGGGTCCGTTCTTTGGGTACAAATTTTGTCGGTCTGTGTTATTATTAATATCTGAAAGAATTGATTCTTTGAATAGTAAATAAAAAATATAAATAAGGCTATTACAAATTTAATAATTTGAATTTCGCGCCCAAGGTTTGCTAGTATGCGCCGCCGCCACAACGCTGCCATCAAACATATAAT
>NC_046659.1:110168183-110169497 GCF_010883055.1 Belonocnema kinseyi
AAAAATATAAATAAGGCTATTACAAATTTAATAATTTGAATTTCGCGCCCAAGGTTTGCTAGTATGCGCCGCCGCCACAACGCTGCCATCAAACATATAATTACAGGATATTGAGTACACTTGCAGAGTGCAAACGCAATTTTCATTCTGGCTACAGTGGCAGATCCATTAGATCTGCGACTTCACACTATGAACCATGGATGCTTGCTTTCTGTCGTCAGTGCTTGACACCTGCTAAGCCTTGCTTCTTCGCTGTCACCCGGAGGGGGGGGGGGGTAATTAAGCATACGTCTTTCCCTTCACAAAGCCCATATTTCTATATCTAAGTGTTTCTATCGCTTAAGTGTATTTAAGTTCAAAAATATTATTTTCTGTAGTTGTACAGAAGTTACATTGTACATAACTTTATCCGTTCAATCTTTAGGTATCTTTTCCTTCCAATTTCGTTTTTAATAATACTTCAAGGCAGCAGTTAGTCACTCTTAAACTATTCATGTTTATTGCAGAAGCTGTTTTTTCTGTAATAATTTATTGGCAACAGTGTAACATTCGGTCAGCACTGGCTAATTTTCCGTCGATTTAAAGAGTAAGTCGTGTCCAATATTTAGCGGTCATCTTGCACAGTAATTATGTAACTTGTTCGGCTACTCCGGGTGTAGCGTTTCTTTGAATAAAAATCTATTATTAAGTTTCAAAATCTAAGTTTTACCGTTACGCAGAACGTACAATGCGAGCTACGATTTTAGTTTTTCTATTTTAAGAATTCTGAATTAAGCGCCTTGCTAGTGCTTTTTATTTTTTATTTTCTTCATGCGTTTTTTTAATAGTAAAATATGGAGTTCACGGGAATGTCCGACAAAAAGACTCTTGTAACTTTCTTCGCTCAATAAAAACGAGTTATTATTACAAGATTTATTAAATCATTCACGCACAAGAAAATTAAACCGCATCTTGAAAACAAACAGTCTTCGCTATGCAGCATACGAAAATAGTTCACGTAACAAATTTTTGATTTTAAGAAGACCTACAAAGTCTTCTGTAAATATTGTTTGATACAACATACAGTCCTTCTCTTAAGCACTTAAAAATAGAATATTCTGTTGAGACGTAGGAATTCAAAGTATCAACCAAACGGCGCGACGCGGTAATTATGTACCGAGTCTTCATAGAATTTTGAACTTTTTTTTTCAATTCAAGAAAATCTTTCAGAATTTTTTTTTGTTTAGTTTAACAGAAAATCTCATTTATATTTAAAAGAAAATTTGTCAGTTTCAGGCTCTATTTTCATATAGGTTTGCACGATGAGATAATGCA
>NC_046659.1:110169597-110175914 GCF_010883055.1 Belonocnema kinseyi
TTTTTTTGTTTAGTTTAACAGAAAATCTCATTTATATTTAAAAGAAAATTTGTCAGTTTCAGGCTCTATTTTCATATAGGTTTGCACGATGAGATAATGCACACAAGATCGAAACAATAAGAGATTCTACATGAAGCTACTAAATCCAAAAAAAGGATTGAAGAAGCTGTATGCATTTATCGCGTTTTGAAGATTTATATTACAAAATACATTCTTTAATATGTTTATAAGCACTTCCAATTAATTTACTAATTGAATTATGTTAAAAGCATCATTTAAAAAAGAAATTAATTTTATCTTCTTATGCTTAAGATTGAGTACAGATATAGCTAAAACTATGTGCGTACGATATTAAATTTAAATTTCTAATTCATGTCCTATCAAGTAATAATATTGTATTTTCAACAAGATCGATGAATTTTCAACAAAAGCTATTAATTTTCTCATGAGGTGAACACTATCCTAGCAAGGGACTTGTTTATCTCCAAAGAGTCGTGGGACCGGTACCTCTAGAATAAAAGGTTTTCTCTAAGTACTTAAAGCTGTTGCTGTTGGTGGTTTGGAGCCCATCTTAAACTGCAGCCCCCCTGCTACCACCAAATAAGTGTGTTGCGGGTGCGTGAACGAATAGGGAAATAGGTGCAAAAAAAATTTAAACCCTTAGGGAACACAATAAAAGCTTCCATTATCTTTTCTAAAAATATTTACAGCTACTTTTATAATTAAAGAATGATGTATATTCATTTTATATTTTGTTCTCACAAGAATTAAGTAAACGCTGGAATATTTACTGAAAATTCCACGTTTACTTGATTTGCTATGTAAAGCAACACCTAGGAGCAAAACCAAAAGTGTCTTTTTAATTACAATAAGAAGTTCCGTTCGGCAAGCCCCGTCAATTTTAGCAAGTATTTCAGCTAAGAAAACAGGCATTTTTGTAATTCTTAGACAATTATTATTTGAGTTAATAGAGTAATGCTGAACAGTATTAAAATTATTTATCCTTTCCCCTTATACTTCAATGAGTATTATTTATATTTTTTAATGGTTACATATTGACATAAGGCTCATTGGAATATCTTGATATCTATGGGGAAAAAACTGGGTATTAAATATTAGAACTCTCAACAGAGACAATTTAAGCATGCTGATATAGAAATATTTATTTTCGCTTAAAACAGTATTAGAATTGTTTGCCGTCTTTCACGTTTACGACGAGTGGATAAGAAAAAACTATGGAACTCATTTATGACAACGATCGATGAATATAGGAGTGTAATATGCCAGCCTCACCTGATCAAGGAACATTTTCGGGACTTCACAAGGTGAGAAGAAGAAAGGACGGCCCTAACAAGTCTCTTGGACTGGATAGTACATATTCAGTCTTTTTACAGAGTCTTTCTTACAGATCATCATTGGGCCGATTGTGAGACTTGCTAGAGCTAGTCTAATGTTGGATTACGTTTGGACGGCATGGTCGGTTGCGAGAGTAGTTTTCATTTCGAATGCCGGCAGGATCGGGTACACTTCACCCTATGATGTCTGTCCCATTAGCCTTACATCTTTCCTGCTATAAACAGTGGAGAAACTCCCGGACAGATATATCCGGGATAAAGTCTTGTCAAGCAGTCCACTTCACAAACAACAACACGCCTATAGGGCTCGTCGCTCAAATGAGACGATCATAGACACAGCAGTTGACCTAATCTAAGGACAACTGCAGAAGAAGGGCCATTAGGTTCGTGGCTGCGAAGGCGGCCTGGAGATTAAATAGGGTAAACAATAGCAGTATCTCGACAGTATTGCGAATATCAATCGACATTGCGAGGAGGCCGACACTGACCATGCTCAGGGACGAATGTCCATTTGTCGCTACCTCTTCGACAATAAGTACCGAGTTAGCCCCTTCACAAAAGAGGAATGGCTTGATGGTAAGGCACACCTGTCCAGTGATGGAGACAACTGATTGTTACAAATGGCTCCAGGAGTAAGGAGAATGCAGGTGCCGGGGTATGTCGTAGAAGGAATGGAATGGGCTTCACAATTACGATGAGGTCCTACACCACTGTTTTACAGTCTAAGATTATGGCCATACTCCAGTGCGCTTACAGGGCAAAAGAGTATGGCAATAAAAGAAACATTCGTATCTGCTTAGAGAGCAAGGCTGCTATAAAGGCCCTGAATGGAATAATAACTACGTCGCTTCTATTTTGGGAGTGCTTTCAGGCACTGAATATGCTTGCGGTAAACAACCGAGTCACTCTGCTTTTGATCCCTGGACACAGCGGAATCAAGGGCAATAAGACATCGGACATGCTGGAAAATCTAGCAGCAAAAAAGAATTTTACTGGACCTGAGTAAGTCGTAGACATTTCCCGCAGGTTAGTCACTCAAGATAATAATAGTTGGCTGACCGAGCTAAAACAGAAGGAGTGTTGTTTGGTCTCTGGCTGCAGATAGGCTTAAACACTCTTAGGCTTAAAGCTAAACTCTCACCGAGCGAAGGAATTACTCAAGCTCGGGAGAAATAAAGTCAAGGCCCTAACAAAAATCGTTATAGGACACGGAAACCTTCGGCACCACAGACAGAATATAGGGCTTGCAGAAAGTACCCTCTGTCGTCGGTGCAGAACGGATAGTGAGACTTCTGCTCACATCTTTTGCCACAGCCCTGCGATTGCAGCGGAAAGTGTGATACTAACAGGCAGTCGATGCATCAATGCGTCTGAAATATCATCTAACTGCGTGGCTGCAATCCTCTTCCTATAGTGAGTGCCGTGGGGTACGCCTAAGACATATAAGAGGACGCAACGGAATCACCCAAACGTCAGGGAACGCCATAGTCTCAACAAAGAGCTCAGTTAACTAGAAGCTCGGACTTCACCTCAGAGGTCCGAAGTTCTATGCCTGAGTCGCTACCTCTGGAAATTTTTCTATGTACGTTAATTGAGGTTCTGGTGGTTCGGGACCCACCTTAAGCTGCAGGTGCCCTCATTATGTACTTAACTGCAACCCAGTCTGTCAATGATGGGGTAAACGCCCCGGCTTTGTCCAATATAATGGGGCACACTTCTCTCATCAGAGAGAATTACGATCTTATGACTTTGACGTCTACTTTGGCGGTAGCCGTGCTACTAAAGGGTTTCCCATGCCAAATAGGCTGATAACGAAGAGTAGAGGGACTAAGCAGAACATAAAAATCCAAATAACAATAGAGAGTATATTAAACATATTGAAACGCATGTAGCTTCCCGCAGATTGTCGGGGTGCCCCTGGAGCCACAGCTGGGGCCACGGCCTGCGGGAACGTAGATATAGTGAGCTGCGAGATAGTCAGGCAGAGCTCACTGATAAAACAGCTGGCCAGAAAAAACATCTGCGACAAACGGTCATCAGTGGAACATCAACTGTGCTCGCTGAGATTGCTTTGGCCAGCGTTAGCTATTTTCAGCCAACCACCTCGACAGAAATACCGTGGGAGGTCAATTGATACACCATAATGAAAGAGAAATTAGTTAAGCAACCAAAAATCGGAGGTTCAGCAACAAAATAAGCGACGAAAATGGACATTATATATGAACGGAGATGTGATGCTCCTTTATTTTTTGGCAGAGAAACGTAGAGAGCTAGCCACGAAAATAAATAAGATGAATCTGGCAGATCGAAAACGCCCAATATCTGTTAACAGACTGCTCCCAGCTGTTAAAATAGCTGATATCAAAGTATAAGTGGAACAGCAGCTTCACATTAATGAACTCGCCTTGGAAGATGTATTGAACTAAGACTTGATTGAAGCTGAAGGCATAGGTGCTAGGGATAATGCAAATTATGTACTGGATCTATGAGAACGACATTGATATCATTGATCAATGATATCTTGCAGCTGTGTATACTTTGCAGCTATGGCAACCGTTAAAACGTTGTGCCGCAAAAATAGGCCTGCAAATGCAGTTTTATCCCAGCAAAGGATCGAGATTCACCATGGAAGATCCGGTTGTATGTGGATATCAGCAAAGTAAGGTGCAAATTGCGTCGATTAACTTGATATAAAAAAGGAAATAGAACCAGAAAGCTGATGAACCATGGTACTAAAATCATCCGCCCTTGACACATCAAGACGTTACCACCATCAATATTGAATAATATTATAGACTACCAATTATAGAGACTTGATGTTGTTACTGTGAGACTGCATCGGTACAAGAAAAATAATGAACGAATTCAACAAAATCAAAACTTTCAGGCAGATGAAAGAAGGTTCTATCGCGGACTGAGGTAAAGCCAAATAACCAGCAAGACACCGCAGTCCCTCAATTGGAAGATATGACTAATTTCTGGTTAGGTGTTTGGGGAAAAATAAACAGATGCAATTTGGACACTGCATGGTTCAAACTGGAGGAAGAAAGGGCAAGCAATAGCCCTGAAATACAACTGACAGACATTATAGATTTAGATGTTTCAGCGGTCTTGAAAGGGGCAAGTAATTGAAAAGCTCTAGGTCCGGACATGGTGCACAACTTCTGGTACAAGAACATGAAAGTGTGCATCTAGATGTCAGGCTTTTTTCTTCAGGGTACTACATATATGTTACAAAAAAATCAGATGCTCAAAATCCATCTTATTCTTGACTGATAGCCTGTCTTCCAACAATTTATAAATGTCTTACAGCTATCATTGCAGATATGATATATTCTCATTGCGACGCGAATTTCATTCCTACAGAAGAACAAAAAGGATGTTGTAAAAACTCGCAACGCTGTATAGATCTAGTCTTTATAGACGCTGTTGCCATGAATCAAGCTCATAAACATCAAAGGAACATACATATAGCATACATTGAAAACAAGCAGGCGTTTTTTTCCGTACCGCATGACTATTTGCTTGAAGTCTTAAAACTTTACAAAATTTGCCCATGCATTACGGACTTTTTAAATCATGCGATGAGGCTCTGGAATACAAGAATCTAGTACTTTGGTCATGGACAACCGAGGATAACTAGATCAATACGCTTTAGGACGGGTATATTTTAAGGAGAATCCTTTAGGGCAATATGGTTCTGTTCATCGTTGAATCCACTGAGCAGAACACTAAACAGCATGTCTCATGCGTTTAGAGTTTAAGATAATGAGGAGTTGAACAGAATTTTTCACGTAAAAATGAAAAAGCACCAAATGCACTACAAACTTCCAGCAATTAAAAAGGTAGCTTCACCACGACATATAGGGGGTAGAGGCGTTGTGGATGTAAAAAAACTGTGTGCGTCACAAGTTATACAGTTGCGCGACTATTTTAACAGCAAACAAAATGTTGCGGTTTACAGTACCATCTGTTAAGCGGATCTTGACTATACGCCCTTAGATTTGGCTTCAAAGGGGGCCTTGCATATCAGGGCAGAAACAATAGTGGAATTAGAAATACAATAAAGGCAGAAAGTCAACCTTGGCGAGCACTACAAAACGATAGATCAAAATGAAGTGGATAGTGAGGCATCTAATATTTGGCTAAGAAAGGGTGTTCTGTATCAAGATCCGGAAGGATTTGCCATTTCGATACAGGACAAGGTTGTCAGCACCAGGAATTATCGCAAACACGTGTTACATTATGACGTGGTTGACTGGTTCAGATTATGTGGAGATACCAAGGAATCTATTGAGCGCATTATTGATGGCTGTCGCGTAATGGCTCAGAGAGAATATACGCACAGGCATAATGATGTAGCTGGTCTCATACATCAACAACTTCACCTAAACTTGGAACTCTTGAAACAATGGTTGCCTTTCTATAGATACATTCCAATGCCCGCTTTAGAAAGCGCCGATTACATCTTATATAGGGATGTTACTATCCAAACGGATCATTACATTCCGGCCAATCGACCTGACATCGTGATGCAGGAAAAACAGGCGGAGGAGTCTACATAATAGATATTGCTTGTCCGTTTAACCGAAATTTGCAGTCAACCTAAACAACCAAGATCCACAAGTATACCGAGTTAAGGCATGAAGTAAAGACCATATTTAGGAATGTGTATCATGCAGACATTCATCCAATTGCAATTTGACAACAGGCAATGTTCACGCAAGCTGCACTAAACATCTTGAACATTTAGGAGCCAGTAGGGTATGGGCAGCAGTTCAGAAGGCGGTTTTAATCAACAACTGTTTCATTGTGAGAAACTTTCTTGACCATCAGAAAGTGAGCGACTAAAAACTTGTGGAGTGGCAGATGGTAGCTCTAAAAAGCATGCAGAGGTGACTGTTGTCACCTCCAACGCTCGTGACAAAATTCCAGTGAAAATTCTACTTTATCTACAGTCGC
>NC_046659.1:110176014-110177291 GCF_010883055.1 Belonocnema kinseyi
AATGAGACACTAAAATTATAAATCCAGTCATCAAGAATAATAAGTTTTTTGGGTTATAAACTATTTCAATGAAGGAAGATTGTTCATAGTTCAAATTTTCCGGTCTAGTTTTTTATTTTTCCCGGTCAACTAATCGTAACATATTCCTATTTGTCGCGAAACGCAAACATTTATTTTAGATCATGAAGCTGATTCTAAATCACATATAACACAAAAGAGCAAAAAATTAACTAAAATGACCATTATTTAATTTAATGGTGAACATTTAACTGAAATACTTGTATTTTCAAACAATATGATGAATTTTCATTTCGAAAAGAAAATATAATAATTTGTACTAAAAAAGATAAAATGTAAATTGAACCTTAAATAATTAAGTTTTAAGTTGAATACATCAATGTTCAACCGAAAAAGGAACAAATTTTTAATAAAATAGTTAAATTTTTAGTTAACAATTCCATTTTATTCAAAGAAAAATTCAGTTTTCAATCAAATAGCTAATTTTTAAACAAAAGAAATTAACTTTTTATTAAAATGATGAATTTTTATTCTTTTTAAATGTAATAAAATAGAAGAGCAGAGTTTCTAAACAAGGAGATTAATTTTTTTTTTAAATTTATTATCTACCGAAAAAGTCGTTTTTTTTTTACAAACTACAATAACTTTCCACAAAGTATTCGAATTTACAACTAAAAAAGACGAAATATCAGCCAAATTTTTGAAGTTTGAACTAGAAAAGGTCAATCTTTAACACAAAATCCGACTGTTAAATTTACAGTGGGGAAAATTAATTTTCAAACAAACTGATGAATTTTCAACTAAAGCAGTCAATCTTAACTGGAATTGTTGAATTTTATACCTACCAAGATAATAAATCTTCATCCAATAAGTTTAATTTTGTACATAAAAGACGAATTTTCCACGAGTTGCGTGAATTCAAAAAAACAGTTTGATTTTTAAAAAGCAAATATCGTTTTTCGACCAAGTAGTTACATTTTTAAAATAAGATGAATTTTTCAATATGATGATGAATCTTTAAACAAAACAAAAATAATCTTCAAGAAAAGAATTATTGAAAAAAAACTTGAAGACATCTCTTTTTCTAAAATTTGAAATAGGGGACTTGAAAATTAGACAACTTCTGACTTGAAACGATTATGAACAAAAAAGATGAATTTTCAACTAAAATGATGAATCTTTACCTATAATAATTTAATTTTGAACCGAATTAACGTATCTTCAACCAACAAGATTAATTCCTGCCAAAAATTTACATT
>NC_046659.1:110177391-110201988 GCF_010883055.1 Belonocnema kinseyi
TTCATTACCCTACGAATAAGTATTTTTGAATATATTTTACTTACAGTGCTTAATAAGCTAATCCCTCTGTAATTATTGCACTCGCTTCTATCTCCCTTTCTCCGTGTTTAAGCATTTCAGCATTAATACCGTCTACCCCGGCAGCCTTACCGTTTTTCAAGTTCTTAATTAATTTCTTATAAAAGCGTTTTCTATTCCAAATTCTGTACCGGATGCTTATTATATAATTAAAATGTGTTTTCAACATTACAAAATCGTTCCAAGTTAACGAAAAATGCAATTTTCTATCAATTAAAGTAATTTTTTAAATTCCCCAAAAATTTATTTCTCGATTATATTCTCGGTAATATTCTCATTCTCGTTACCGTTCTCAAAGTAATATACAAGTTTTAGAACTATAATTATACTTAAATTGAAGAACGCATTTATTTGATTCAGATAAATAGTAGAGTTCTTCGTGCATCCGCATCAGTTTCGGGGCGCTGCAGCGCCATTTAGTTTAAGACATTGAAAATGGTGGTTTGGAAAATATTTGCCTTATTGATTTAAGCAAATAATTGATTTAATTCTTACATTACTTTGATAAGGAATGCTCAGTTTTGTGGTTAAATGTAAAAAAATATTGGCTTCACTTGAAAAAAATCTATAATTAATTTTTTTTAAATGTATGTAAACAAGAACTTTACTTAAATCAAATTCCGGAATGTTTTCAGTTTTATTTTTGCGTAACTTTTGACATCTGTAAGGGAAACGGAAGTTTTTGTTTTGCAAAAATTGCTTAATTCGCTACTAAAAACGAGTTCTGGGGAAAAAATATAAACTTTAAACCACAATGAGGAATCTTCAAGAGAAAAGATTAGTCTTCTACTAAAACAGACTGGCTTTCAGCTATGAAAATACATACTTTTCAATTATATCGTTGTTTTTTCTACCAGAGAAGATGACCCGTCGACAAAAAATAGTAATTTTTAAACGTATATGTGAAAGCTCTAAGTACTGTAAATCTTATTTTTGTTTAAATAATCTTGTTATAAATTGTTTTGAAATTTATTTTTTTCTGCTAGACACTTAACCTAGTTACAAGGATAAAAAACTAGCAGATGCTTGCACTATACAGTCACATGTTAATGTTAATCAAAATCTAATTAAGTTTTCTGTAAAAATAATTTTTGTCAATAATAAGAAATAGAACAGATTTTTAAAAACAAAACGAATATGTAATTGTGTAAAGAATAATTCGTTGACTTACAGTTAAGCACAATTGACATAGCAGTCATAAGTTAATTATTTCTTAAATCTTTAAATTAATTCACATTTCTCATATTTTCAGCCTGCTTTGTACAATACGGATGCAATT
The DNA here is from genome assembly GCF_010883055.1 of Belonocnema kinseyi. Taxonomy (NCBI): domain Eukaryota; kingdom Metazoa; phylum Arthropoda; class Insecta; order Hymenoptera; family Cynipidae; genus Belonocnema; species Belonocnema kinseyi. The sequence goes on from NC_046659.1 coordinate 110,178,749, forward strand.
ACAACCTAGAAAGAAATGACTTTCTGGCTATAGATATGAAGCCTTATGGATACGTTGGTAACCGGGGCTTTCGTCTGTTTGTTTACGAACCTAAGACTCCAGATGTATCTCCATCTGCATCTCCATCTTTGTCTTCTTCTACATCTCCAAGTAGAAATAATTGAGAACCCTCCATTCGTTTCCTCGATCTTTACCTCGACGAAACTTGCCTGTCCACTGCCATCCTTTTGCAATGTACAGTGCTAATACTTTTTTCAATCTTCTAATTTTTCTGTTTTTAATTGCCTTTTTCAGTTACATAAATTTTTACGATAATTTTCTCACAATATATTGATAACTTGAACAACTACCAATATCTCCGAAAAATTTTCTTCCTTAAATTAACAAAATTAAATAGGCATGTACAACAAGGCAGGTTTGGCCCCACAATTTGAATTATATTTTACGTCACTAATACTCCAAGGATTTTAGGTTAATTACAATTATAAATGAAGGAGGAACTATAATCATATAGAAATAAGGTTACAATTATTATTATTTCTGAATATGATTATATAGTTATTATTAGAATATCATCATGCTTGTGTCATATGTATAGGCGTGAAGCAACGCAAGGGCAGGCGTCAGAAACAGCTTGTAAGGACAGCAGATCAAGAAAAAATTTTATAAGTGCGTTAATATTCATTATTCCACAAAATGTGGAGATAGCAACATAATGCTACCCCCTCCATAGACTTGGGAATTAATGAGGTACAACAATAAAGGCTGAATGTTTGATTCATAAATTCATTCGGTCTGCAACCTGATACTAAGGGCCCTCCAGAGAGGGATGTGACAATGTTTTCCCCACCACTAGACCTCAGACGGGCGATGACCAAAGGAGCGCGACCTACCTGGGATCCTTACCCTTCCAGTGGGACCCTTACTCCTCACACCTATCTTGAAGCGCTTAGCCGCCGGGATTGCCGGATCGCAGGGCCGATTGTTCCTAATAACCCTAAATAACCTCCCAATAACCGTTCCAACTTATTCACTTAAAATTTAAAAATAACTGATGCAAACTATTGTCATTTCTCATTAACAGATAAAAATTAAATATCAACATTCCCTCATTCAATCGTGAACATATGTAGATTCCGAGTATTTCTGTTTTCACAGAGAAATTTCGATAAGGTTATTGTCGATATGCTGACAGTATTAAATAATAAAAAATTCTAGAAAACTTGATCTTTCCAAAGATTTCTTTAGATCTGAATGTATATATTTATGACTACGTTCTTTATAATGTTAAATCTAAATTTCTGACTAAAAATAGAATTTCTCCGAATCTACATATTTTCACGATTGAATGAGGAAATATTGATTTTTGTCTGTCTATGATAATTGACATACCCCTGGACTCGCGAAAGCCCATAGATTTCCAAAAAATGACATCCAAATAGTTTGCATCAGTTATTTTTAAATTTTAAGTGAATAAGTTGGAACGCTAATCGGAGGTGATTTAGGGTCATTAGCGACAATAGACACTGCGCTTCAGCAATCCCGGCGACTAAGCGCGCCAAAAAGGTGTGAGGGGTAAGGGTCCTACTGGAAGGAGAAGGATTGCAGGTAGCTCGCGCTCCTTTGGGGTGCATCCCCTCAGATACGTTCCGGGACACGAATTTGCCATGCAACTTGCGCACGCGTTCCGTTTATACATTACTACAGCTTAAGAACAGCTGTATCCCGTACCCACGTACCCACTACCAACACTTAAGTGGATTAATCCCGGATCGCGCTTCGACCAATATCTGTTCAGTTGAAGATCGTCGCCTCCTTCTCTAGAGGGTCCTTACCTCATACTAAGAACCATTGAGCGCTTCTTGTCGTCAGTGCTTGATACCTGCTAAGCCTTGCTTCTTCGCTCTCACATTGGGGGCGACCAATTAGGCAAACGTCTTTCCATACAGAAGCCCATGTTCCTATCCCTAAATGTTTCCATTGCTTTAGTGTTTCTAACCTAAACAATTTTATTTCCTGTAGTTGTCGAAAAATTACATTATACATAATTTTGTCCGTTCAACTTTTAGGTGACTTTCACTTCCAATTTCGCTTTCTATAATACTTGAAAGCCGCAGTTAGTCACTTTCAAACAATCAATGTTTATTGCAGTAGCAGATGTTACAAGTTCTAGTTCGTCAACGGCCCGGAATATTTCATCGAAAGGTAAGATTCGACGTTGCAAAATTTGAAAGATGTCTGCATTTTCTTTCATAACTCATTGACAACAGTATAAGATATGGACAGTGACAAATAATTTTTCGTCGATTTAAAGTGTCCGTCGTGTCCGGTATGTAGCCATCGACAGTCACATTACTTGAAATTTACTCTTGATGTATTTTGCTCGACAATTTCGGTTTTAGCGTTTTATTTTGTTAGTTGAATAAACGTTTATTATTAGGTGCAAATAAATTTTGTTATTGAATTAAACCCCTTTCATATTAGGACTAGCGGTATTATGTAGAACGGATCCGCAAAAACAAAACTTAATTAAAAAAAAAGAAATGTTTATCCACTCAACATGACTTTCTGCTACGTTTTATACACACAGTTTTTTCAATCAAGATGACGTTTTATACCGAATTACAAATTTAATATTTTGGCTTTAATATGCAGAATAAGGAAAAATTACAAATAAAAAATTGTTCCCTACTCGATGATCTATAAATGTAGTTCGGAATATTTTGTACTAAGCTTCTTGTTTTAATCGAGATTCCGCTTTTTAAGGAATTAAGGAAATAATTTTCTACCTTAGATACATGGAGAAAATTCTAAAGCACTGAATGTTTGTACATACGCAAATGGTTCGCTCATAGAATTCTATTTTATATACTACAGGTTAGTGTATCGACACGAGCCAGTTGTTTATTGAGAGTAACCAGCCATTTATTTTAAGCCAATCCCAATAGAGCAGTGAGTAGTGCGATTGACACTAATCATTCCTTCATGATACGTGATAGTTGTATTCTTGAAAAAAATGTTTCGCATTGACTTTTCAGTTTAAAAACATTCCACATAAAAAAATTCTTGCTTTTAAGAAGACCTACAAATTCGCATGTAAATATAGTTTGAAAATACACAAAGTCCTTCTCTTGAGCAAATTAAAATAGAATATTTTGTTAAAACATAGAAAATCCAAATTATCAGCCAACTGGTGCGACGTGATAAATGTTTATCGAGTCTTAGTAGAATTTCAAACAATTTTTTTTTAATTAAAAAAATATTCGAATTTTTTTAATTCAACCGAAAAATTTAATTTAAATTTATAAGAAAATTTGTCAGCTTCGGACTCTATTTCCATATTGGCTTGCACGACGAGAGCATGCACACTAGGCCGAAACAATAACTCGTGCAGGAATTTCCCCATCGATATAACTGTCGCCAAAAGAACTTTTTTACATTTTTCAAGAAAAAAATTAAGTTCCACCTTTATGAAAATGGTATATTTCCCAAAAAATTACATTTAATGTCTATCTTACAAGTTTTAAAGTGATTTTAAACACCTAAAAACGAAACCCTTCCACGAAAGTTAAGAAAAAATTGTGAAAGTTCACGATCAAATTTCCAAGTTTCGTCGTTAAAAATTTGTAATGTTAATAAAATATTACATTTCCTGCATTAGCAAAAAGTTGTAATGTTGTCGACAATGGGATAAACGCAATATCACACTAAGAAAATTTTAGTCGATTAAATTAATTTACACAAAAATGACTTTATTGGTAGGATGGCTTTTTCATCGTATTTTAACTCAAACGCTTAAAGCAATTGTTAAGACTCCCGACTGCTAGGAGATATATTTAGGTATAGATGTAGATTTTCGATACCTCGTAGCATTCAAATTTTAATTTGTAATATAATGTTTAAAAATATAACGTATGTATACACTCTGAACAGAACCTTAAATATTTAGATTTCAAATATTCGCAATGAATTAATATTTATTTCTCAAATACCTTGTTTATCCTATTATTTGAATATAGCAGTAGTGGGTGCTAATATTAACCAAAATTTTTTAATGAAATTTTAATTTTTAAAATTATAAATGATATTTAGATAATATACAGGCGTATGATGATGAACGAATAAAAATGGTAGCTGCTAGTAGCGTGACAATACCCTGTAGTGTCCCTTCCCTTTAGTTGGGTTGCAAGCGGGATGACCGAACACGGAAAGGGTTAATAATAGGTTGCATTTATCATGTTTAAAAAAATTATATCACAAAAGAAATTCATAAATATATTCATTAGCACCAACAATTAATTAAAGAATTATATTATAATAAAACATCATTGTAAGAATTTTTTATTTTATCTTCCTATACTAAAAATTTAGTGCAGATATAACTAAACGTATGCGTGTACCCTAATAAATCGCAGTTTCAGATTCATATCTTATCAAGTGAAAACATTGTATTTTTAACAAGTTTGATGAATTTTCAACAAGAACTATTGATTTTTACCATTAAAGATGATTTTCTAACCAAAAGAGTTCATTCACAACTAATACGTTAAATTTTGATCTAACAGGGTTAAAATTATAACTTAATAATTAAATTTAAAATTATTAAGATATCAGTTTAAAATCATGGACATAAATGGAATGGTTGATATTTTAGGTATAAAAAGTAATTTTTTCCTAAATAAGAACACATTTTTAGTGACCCTAATGCTACTTTTATAAATTAAGAATGATGTGTATATATTTAATATTGCAATTTCACAAAAATTAAGCACTCTCTAGAAAATTTACTAGCAATTCCAGGCTTATCTGATTTTCCAGGTAGAGCAAAAACTAGAATCAGAAATGCATGCGTTTATTTATTAGTACTTAGAGGTTTCTTATGGCAAGCTCAATCAAGCTTAACAAATATTTCCGATAAGAAAACAGAGGCTTTTGCAATTCTTAGACATCCGGATGACTGCCTACCAAGATGTATAGGCACCTGCCTCTCACGGTAGACATGTACCTTCGTGCAACGCTGGCCGAGTAGCTAGATTCGGCAGCTCTAGCGGAATCTATGCACCAGAGGGCAATGTTTCCCAAGCGCATCTCCATGACGCGCCGCAAATAACTACAGCAAGCGGCACCCAAGGAACGAATACCTTCTTTGGACCCCAAAAAACAGAATTATCTATGGGGGATTTCGAATATCCGCTGGTATTTTTGAACGAGGGGAAATCATGCTTAAATGCCACCAAAATTACTACGCACTTAAGCACACGATTCGCAACACCCTCTTGCAAGGAGAAGAGGTGCGGTGGTGGGAACCTCACAAAGTTTTGACGCTTGAGGAAAACTGAACCCGAGCAGACACTGGTGGCCTCCTTCCTATAATTACTTCGGCTGACCATCCGCCAGGGTATTCGAGCTACTAACATTCGCATTTATCTTGATCTGTATACCTCCGCCAACAAACCCGAGGTTTTATTGAGTCTCAGGGGACTTACAGGAATCCCCTGAGACTTGGGAGACCCGATTCAGATCTCCCCTACACGCTGCAAACTCAAAAGAGTCCAGTGGGAATGGGCGCTATAGTGTTTTACGTAAGGAAATACTTGACCAGGTCTGTCATTAGCTATAAAAGCACAAAATTCTCCTCTACGGAGCTTCGCTATAAACTGGCCAAAAGGAACTACTTAGACGCTATCTGGGGTGCAAATAAATTTTAACAATACCTATCCGTACGGCAATTAAACCTATTTGCTGACGCAAAATCACTAAAGTTTTGAACCAGTTCAAGGACACTAATGTCAAGTTGTGAAGAGGGACCTGCCTAGTAGGCGAATTTAATTACATACTCCGAGACTGACCAGCCTTCCAAACCGAGTTACCCGAAGCCCTGGCAAGCTCAGCGGACAAAGCGACTCTCGTGGTGACCCTTGACGACGACGATCATCTTTCCTTTCGCGGAAACAATCCTAGCCCTAGCTCCGAGGGTCCATATCTCTCCGCCATAATTTAAACTTCTATTTGGAAAGTGAGCGATACCAGCAGGAGGACGAGGGCCTACGCAAAATTGCCCAGCGATAGAAAACCATCTCCGCAAACGAAAATCGTCCAGTCTTTGAAGAGAACTTACTTAAAAAAACTGAAGGTCGAAACGAAGGTCCTTGAAACCGCAAAAATGCTGGCACCGGAAAAACACCCAGCCAAGTACTATTTGGATCTTCCTTGAAAATACCTGGAGAATGGTCGCTCCCCACTCCTTAAGCAGTGGATGCGCAGCCTTGAAACGCATTTTGTCAGCTTAGATTATTCTGCTAAACACTCTACGAGTACCTAGTTAAAACGTGCAAAAACTAGCAAATGCTTGAACTATAAAGACACATGTTAATATTAATCAAAATTTGACTAAATTTTCTGTAAACATAATTTTTTCAATTAATAAAAAAAGGATAAAAAAAAACCAAACGTATATTTAATTTCGTTAAAAATAATTGGTAGACTATGGGAGACGTTAGTCCGGGGACTCATTTTGGTACGTTTGTTTTTGAATCTAAATCTGTACATGTATCTCCATCTGCACTCCAGGTAGACAGCATTAAAAACCCTCCATTATTTTTTCTCCATTTTTACCTCGACGAAATTTGTCTATCCACTCCGATGGCTTTATAATGTACATGGGTACTTGAGGTTCACCTTTCGTTTCTTTCTTTGAGAGGGCATACGCAGATGTTGAACTACTCACGGGTACTCATGCATTTTTCGTGAACTGAACTTGCCTCAATCGATGCCAATATGTTTTCCAATCTTCTTATATTTCCGTATTTTCATTGCCTTTTTCAGTTACTTTACATTTTATCATGATTCTTTTCTAATATATTTATAAACTGCATAGTTAACAATGGCTCCGAGAAATGTTCTTCCCCAAATTAATTAAATTGAATAAGCATGCCAGCAGCTCAAGGAAACATGTGATTGGTGCGTTGGACTTCCGTCAACACGGGAACCAATTAAATACAACTATAAAGGCTGCAAGTTTTAGCCACAGACCCCTGTGTTGCCGTCTTCACTACAGTTGTACTCAAAAAAGTAAATTTCTAGAAATTTGAGTACTTAAGTACCACAATGACAATTTAAGCGCACTTTACACTGTAATATTATTTTTAAAGTATATTTGAGTACAAGTGCTGAATTTAAGTGTTTAATCTTTTATTTTTGAATAAGTTTGGAATTAGTGTATTGGGCACTGCGCCATATGTACCACTGCGATTGGCCGATACCATTAAGGGCATGTGCTACTTCGTCGTGTGGTAAATCGGGTTCTTTTTCCACAAAAATATAAATTTTTATGAACCTAATTACGAGAGGCTATAAAATATAACAACGGACGTCCTCGTACCCTTTTTTGGGACAATAGCAAAGAAAAATTATTGTGCTAAATAAAAATTGTATGCATGTACACTATTTTAAGGTTAGGATCGTTTTTCAGCGCTCTGTCATTTCGATAATTTAGATCTCTGGGTTACGGATGCTGTCGGTGGCACTGAAGAATAATTGTGGGAGAAAATTGTAACACACGTTACCTCAAAATGCATACGAGAGAATCTAAAACTGATAAAATCGATACTAATTCCTAAGCGGCACACAAATTGATCAAATTTAGACAAATTAGAATTTTTTAAACTAACCGACAAAAAAAGTATGCCGGGACGTCTGTTAGCATGTTTGCAATCATTTTCCAAATCTTTAAGAAAAAATATTTATTATATTAGGAAAAAGCCGGGGGAAGTTAACTGGTAAAGTCGATAAGTTTATAAGTACCACATGCTCTTAAGACCTTTCCACAGCTGATGACAATTAAAAAATGTGCATCGCACTTCTTTTAATAAGAGTGGAAGAGATGGAGAAAACTGCTGTCTCCTTCACTCTCGTGGTTCAAGATTTCAGAGTTGCACAATGGGTCTCCGGGAACGCGTTTAAACTCGAAAGTCTACAAAGGAACTATCCTCTTTTTTTGACGTGTGAAGATAGAAAGAGAATTTCCCTCTGGGTCACACTGCAGTACCCGTATCTGAAAGAATTGACTGTTTGAATAGTAAATAAAAAATATAAATAAGGCTATTACAAATTTAATAATTTGAATTTCGCGCCCAAGGTTTGCTAGTAGACGCCGCCGCCACAAGGCTGCCATCATACATATAATTTCAGGATATTGAGTACACTTGCAGAGTGCAAACGCAATTTTCATTCTGGCTACAGTGGCAGATCCATTAGATCTGCGACTTCACACTATGAAGTGCGTTTCTTTGAATAAAAATCTATTATTGAGTTTCCAAATCTAAGTTTTACCGCTACGCAGAACGTACAATGCGAGATACGATTTTAGTTTTTCTATTTTAAGAATTCTGAATTAAGCGCCGTGCTAGTGCTTTTTATTTTTTTATTTTCTTCATGCGTTTTTTTAATAGTAAAATATGAAGTTTACGGGAAAGTCCGGCAGAAAGACTCTTGTAACTTTCTTCGCTCAATAAAAACGAGTTATTGTTACAACATTTATTAAATCATTCACGCACGAGAAAATTAAACCGCATCTTGAAAACAAACAGTCTTAGCTATGCAGCATACGAAAATAGTTCACGTAACAAATTTTTGATTTTAAGAAGACCTACAAGGTCTTCTGTAAATATTGTTTGATACAACATACAGTCCTTCTCTTAAGCACTTAAAAATAGAATATTCTGTTGAGACGTAGGAATTCAAAGTATCAACCAAACGGCGTGATGCGGTAATTATTTACCGAGTCTTCATAGAATTTTGAACTTTTTTTTCAATTTAAAGAAAATCTTTCAGAATTTTTGTTGTTTAGTTTAACAGAAAATCTCATTTATGTTTAAAAGAAAATTTGTCAGTTTCAGGCTCTATTTTGATATAGGCTTGCACGATGAGAGAATGCACACAAGATCGAAACAATAAGAGTTTCTACATGAAGCTACTAAATCCAAAAAAAGGATTGAAGTAGCTGTATGAGTTTTTTAAGGTTGTATATAAAAAATAGTACCGTTAAAGAAATTTTCTTTACGGGAAATTTTTTTGTAGACTGCTAGCGTTTTGCTGATTTCCTACAAACAATAATTTTTTCAGTTTTTAGGGAATCAATTATTGTTTTTCATTTATCGCGTTTTGAAGATTTATATTACAAAATACATTCTTGAATATGTTTATAAGCACTTACAATTAATTTGCTAATTAAATTATGTTAAAAGCATCATTTAAAAAAAATTTATTTTATCTTCTTATGCTTAAGATTGAGTACAGATATAGTTAAAACTATGTGCGTACGATATTAAATTTAAATTTCTAATTCATGTCTTATCAAGTAATAATATTGTATTTTCAACAAGATCGATGAATTTTTAACAAAAACTATCCTAGCAAGGGACTTGTTTATCTCCAAAGAGTTGTGGGACCGGTACCTCTAGAATGAAAGGTTTTCTCTAAGTACTTAAAGCTGTTGCTCTTGGTGGTTCGGAGCCCATCTTAAACTGCAGCCCCCCATGCTACCACCAAGTAAGTGTGTTGCGGGTGTGTGAATGAATAGGGAAGAAGGTGCAAAAAAAATTTAAACCCTTAGAGGACACAATAGAAGCGTCCATTATCTTTTCTAAAAATATTTACCGCTACTTTTATAATTAAAGAATGATGTATATTCATTTTATATTTTGTTCTCACAAAAATTAAGCACACACTAGAAAATTTACTGAAAATTCCACGTTTACTTGATTTGCTACGTAGAGCAACACACAGGAGCAAAAACAAATGCGTCTTTTTAATTACACTAAGAAATTCCGTTCGGCAAGCCCCGTCAATTTTAGCAAGTATTTCAGCTAAAAAAACAGGCATTTTTGTAATTCGTAGATAATTATTATTTGAGTTAATAGAGTAACGCTTAAAAGTATTAAAATTATTTATCCTTTCCCCTCATTTTTCAATGAGTATTATTTATATTTTTTAATGGTAAGATATTGACATAAAGCTCATTGGAATATCTTGAGATCTATGGGGAAAAAAGTGGGTATTAAATATTAAAATTCTCAACAGAGACAATTTAAGCATGCTGATATAGAAATATTTATTTTCGCTTAAAGCAGTATTAGAATTGTTTGCCGTCTTTCACGTTTACGACGAGTGGATAATAAGAAACTATGGAACTCATTTATGACAATGATCTATGAATATAGGAGTGTAATACGCCAGCCTCACCTGATCAAGGAACATTTTCGGGACTTCACAAGGTTAGAAGAAGAAAGGTCGGCCCTAACAAGTCTCCTGGACTGGATAGTACATATGCAGTCTTCTTGCAGAGTCTTTTTTACAGATCATCATTGGACCGATTGTGAGACTTGCTAGAGCTAGTCTAATGTTGGATTACGTTTGGAAGGCATGGTCGGTTGCGAGAGTAGTTTTCATTTTATGTGCCGGCAGGATCGGGTACACTTCACCTTAGGATTTCCGTCGCATTAGCCTTACATCTTTCCTGCTAAAAACAGTGGAGAAACTCGCGGACAGATATATCCGGGATAAGTTTTTGTCAAGCAGTCCACTTCACAAACAACAACACGCCTATAGGACTCGTCACTCAAATGAGATGAACCTAAACACAGAAGTTGACTTAATCTAAGGACAACTGCAGCAGAAGTGCCTCGCGATTGGAACCTGGATAGATAGCCAAGAAGCTTTTAACTACACTTACGAAGAGGTGAGAAGGGCGGCTATGATCGCACACGGTGTGCCAGTTGCAGTCGAGGAATCGACCTGTCTCATGTTAGCCAACAGGAATCTAACTACAACTAAGGGCGATTTAACCTTATGTGAAACCAATGAGGGAGGGGTTTTATCACCCCTGCTGTGGTGCCTGGTAGTGGATGAATTGCTGTATCTGCTCCTGAGTCAGGGCCACCACGTTATTGGCTATGCGGACGATATACTGCTCATCATGCCCCTTCATTTTACCATGAAGTTCGTGGCTGCGAAGGCGGCCTGGAGATTAAATAGGGTAAACAATAGCAGTATCTCGAGAGTATTGCGAATATCAATCGACATTGCGAGGAGGCCGACACTGTAAGGCATACCTGTCCAGTGATGGAGACAACTGATTGTTACAAATGGCTCCAGAAATAAGGAGAACGCAGGTGCCGGGGTATACCGTAGAAGGAATGGAATGGGCTTCACAATTATGATGAGGTCTTACACCACTGTTTTACAGTCTAAGATTATGGCCATACTCCAGTGCGCCTACAAGGCAAAGGAGAATGGCAATAAAAGAAACATTCGTATCTGTTTAGAGAGCAAGGCTGCTATAAAGGCCCTGAATAGAATAATAACTACGTCGCTTCTATTTTGGGAGTGCTTTGAGGCACTGAATATGCTTGCGGTAAACAACCGAAGTCGCTCTGCTTTTGATCCCTGGACACGGCGGAATCAATTGCAATAAGACATAGGACATGCTGGAAAATCTAGCGGCAAAAAAGAATTTTACTGGACCTGAGCAAGTCGTAGATATTTCCCGCAGGTTAGTCACTCAAGATAATAATAGTTGGCTGGCCGAGCTAAAACAGAAGGAGTGGGGTTGGTCTCTGGCTGCAGATAGGCTTAAACACTCTTAGGCTTAAAGCTAAACTCTCACTGAGCGAAGGAATTACTCAAGCTCGGGAGGAATAAAGTCAAGGCCCCAACAAAAATGGTTATAGGATACGAAAACCTTCGGCACCACAGACGTAATATAGGGCTTGAAGAAAGTACCCTCTGCCGTCGGTGCGGAACGGATAGTGAGACTTCTGCTCACATCTTTTGCCACAGCCCTGCGATTGCAGCGGAAAGTGTGATACTAACAGGCAGTCGCTCCATCAGTGCGTCTGAAATATCATCTAACAGCGTGGCTGCAATCCTCTTCCTATAGTAAGAGCCGTGGGGTACGCCTAAGACATATAAGAGGACGCAACGGAATCACCCAAGCGTCAGGGAATGTCATAGTCTCAACAAGGAGCTCAATTGACTAGAAGCTCGGACTTCACCTCAGAGGTCCGAAGTTCTATGCCTGAGTCGCTACCTCTGGAAAGTTTTCTATGTACCTTAATTGAGGTTCTGGTGGTTCGGGACCCACCTTGAGCTGCAGGTGCCCTCATTATGTACTTAACTGCAACCTAGTCTGTCAATGATGGGGTAAATGCCCTGGCTTTGTCTAATATAACTGGGCACACTTCTCAATGGTAGCATTGCTACTAAAGGGTTTCCCATGCCAAATAGGCTGATAACGAAGAGTAGAGAAGCTAAGCAGAACATAAAAATTCAAATAACAATAGAGAGTATATTAAATATATTGAAACGCATGTTGCTTCCCGCAGATTGTCGGGGTGCCCCTGGAGCCACAGCTGGCCCCACGGCATGAAGAAACGTAGATATGGTGATCTGCGAGATAGTCAGGCAGATCTCACTGGTCAATTAAGATACCATAATGAAAGAGGAATTGGTTAAGCAACCAAAAATCGGAGGTTCAGCAAGAAAATAAGCGACGAAAATGGACATTATATATGAACGGAGCTGTTATGCGCCTTTATTTTTTGGCAGAGAAATGTAGAGAGCTAGCTGCTAAAATGAATAAGATGAATCTGGCAGATCAAAAACGCCCAATATCTGTTAGCAGACTGCTTTCGACTGTTAAAATAGCTGCTATCAAAATATAAGTGAAACAGCAGCTTCATATTTATGAACTCGCCTTGGAAGATGTATTGAACTAAGACTTGATTGAAGCTGAAGGCATAGGTGCTAGGGATAATGAAAATTATGTACTAGATCTATCAGAACGACATCCGGATCTTAATAACGATGATACCTTGTAGCTGTGTATACATTGCAAGGGTGGTAACCGTTAAAACCGTGTGCCGCAAAAATAGGCCTGCAAATGCAGTTTTATCCCAGCAAGGGATCGAGATTCACCATGGAAGATCCGGTTGGATGTGGATATCAGCAAAGTAAGGTGCAAATTGCGTCGATTAACTTAATATAAAAAAGTAAATAGAACCAGGAAGCCGATGAACCATGATACTAAAATCATCCGCAGTTGGCACATCAAGATGATAACACCATCGACATTGGATAATATTATAGACTACCAATGATAGAGACTTGATGTTCTTACTGTCAGACTGCATTGGTACAAGAAAAATAATGAACGAATTCAACAAAATCGAAACTTTCAGGCAGATGAAAGAAGGTTCTATCGTGAACTGAGGTAAAGCCAAATAACCAGCAAGACACCGCGGTCCCTCAATTGGAAGATATGACTAATTTCTGGTTAGGTGTTTGGGGAAAAATAAACAGATGCAATTTAGACACTGCATGGTTTAAACTGGAGGAAGAAAGGGCAAGCAATAGCCCTGAAATGCAACTCACAAACATTATAGTTTCAGATGTTTCAGCGCTCTTGAAAGGGGCAAGTAATTGAAAAGCTCTAGGTCCGGACATGGTGCACAACAACTGGTACAAGAACCTGAAAGTGTGCATCTAGATGTCAGGCTTTTTTCTTCAGGGTACTACATATATGTTACAAAAAAAATCAGGCGCTCAAAATCCATCTTACTCTTGACCGATAGCCTGTCTTGCAACAATTTATAAATGTCTTACAGCTATCATTGCAGATAAGATATATTCTCATTGCGACGTGAATTTCATTCCTACAGAAGAACAAAAAGGATGTTGTAAAAACTCGCAATGATGTATAGATCTATTCTTTATAGACGCTGTTGCCATGAATCAAGCTCATAAGCATCAAAGGAACATACATATAGCATACATTGACAACAAGCAGGCGTTTTTTCCGTACCGCATGACTATTCGCTTAAAGTCTTAAAACTTTACAAAATTTGCCCATGCATTACTGACTTTTTAAATCATGCGATGAGGCTCTGGACTACAAGAATCTAGTACTTCGGGCATGGACAACCAAGGATAACTAGATCAATACGCTTTACGACGGGTATATTTTAAGGAGACTCCTTCAGGGCAATATGGTTCTGTTCATCGTTGAATCTACTGAGCAAAACACTAAATAGCATGTCTCATGCGTTCAGAGTTTAAGATAATGAGAATAGTCATCGAGTGACCCATCTTCTTTACATGGATGACCTGAAGCTGTACACTAGTATAGCCCAGAAACTGCAGCAATTGATCTATGTCACAAAGCAGTTTTCCAATTATATCCACATGGAGCTTGGACTAGATAAATGCAGATGAGTGCATTTAAATAGCTGCAGGTGAATCATATAGATATCTGGGTATTCTTGAATTGAATGGTTTTTAGCATACGATAATTAAGACAAGCCTAACGACTGCATTCACTACGAGACTTAGATTGATTATGAAGTTCTCTCAATGCGGCAAACTAAATGAGGGCAATCGACACATTCGCCATTTTTTTTAACGTATTCCTTTGGGCTCATAAAATCGTCTTACAACGTCCTTTGAAAAGTTGAGGAGAATTTTATACCTAAAAGTGAAAAAGCACCAAATGCACTACGAAAATCCAGCGATTAAAAAGGTAGCTTCACCACGACATATAGGGGGTAGGTGCGTTGTAGATGTAAAAAAACTGTGTGCGTCACAAGTTATACAGTTGCGCGAATATTTTAACAGCAAACAAAATGTTGCGCTTTACAGTACCATCTGTTAAGCGGATCTTGATTATACGCCCTTAGATTTGACTTCAGAGGAGGCCTTGCATATCAGGGCAGAAACAATAGTGGAATTAGAAATACAATGAAGGCAGAAAGTCAACCTTGGCGAGCACTACAAAACGTTAGATCAAAATGAAGTGGATAGTGAGCCATCTAATATTTGGCTAAGAAAGGGTGGTCTGTATCAAGATCCGGAAGGATTTGCCATTTCGATACAGGACAGGGTTGTCAGCACCAGGAATTATCGCAAACACGTGTTACATCATGACGTGGTTGACCGGTGCAGAATATGTGGAGATACCAAAGAATCTATTGAGCGCATTATTGATGGCTGTCGCGTAATGGCTCAGAGAGAATATACGCACAGGCATAATGATATAGCTGGTCTCATTCATCAACAAATTAAACTAAACTTAGAACTCTTAAAACAATGGTTGCCTTTCTATAGATACATTCCAATGCCCGCTTTAGAAAGCGCAGATTACATCTTATATAGGGATGTTACTATCCGTGATGCAGGAAAAAAAGGCGGAGGAGTTTACATCATAGATATTGCTTGTCCGCTTAACCGAAATTTTCAGTCAACCTGAACAACTAAGATCCACAAGTATACAGAGTTAAGGCATGAAGTAAAGACCATATTTAGGATTGTGTATCATGCATCTATTCATCCAATTGCAATTTCGACAACAGGCAATGTTCACGCAAGCTGCACTGAACATCTTGAACATTTAGGAGCCAGTAGGGTATGGGCAGCAGTTTAGAAGGCGGTTTTAATCAACAACTGTCGCATTGTAAGAAACTTTCTTGACCATCAGAAAGTGAGCGACTAAAAACCTGTGGAGTAGCAGATGGTAGCTCTAAAAAGCATGCGGAGGTGACTGTTGTCACCTCCAACGCTCGTGACAAAATTCGAGTTAAAATTCTACTTTATCTACTGTCGCACACAGACTTTTATAATCATAAAATTTTCTTTTTTTTGTATGTTGATTGTCTCGTTTAAAAATTATTGTTTTAAGTTAAAAATCCAAGTATTAAAGTTAAATTGGTATCATTTAAAAATATAAGTGTTCTTTAAAATTCGTGTTCTTTAAAGGTTATATAGTCACGCGTGTCGCCATCTCTGGCCGATCGAGCAAAACATTGCACTCGGCTTGTTAGCTCGGGAGTTGACAGGTTGTGTAGTTTTTCGTGTCAACAGTGCTCCAAAATTTTTGTAGCGCGAATGTTTGATTGAAAAGGAAGAATTAATTATGAAGTTTTTGAATGTGTTATTCAAGATAACTGAAAGCTAATGAATAATTCGGATATTTCCTTCCGCCTTAATAGTGACGGAAGAAAACGGTTGTAGGAATTTGTGCGAGTGTTTACAAACAACACGGTTACATACAAATTAGGCGTTTTTCAAAGATAACAAGCAAACTATTTCAATTTTGAAAGATTTTCCCTGTTATAAAACCTGTTTTTTTATGAATTTGTATTGAATACTTGATTAAAATGTGCGGTGAACGTTACAACAACAATGAGAGAGCCAATTAAGAAATGCAAACGATAACAATATTCTTTTTTTTTTAATTACGTGATCTATTATGCTCAGAAATTTTTATGTTCAAATTTTCAGATTCCTAATGAAAAATTAAATTAGGAGGCAGTTCTTATCAATGACGATATCCCGCCTCTCTAGGAAATATAACATGGCGACACTCGCCCAAATTGGGACATTTGATTCGCCCAAACTGGGTCACAGGAAAAATTCATTCGCCCAAATAGGTTCATTAGTACAGCATGAAATATTCTTGATTATTTAATGAAAACTGTTTGTTTATATCGATGAGCAGACAAAGTATTGACGAAAAATGTTCAAACTCTGCGGTATTGGGAACTTTCATCGATTCATAAGATTTAAAATACTTTTACAAGCAAAATACGCCAAACAAATCCTTACATTCGCCCAAATTGCGACATTTAACTTATGCTACAATTCTAAATTGAAATTTATCCCTTTAGTTACACATTTATTTTTTGACAACAAACTTAATTATTTAATATTTAGTTTAAAAAATTATCTTTGTTCGCTGGAAATGTAAATTTTTAGCAGGAATTAATCTGGTTGGTTGAAGATACGTTAATTTGGTTTAAAATTAAATTATTCTGGGTAAAGATTCATCATTTTAGTTGAAAATTCATCTTTTTTGTTCATGATCGTTCTAAGTCAGAAGTCGTATAATTTTCAAGTCCCCTATTTCAAATTTTAGAAAAAGAGATGTCTTCAAGTTTTTTTTCAAAATATCTTTTTCTTGAAGATTATTTTTGTTTTCTTTAAAGATTCATCATCATACTGAAAATTAACCTTGTTTTGAAAATGTAAATACTTGGTCGAAAAATGATATTTGCTTTTTAAAAATCAAACTGCTTTTTTTTAATTCACGCAATTTGTGGAAAATTCGTCTTTTATGTAAAAAGTTAATCTTATTGGATGAAAATTCATTTTCTTGGTAGGTATACAATTTCACAATTCCAGTTAAAAATTTACTATTTCAGTCGAAAACTTATCAGTTTGGTTGAAAATTAATTTCTCCGACTGAAAATTTAACAGTCGGATTTCGTGTTAAAGATTTACCTTTCTAGTTCAAACTTAAAAAATTTGGCTAATATTTCGTCTTTTTTAGTTGGAAATTCGACTACTTTGTGAAAAGTTAACGTAGTTTGTTAAAACTTAATTATTTAAGGTTTAATTCACAATTTATCTTTTTCAGTACAAATCATTATATTTTGTTTTCGAAATAAAAATTTATCTTATTGGTTAAAAACACAAGTATTTCAGTTAAATGTTCACCATTAAATTAAACAATGGTCATTTTAGTTAATTTTTTGGTCTTTTGTGTCATATGTGGTTTAGAATCAGCTTCATGATCTAAAATAAATGTTTGCGTTTCGCGACAAATAGGAATATGTTACGCTCAGTTGACCGGGAAAACTAAAAAACTTAACCGGGAAAACCGGGAGATGACCGGAGATTGGCAATCTTCCGCTGAATCTCCATACTGCTTATATAAAACATACTTTATCGCATGTGTCCAGTTTTTCACACTTTGTAATTATTTAATCATTTATTAATTTAATAAAAATTACTATAAAATTCGGAAAACTAACCAATCTTGATGAAATTGGTCATAAATGATTAAGAATATATTCAATTAGTGTTTCATTCAAATAAAACTTTTTTGTCATAATGTAAATATCAAGTTTCAGCACGAATTTTGTACAACAATTTTAGTGTCTCATTCTAAATTTGCCATACTTTATTTAAAGTTTTAATTTCTCCTAAAATATGTAAATGAGAGATAATTAGGATTTCCATTTTCTTCAAAGTAAAAGCGATACAAATAAGCAATGTAATTTTTATCTGAGATTTTTAATCTTCAAAAAAGTCACTCCTAGGTACATAAAATTAGCATTTTTTATAATTTGTAATGTTTATATTCTTAAAGATTTAAATTTTCAGTTGTTAGATATTTTAATTTACGTGATTCAGAAGCAGAACATTCTTGTGTCGGTAAGGCAAATGGGTTTAATTTTTCTAGTCTCAAGCAATGACTTGGAAAAGTGAAATAACACAATTCTAATACCCTTTTGATAAGAATATACAAATGTTTAAGGATGTATCAATTTTTATTTTTTTGAATATTTAAATAAAAAAATGTCTCAGTATGGTCTAAAAATATATGAAATAACAGTTTCTTCCAACTGAATGGTTATTAATAATACAATATACAAATTTCTGATTATTTTCTTTTCTGTTAAAATATTTTAAACACTTAAATTCAAGCTGAACGTAAATCCTGAGAAATAAATTCCTAAAAATATTTTTAACTAACACGATTTTTTTTAACCTTGAAGCTTTTAAAGTTTTTTCTCATCTTTAAAAATCTACATTTTCTTAAACTTTAAAGTTTAAGAAAACTTTTTTAATTTTCTCCTAAAGTTTATTTTGTCAAAAGAAAAAATAATTTTGATTTTTCACAAAAAATTTCAGGCAATTTTTTTCAATCTTTCCAAAACTACTAAACGCTGTGGTCTTTAAAAATTATTCAAATTTTTCTTGATTTCTTAAAATTCTTCAATTAAAAAAAAAAATTTTTTTAATCTTTCAGATTCTTTTACGAAAATTTTATAATTTTCTTGAAATCCTAAGAAATATACTGATAAAATTAATTTAATTAAAGGAAACATAATTTTAGATTTCCCAGGAGTCTAAACATTTTTTTCATTCTCGGAAAACAATACACGATTTGAAAAATCTGCTGAGTATCTTCCAAAATTACTCAAATTTTTTTCAAAAACCACGTAATACCGAAAAATTTTGCTTTACAATATTGTACACTCTTCTTTTAAATTTTAGAAAATCATTCCAAACGTTTTATTATATTTTTAAACATTCTGTGAGAATTCTCTAAAATGCAAACATTTGAAATTTTCCCATAAATCTTATCAATTTTTTTCATTCTCTTGACACTCTGCAAAATTAAGTTCATCTATAATATTTTAAATCTTCAAAAATAAAAATAAAAATGTCTCAAAGTCTCCCACATTCTTTATTCATAATATACATTCTAAAATCTTCAGAACTAAAAATTTTTTATTTAAAATCACATAAATCTTGAAAAAATGTAATTTCCTCAAATATTTCACAATTATTAAAATGCTTCTAATTTTTTTGCATTTTTTGGGGCATTCTCCGTGCACAATTAAAGGGATTCGGGGTGTCAAAATGAAAGGTTATGGGGTAAAAAAGGATTCCTTAATAATCCTAAAGAGATGAATCTTTTTTTTTAACTTGAGTTTTTTCCATTAATAACCCCATGTGCATTTCAACAGGGAGTGGGAAGGGGGGGGGGGTGATACCAAAAATTGAAAGTTGAGTGTTTAAATTTATAAATTTGGACCACCATAATGTGAAAATTACTTTTTTTAATCTTTTACACTAAAACCCTCCAAATTTAAAAACCTGATAAAATAACTACCAATATAATCTATCATTTTTTTCGGTTAAATAATAAAAATGCTCAAGTGTTGTCTAAATATAAATAAATTAAAATTCACCCATTTTTAAATTTTTTCAATATCATGGAGAATACAAAATGATATTATTAATAATACAATATAAAAATTTCAAATTACTTTTTTAAAAAGTTTTTTAATACTTTAATCCGACCTAAAATTAAGGACTTTAAAAATATATATTTAGGACAATTAGAAGTTTTAATTGAAACAAAATATATTTATTGAATTTTCAAAAACTCTCAAAAATTTACAGAAAATTTGTTTATTCTGTGTTAAATCTTTAAAAATCTCAATTTTTTCTAATCTTTTAAAGTTAAAAAATATTTTAGTGAATTTCTTTAAATCTTATAAATATTTCCTTACTCAACATGTTTTTTAAAAAATATTTTTCAATTTTACTAAATTCAAACATTTTGCTTTAAGATCTAGTACACTGCTTTTTGTAAATTTTAGGAAAACGTGTGACATGTTTTAAAACCCTTTTTAATTTTTCCTGGAGGTTTATTTTGGAAACTTAAAAGTAAAGTAACAATATTGATAGAAATTTCTAGAAAATTATTTTTTGAATCTTTTCCGACCTTCTAAACTTTCTGATCTTTTTCAGACAAATTTTTCATGATTTTTTTAATGCTTCAAAATTTAAAAAATTGCCTTGAAATATTTTATATTCTTCTTTTACAATTTAGACAGCTTTGAATTCTCGAAAAAAATTATAATCATAACAATAATAAAAGAAATTTTGAACAAATTCGATTAAATTTTAACCAAGCATGTTGCTAAATTATCATTAAAAACATGATTTTTTTATTAAAAACGAATTAACAAATAAAATAAAACAATTTCGAACCTAATGGTTGAACTTGCAATAAAAAATATTATTTTTCAATAAAGAGACACTAATTCTTAACAAAATGTACCTCTAAAATAAAATTAAAGTTTCAACTGTGAACTGAGTGATTGAAGTTTTAGGTTAATAATTAGATAAATTTAGAATGCGAAATTTAATACTTCAATGTTAAACAAAAATTATAAATTGTCAACAACAAGAGACATAAATTCGAAACCAAAAATATAATAATAGACTTGTTAAGTAAAAAGAATTAACTTTTAACAACAACTGGTTGAATAAACACTTAAACTAAACCGCAAGATCAATATTTCTTTATTCAGATGTCTAAAGTAAAAAGATACATGTGAAATTCGTGTGAAAAATAATTTTCTAATATCAATACGTTTGTGAGTGAATGTTTCATCCGGCAGTATTAATAAAAATTAATAATGATTATTATCATCATCACGATGTAGCCTATTATAAAATTTCATAACATGGACCTACTGGATTAAAAATGTTAGCGAGCTTTTAACATTTATAGTTTTTGGTTGTTAACAGTATTTGTGCAAAAAATTTATACTTTTTTAATGCTTTAAATGCGAACTTCTTAAAAAGGATTGATGTTTCTCGCAAAACTCAAACAACTATTTTAAATTATCAAGTTCATTCTTAAGATCATTTTAACAAAACCGAGCGAAAATGTTTAATATAACTAAATTCTTAAACAAATACTTGAATTTACCAGTAAAAATGTCAATTTTTGAAAAAAAATAAAAATTTTAACTTAATTAAAATTATAAATAATAAAGAAAGATTAAAAAAAAATTATTTTTAACCAACTAATTGTATTTCCAACCTACAAGATGGATTTTTAACAAAAATGAAACATATATAACTGAAATAATTGCATTTTCAACCAAAACGCATAATTATTAGATAAGATTAAATTTCAAAGAAAAATATAATTTGCTATAAAAGATTGAATTTTTAACGTAATATGTATATTCAAAAAAAAGATGAATTTTCTATTAATAAGACTAATTTTTATTAAAAATTTTTAATTTTGAACAACCAGAGATCAATTTTCGACTAAACCTAGCAAAGTTGAAATTTCAATTGAAGAAATTAATTTCTACACAAGCTAATTAATTTTCAACTAAAATGATTAATCTTTAACTAGCATAGTTGACATTGTTCTAAAAAGGGCAATTTTCAGCCATCAAGATTAATTTTCTTAAAAAAAGACAAATTCAAATAAACAAATAGTTGTTAGGCTTTCGGCTAAATAAAAAAACAATTAAAGTTGGATCTTGTGGTTTTTTTCTACTGGCCGCAGTACTAATACAGCGAGTAGACAATAACGACAAGACCCATATTGAATCGTAAGTATAATATTTTAATTTTCTCTTAAAAAAAAATATTGATGATCAACAATGTAGTTCAATTTTAAACCAGAGATGAATTTTTAAATAATATAATGAATCTTTAACAAAATAATTAATTTTTAATAAATTAATTTGAATTTTGACCAAGTATTTGAATTTTTAAATAATCAAATGAATCCGTAAATTTATAAACACAATTATATGCCCTACGACTTTAGATAAAGTAGACATAAAATTTCTGGATTCAAAAAATTACTTAAATAATGAAAACTTGAATTTTATTGCTATCAGAAGTAAATTTTTGGTTTTTTAATTAACTTCTTGGCTATATCCCGGTCTTTCCCGATTTCTCGGCCAATTTGCCACCCTGTAAATTATTTAATGTTGAATTTTGTTACAATATTTTTGGTTGAAATAATTAATTTTGTTACGAAGAAAAAGGAAGTATCCAACAAAATAGTAAAATATTGGACCGCAGAATGTTTCAATTTGCGGTAAACGTCTGTTAAAAAAAAAATTCAAGAAAATAAATGAATTTTCAATTGAGAATAATTAATTTTCTAGCAAAAATATAAAACCCAATCTTTATTGAAAAGATTCATTTTAAACAAATCGACTCTAATTTTCAAACATATTTCTTAATTTTTTAAACAAATAAAGTTAATATATTAATATACTAATATATTACTATTTAATTCCGCGAAGTTTGAGAATGCTTAAAATTTATTTTTTTAATTAATATAAAAAATTTCATATAGTGCTTTATAGAAAAAGTTTTTTCATGTAATTTATTGGAAATATTTTTGTTTTAAATTAATTGGTAAATTTTAATTTCGCAAATTCATAGTTGACGAGAAATTAGGAAACACGAATTTCAAAAATGTGTATGTCCCTAATGATTAGAGTTTGTACTTGAGATATGAATACACCTGTGTTTTATTGTTAGACTAACAGACTCTATTTTTTTAGGAAATGAGGTTTTCAATTTTAACAGTTTGTTCAAACTTAAAAAATATTGTAACTCCCGTTTCATGTAGACAACGCACATAGGAAGTTTTCGAAAATCTTACGATTCTGTAGTAACCGACATTGATCATTATATATATTGCAGTATTTTCAAACAGTCTCACTCGCCGTTTAGAAAACATTTCTGTGAAAATGAAGATCTACAAAAACGTTCTGCCTCTTTCTCTCGGGGTTATTCTGCATATTCACGGTGAGAATACTCAATTTATATAAATCTCAAAT
>NC_046659.1:110202088-110203088 GCF_010883055.1 Belonocnema kinseyi
GTTAAAAGTTAATTCTTTTTACTTAACAAGTCTATTATTATATTTTTGGTTTCGAATTTATGTCTCTTGTTGTTGAAAATTTATCATTTTTGTTTAAAATTGAAGTATTAAATTTCGCATTCTAAATTTATCTAATTAGTAACCTAAAACTTCAATCACTCAGTTCACAGCTGAAACTTTAATTTTATTTTAGAGGTACATTTTGTTAATAATTACTTTCTCTTTATTGAAAAATAATATTTTTTTATTGCAAGTTCAACCATTAGGTTCGAAATTGTTTTATTTTCTTTGTAAATTCGTTTTTAATAAAAAAATTCATGTTTTTAATGACAATTTAGCAACATGCTTGGTTAAAAGTTAATCGAATTGGTTCAAAATTTCTTTTATTATTGTTATGATTATAATTTTTTTAGAATCCAAAGATGTCTAAATTGTGAAAGAAGAATCTGAAAGATTTCAAGGCAATTTTTTAAATTTTGAAGCATTAAAAAAATCAAGAAAAATTTGTCTGAAAAAGATCAGAAAGTTTAGAAGGTCGGAAAAGATTCAAAAAATAATTTTCTAGAAATTTCTATCAATATTGTTACTTAACTTTTTATTTTCCAAAATAAACCTCCAGGAAAAATTAAAAAGGGTTTTAAAACATGTCACACGGTTTCCTAAAATTTACAAAAAGCAGTGTACTAGATCTTAAAGCAAAATGTTTGAATTTAGTAAAATTAAAAAATATTTTTAAAAAAACCTGTTAAGTAAAAAAATAAATATAAGATTTAAAGAGGTTCACAAAAATAATTTTTTACTCTAAAAGATTAGAAAAAATTTAGATTTTTAAAGATTCAACACAGAGTAAACAAATTTTCTGTAAATTTTTGGAGAGGATTTAAAAGATTTTAAAAAATTGTTACATTTTAAATGATTTTCCAAAATTTGTAAAAAGAGTTAAGTGAGTTAAAATTATTTTTAGGAATTAGGTAGTTCCTAAATTAACTAAAAAAATTGA
>NC_046659.1:110203188-110204690 GCF_010883055.1 Belonocnema kinseyi
TGTTACATTTTAAATGATTTTCCAAAATTTGTAAAAAGAGTTAAGTGAGTTAAAATTATTTTTAGGAATTAGGTAGTTCCTAAATTAACTAAAAAAATTGAATGACTTGAAAAAGTTTTCGACAATTCATTAAGTATATTTTGTTTCAATTCAAACTTCTAAATGTCCTAGATATATATTTTTAAAGTCCTTAATTTGACCTCAAATTTAAGTATTAAAAAACTTTTTAAAAAAGTAATTTGAAATTTTTATATTGTATTATTAATAATATCATTTTATATTCTTCATGATATTGAAAAAATTTTAAAATGGGTGAATTTTAATCCGGACTCATATTAAGTCATTTCAATATTTGAATTAGGAGAAAAAAATTTTTAAACCCATTCGGAGTTACAAAAAAATATTTTTTATTTAATTTTAGACAACACTTAAGCATTTTTATTATTTAACCGAAAGAAATGACAGATTATATTAGCCTTTGCTATTCTTTTCAAGTATCCTAAAATGAGGGTCAGGTTTTTATCCAGCCATTTTGAATGAAAACATACAAAGTTGAAGCAATTTCAAAATTTTTGAAACTACGTCCTTTGGATAAAAAAATACTTATACAGCTCTTCGTATTACTCAAAAAGACGAACTATTTATTTTGATCACATTTTTCGATGAAAAAAAATCACTAAAATTTGGGGAATCTTAGTGTAAAAGATTAAAAATAATAATTTTCACGTTATGGTGGTCCAAATTTATAAACGTAAAAACTCAACTTTCAATTTTTGGTATAACCCCCCCCCCTTCCCACTCCCTTTTGAAATGCACATGGGTTTATTAATGAAAAAAGCTCAAGTTAAAAAAAAAGATTCATCTCTTTAGGATTATTAAGGGATCCTTTTTTACCCCATAATCTTTCACTTTGACACCCCGAATCCCTTTAATTGTGCACGGAGAATGCCCCAAAAAAATGCAAAACGATTAGAAGCATTTTCATAATTGTGAAATATTTGAAGAAATTACATTTTTTCAAGATTTATGTCATTTTAAAAGAAAAATTTTTAGTTCTGAAGATTTCAAAATGTATATTATGAATAAAGAATATGGAAGTATTGAGACAATTTTTTTTTATTTTTGAGGATTTAAAATATTATAGATGAACTTAATTTTGCAGAATGTCAAGAGAATGAAAAAAATTGATAAGATTTATGGGAAAATTTCAAATGTTTGCTTTTTAGAGAATTCTTACAGAATGTTTAAAAATATAATAAAACGTTTGGAATGATTTTCTAAAATTTAAAAGAAGAGTGTACAATATTGTAAAGCAAAATTTTTCGGTATTACGTGGTTTTTGAAAAAAAATTGAGTAATTTTGGGAGATGCTCAGCAGATTTTTTAAATCGTGAAAATTGAAAAAGGTTTCTTAAACTTTAAACTTTAAGAAAATGTAGATTTTTAAAGATGAGAAGAAACTTTAAAAGCTTCAAGGTTAAAAAAAAATCGTGTTAGTTAAA
>NC_046659.1:110204790-110206057 GCF_010883055.1 Belonocnema kinseyi
AAGATCCATATTGAATCGTAAGTATAATATTTTAATTTTCTCTTAAAAAGAAATATGGATGATCAACAATGTAGTTCAATTTTAAACCAGAGATGAATTTTTAAATAATATAATGAATCTTTAACAAAATAATTAATTTTTAATAAACGAATTTAAATTTAGACCAAGTATTTGAATTTTTAAATAATCAAATGAATCCGTAAATTTATAAACACAATTATATGCCCTACGACTTTAGATAAAGTAGACATAAAATTTCTGGATTCAAAAAATTACTTAAATAATGAAAACTTGAATTTTATTGTTATCAGAAGTAAATTTTTGGTTTCTTAATTAACTTCTTGGCTATATCCCGGTCTTTCCCGATTTCTCGGCCAATTTGCCACCCTGTAAATTATTTAATGTTGAATTTTGTTACAATATTTTTAGTTGAAATAATTAATTTTGGTACGAAGAAAAAGGAAGTTTCCAAGAAAATAGTAAAATATTAGACCGCAGAATGTTTCAATTTGCGGTGAACGTCTGTTAAAAAAAAACTCAAGGAAATAAATGAATTTTCAATTGAGAATAATTAATTTTCTAGCGAAAATATAAAATCCAATTCTTTATTGAAAAAATTCATTTTAAACAAATCGACTCTAATTTTCAAACATATTTCTTAATTTTTTAAACTCATTAAGTTAATATATTAATATACTAATATATTATCATTTAATTCCGCGAAGTTTGAGAATGCTTAAAATTTATTTATTTAATTAATGTAAAAAATTTCATATATTGCTTTATAGAAAAAGTTTTTTTATGTAATTTATTGGAAATATTTTTGTTTTTAATTAATTGGTCAATTTTGATTTCGCAAATTCATAGTTGACGAGAAATTAGGAAACACGAATTTCAAAAATGTGTTTGTCCGTAATGATTAGAGTTTGTGCTTGAGATATGAAGACACCTGTGTTTTATTGTTAGACTAACAGACTCTCTTTTTTAGGAAATGAGGTTTTCAATTTTAACAGTTGGTACAAACTTAAAAAATATTGTAACTCCCGTTCCATGTAGACAACGCACATAAGAAGTTTGCAAAAATCTTACGATTTTGTACTAACCGACATTGATCATCATATATATTGCAGTATGTTCAAACAGTCTCACTCGCCGTTTAGAAAATATTTCTGTGAAAATGAAGATCTACAAAAACGTTCTGCCTCTTTCTCTCGGGGTTATTCTGCATATTCACGGTGAGAATACTCAATTTATATAAATCTCAAAT
>NC_046659.1:110206157-110207338 GCF_010883055.1 Belonocnema kinseyi
TTTCTGTGAAAATGAAGATCTACAAAAACGTTCTGCCTCTTTCTCTCGGGGTTATTCTGCATATTCACGGTGAGAATACTCAATTTATATAAATCTCAAATCTCAATACAAAATATTACATACTCCCAGAATTGAGTAACTTGAACCAATTGCGATGAATTTAAAAATAATCGATGAAACAAAATTACGGAATTTTAATTTTAAACAATTTTTTGTGTATTTCTAAAAAACAAGAGCAAATAGAATATTTCTGGACACAGATCCGCATTCTATGATAAAAGTCTAACTATGATATCCTTTGATTGATTATAATAAAGTTTTGCCACCTA
Organism: Belonocnema kinseyi; assembly: GCF_010883055.1. Classification (NCBI taxonomy): domain Eukaryota; kingdom Metazoa; phylum Arthropoda; class Insecta; order Hymenoptera; family Cynipidae; genus Belonocnema; species Belonocnema kinseyi. Next base: position 110,206,487 of record NC_046659.1, read on the forward strand.
TTGTTACAAAAATTTTAATAATTTGCTATAATTTTTCCCATCTAGTTAAAACATTTTCTGAAAGTCATATATATTCGATTTTCATGGTATTTCTTTCTGTATTAAGAAAATATTTTCAGCATTTCCGATTAGTTTTTTACATGCTTGCATTGTGAGCGATGTGTTTTTTTCAATCTCTAAGTCCTATTTTTCTGAAACCGAAACCCTATTTTTCTAAAACCGCGAGAAAATAGAACATTGATGCCTTCTGGTTCATATACTGAAAAAAAATCATATAGAAATGTCCCACTAATTGATGGTGACCAAATTTTAAATTACTATTGCAACCTTCTATATTAACATATTTTAGAGGCTTCGATTTGTCCAATTTTTCTTTTTTGTGCTTAAAGATGTTTAAATGTTTAGTTTAATGCTCTTAATATTGTCGATGGATAATATTAGTTTATGCTAAAAGCTTCTGCTAATGACTTATTAAATCTCTCTCACATAAACTTAATTCTGACCACAATAAATTAAAATAATTTAGTATTTCATTCCCAATTTCATACGTTTTCTGCTAAAAATTATTTGAGTTAAATTTTCATTCATAAACTCATATATTCGAAAATTGGAATTATTCAGATCCAAAGATGTAGAAACTTGAAAAACGTCGCCGCTCTATGACTAAATTTTTAAGATAGACAACGTTGAATCAACACAAATCTGTTTGGCTTGAATGTTTGTCCAAATTGGGAGCAAGTTTCCTACCACGAAAATAGTCTCATATAATCTTTTTTATGAAACGTTATCTTTGCTGATGCTTCAAATATCGCTTTACCCTTTCTGGCATACATTTTTCAGGGAAACGAGTTT
>NC_046659.1:110207438-110208688 GCF_010883055.1 Belonocnema kinseyi
AAAATAGTCTCATATAATCTTTTTTATGAAACGTTATCTTTGCTGATGCTTCAAATATCGCTTTACCCTTTCTGGCATACATTTTTCAGGGAAACGAGTTTTCAGGAAAATTGGTACATAGAGGTTTTTGGGGTCGCTGATTACGAATCTGAACTAAGATTTAGAAAATTCATAATGGTGGATCCAATATGGCGACTTAAATTTGGAATATTTTTGGATTTTTTTTTAGAATTGTTATACAGGGTTTTTTTTGTGTCGTTAATCACAAATCCGAATTCAGATTTGAAATATTCAAAATGGCGGATACAACATGGCGGCCAAAATTTGGATTTTTTTTTAAATTGGTTTTTGGTATTTCTGATCACGAATCTGAACTTTGATTTTGAACATTCAAAATGGCGGGCCAAAATTAAAAATATTTCTAAATTGTTTTTGGAAAGTTGGCACAGGCAGGAGGTCGCTGATCTTGATACTGAATTCAAAATGACAAATATTTCGAATATTAAAGTTTGGAAAAATATACACCTACTCACCTAAAACATGGATTAGTACGAATTTTCTGAATTTTCAAAATCTAAATTCAGATTCGTGATCAGTGACTCAAAAAATCCTCGTGCCCGAATTTTTAAAAAAATCCGGAAAACTTTATTATTTTGACCGCCATATTGTATCCGTAATTTTGGATTTTTAAAGTCTGATTTCAGATTCGTGATCAGCGACCCTGAAAACCTCTGTATTCCAATTTTCAGACTAAAATCAAAAAATGTTCCAAGTTTTAAGCGTCATCTTGGATCCACTATTCTAAATTTCCAAAATCTGAGTTCATATTCGAATCACTGACCCCAAAAACCCCTGTATACGAATTTTCAGATAAAATCCAAAAATATTCCCAATTCCGGCAGCCATATTGGATCCGCCATCCAACTATGTAAAATCCAATAAAAAGTAATGTGAAATCGCAAAAAATTATATGAAAAAAGGTGGGAATACAGTATTCCTACCATGCCACAAAGTGTTAATTTTACGTACGATAATTATAAAATTTTATTTTTATTTTTCATCAATATTTTATTATTCCCTTGCAAATGATTACATTTGAAATTATACCATAATTTTTTAAATATCCTACACGACACCCATTATTTCAAGTCATAATAAAAAATTCCTGATTACATAACTTAATTTGACTTTATTCCAATTTAGTCATGAATAGTTATTATGTAATTTCGCAATAAATCACATAATATAAA
>NC_046659.1:110208788-110212358 GCF_010883055.1 Belonocnema kinseyi
AAAATAGTCTCATATAATCTTTTTTATGAAACGTTATCTTTGCTGATGCTTCAAATATCGCTTTACCCTTTCTGGCATACATTTTTCAGGGAAACGAGTTTTTAGAAAAATTGGTACATAGAAGTTTTTGGGGTCGCTGATTACGAATCTGAACTCAGATTTTGAAAATTCAAAATGGCGGGTCTAATATGGCGGCTAACGTTTGGCATATTTTTTATATATTTTTTTTTAAAATTGGTATACGGGGGGTTTTGGGATCACTGACCACGAATCTGAACTCAGATTTAGAACATTCAAAATGGTGTATCCAATATGGTGACTTAAATTTGGAATATTTTTGGATTTTTTTTAGAATAGTTATACAGGGTTTTTTTTGTGTCGTTAATCACAAATCCGAATTCAGATTTTAAATATTCAAAATGGAGGATCCAACATGGCGGCCAAAATTTGGATTTTTTTAAAATTGGTTTTTGGTATCTCTGATCACGAATCTGAACTTTGGTTTTGAACATTCAAAATGGCGGGCCAAAATTCAAAATATTTCTAAATTGTTTTTGGAAAGTTGGCACAGGCAGGAGGTCGCTGATCTTGAATCTGTATTAAAGTTTGAAAAAATATACACCTACTCACCTAAAACATGGATTAGTACAATTTTTCTGAATTTTCAAAATCTAAATTCAGATTTGTGATCAGTGACTCAAAAAATCCTTGTACCCAAATTAAAAAAAAAAAAAATTCGGAAAACTTTATTATTTTGACCGCCATATTGTATCCGTAATTTTGGATTTTTAAAGTCTGATTTCAGATTTGTGATCAGCGACCCCGAAAACCTCTGTATACCAATTTTCAGACTAAAATAAAAAAATGTTCCAAGTTTTAAGCGTCATCTTGGATCCACTATTATAAATTTCCAAAATCTGAGTTCATATTCGAATCATTGACCACAAAAACTCCTGTATACGAATTTTCAGATAAAATCCAAAAATATTCCCAACTTCGGCAACCATATTGGATCCGCCATCCAACTATGTAAAATCCAATAAAAACTACTGTAAAATCGCAAAAAATTGTATGAAAAAAGGTGGGAATACAGTATTCCTACCATGCCACAAAGTGTTAATTTTACGTACGATGATTATAAAATTTTATTTTTATTTTTCATCAATATTTTATTATTCGCTTGCAAATTATTACATTTGAAATTATACCATCATTTAAACTATCCTACACGACACCCATTATTTCAAGTCATAATAAAAAATTCCTGATTACATAACTTAATTTGACGTTATTCCAATTTAGTCATGAATAGTTATTATGTAATTTCGCAATATATATATATATATATTATTTATGAATTCTAATTAATTAAAAATATATTCTAATTTAGTAATTTATCAAAATATTATCAAAATACGTAAAATAATGTGATAGCTATGAAAACAGCCGTTTAATTTCAATGAGAGCTAGGAGAAATAAAATTAGTTTATATGGACATTATATTTCTTGTGAATTTCTGGAATATTTTTTCTATATCGCACCTCCTTTGCTCAAAATGTGAAATCATGATTTTTTCATGGAATTTTTGATAAATGGAGACAAAACGACACCTTCTATCGAAAAAATTGTTAAACTAAATTTTTTTATTCATTTTTAAAGCTATAATTCCTTAGTGGAACCTTTCTCGATGTCTATTGTATTTTGTCTCAATTTTGTTTTCCACAAATTAAACCTAAAAGACAAGTCTTTCTGAAACCAGATGAAGAAAAATTGTAAAGGATTTTTCAAAAATTACAATTTATATTTAAACGATTTTTCCACTAAGAAATTGTTATCTTCCACGAAAGATTTGAATTTTGAAATACTTTCATGAATTATGAACCAACTTTTTAACTAAAGAATACGAATTTTTATAAAACTCTATAAAAAGTTCATTTCATTAAAAAAGTTTCAATCAAAGTCGTTACGGTCTTCTAAGTTGTTTTCTATGGGAGAGTGGGATTTTTTACCTGATTTCGTAAAATTTTTAATTGCATATCATATCTAAAAAAAATGATGCTTCAGCATATCTTAAAAATATGAAACTCATTGTTGTCGAAAAAAGGATTGTTCGCGACACTGCATGAATCTTACTCTGAGTGACTGCTTTCTGTTTTGTTTATGTTTAACAAATAATTTCACTTCCTCATAAAATGTATTTATGAATCTTTCAAAACATTATTCATAGAAAAGAACATTTTAATTGTAAATGTTTTTTTGATATTGGGAAATAATTATGTCTGTAACAATTTGCTGCCACACAGTAATTTTTTAGCTTCTTTAAATTTACGAAGAGATAAAAAAAATATATGGGCGGAAACTAGCTTTGAAGACATTTTTTTTCATTTCTCAGGATTAAAAACAAAATTTTTCTTGACTAAATTTCAAGACATAATTTTAAAATATTTTAATAGAATTGAAAAGATTTATTAAATTGTGAAAGAAAAATCTAAAATTTGGACTTCCGTTTCCGGCATGAAAGTGTAAAGTAGTGGGAATTGTGGATGCTGAGTTTTTCTGATATTGTGGTGAAATTTGAGGTGAGTGGATTGTGGAAGGGTGCGGATGTGAGAGATCAAATTGAGGGATTGTGAGATTGCAAAGTGGAGGTAGATATTTTGGAGGATTGAAACAGATTTGTGGGAAGTTTGTTTGGAGATTTGTGACAGGGTGGAAAGACTGTGTTGACGGATTGGTAGTAGCAGGGTTGGGTAGCGAAAAAGAAAGGCGTGACAGGTAACAGACAGCGTCGATAGAGGCAGGGAAGATAGAAGGCGGGAAAATTTGAATTTTATTAATGGCTAGTGGAGCGAGTATCTCCTCGGAAGAAACAGAATTAGAGCAGGAAGTCTTCAGTACGCCGAAAGAGATAAAGGAAAGGAAGGCAAGGGGGAAGTATAAAAAAAACTATAGAAAGGGAAAGATTGAGAGCAAAAAGCGTCGCGTCCATAGAAACATTTATCAAAAGGAAGAGAGGGGAGAGGGAAAGCAGTAAAGAGAAGGAAGATATCGGGGCGAGTATAAAATACCAGAAAATGTTTAGATCGCCGCCGGAAAAGCAGAGTTTGGTAGGGAAAAGCGATAACATGGAGAGTGCCGACGGTAGCGGAGATGAAAATGAAATGTCGATGAAAGAAGAAAGGCTAAAGGAAATTAGAGAAGTGATGATAGAGGTAATGGGGATTTATGAAGAAAAGCAGGAGAGAAGGGGAGAGGAATTAAAGCAGGAAATTAGGCGGGAAATGGCTGAAGTTAAGAAAGAAATAAAAAAATGGGAAGAAATCAGGGAAAAGTTGGAAAAAAAGATGGAGTTATTGGAGCAAAAACTAGAGAAGCAGGAAGAAATTCATAACACAAAGGTAGAGGAGATAAGAGGTAGGATGAAGAAACTTGAAAGCTCAAACGGGAATTGCGGTAGGGGCGAGAGTAGGAATAAGGAGATAGAAAGGCTGAGAAACATAGAACAAAGAATAGAGAAGAAAGAGAGGGAAGAAAGAAAATTGAACATAGTGATAAAGGGTATAAGATTAG
>NC_046659.1:110212458-110221995 GCF_010883055.1 Belonocnema kinseyi
GAATTCTAATTGATTATAAATATATTCTAATCTAGTAATTTATCAAAATATTATCAAAATACGTCAAATAATGTGATAGCTATGAAAACAGCCGTTTTATTTCAATGAGAGCTAGGAGAAATAAAATTAGTTTGTATGGACATTATACTTCTTGTGAATTTCTGGAATATTTTTTCTATATCTCACCTCCTTTGCTCAAAATGTGAAATCATGATTTTTTCATGGAATTTTTGATAAATAGAGACAAAACGACACTTTCTATCGAAAAAATGGTTAAACTTAATTTTTTTATTCATTTTTAAAGCTATAATTCCTTAGTGGAACCTTTCTCGATGTCTATTGTATTTTGTCTCAGAATGTGAATTTTCAATTTTTTTTTATATTAATTTCGATAATTATGAACAAAATCACAAATTCTATAAAAGATGATCAAATTAAATTTAGCCAAATTTCCTAAAAGCTGCAATTCCTTTCAGCAATTTTTACGATGAAACACATCGGTTGATTCAAAATATAAGTTTTTGACCTTCTTCACAGTGTTTTCCACAAGTTAAACCTAAAAGACAAGTCTTTCTGAAACCAGATGAAGAAAAATTGTAAAGGGTTTTTCAAAAATTACAATTTATATTTAAACGATTTTTTGCCAAAACAGTTGACTTCTCAGACTAAAAATATTAATTTCTAACGAAAAAGTTAATTTTCAACAAGACTATTCTATTAGTGAGTCAAAAAGATTGTTGCCATAAAAATTGTAAATTTTATTTCTGAAAATAAAATGAAGCAGTTAGATAGTCCCTAACAAAAAATTAATTTTTAGCCAAAAAGTTACATTTTGATCCAGATTTTTCCACTAAGAAATTGTTATCTTCCACAAAAGATTTGAATTTTGAAATACTTTCATGAATTATGAACCAACTTTTTAACTAAAAAATACGAATTTTTATAAAACTCCATAAAAAGTTGATTTCATTAAAAAAGTTTTAATTAAAGTCGTTACGGTCTTGTAAGTCGTTTTCTATGGGAGAGGGGGATTTTTGACCTGATTTCGTAAAATTTTTAATTGCATATCATATCTAAAAAAAATGATGCTTCAGCCTATCTTAAAAATATGAAACTCATTGTTTTCGAGAAAAGGATGGTTCGCGACACTGCATGAATCTTACTCTGAGTGACTGCTTTCTGTTTTGTTTATTTTTAACAAATAATTTCACTTCCTCATAAAATGTATTTATGAATCTTTCAAAACATTATTCATAGAAGAGAAAATTTTAATTGTAAATGTTTTTTTGATATTGGGAAATAATTATGTCTGAAACAATTTGCTGCCACACAGTAATTTTTCAGCTTCTTTAAATTTACGAAGAGATAAAAAAAAATCAAATATGGGCGGAAACTAACTTTGAAGACATTTTTTTCATTTCTCAGGATTAAAAACAAAATTATTCTTGACTAAATTTCAAGACATAATTTAAAAATATTTTAATAGAATTGAATAGATTTATTAAATTGTGAAAGAAAAATCTAAAATTTAAAAAAAGTTTCAAAACATGTCGAACGACTTCCCAAAAATTCAAAAAAGAATGTAGAACATTTTAAAGCAAAATATTTCAATTTGGTCAGATTAAAAAATATTTCAAAATCAAGTAAACTCAAGAAATGTTTAGAAGAAAAAAGAGATTTGAAAAGAATATTAATCTTAAAAATCGGATTTTCCCGAATATCGTGTAAAATATTATAAATGAAACGGATTTTCATTATATCTTGTAGAATATTTTTTGACGCATCGAAAATATTCAGAAGCCTTTTTTAATTTTAGTAAGAATCTGATAAAAATTATATTTATATAAATTCAAAAGCAAATAGATATGGAAAGTTCAACTTTACGTGACAAAGACAACTTGGAGACTGAAAAACTTTCCCAGCGTCATTGACTTAAAACAAAAATTTTACAATACTTTTAAATTAATAAAAAATTGGTTAGGGAAAAATTAGATAATTTACAAAAGGAACATTTGCGGTAACCTTGGTATAATATTTTTGTTGGTAATTTAGTTGCCTTTTATTTATATTTATTTTATTTTGCATTTTATTCCTCCTGAAGATTATCTTTTTAGCGATAAATGGAATTATCACTTCAAAAATTTATCCATTTTCATAGAAAATGTACTTTTTGTTCAAAATTCATATTTTGGTACTGAAAATAATTCGTCTATTTTATTTAAAATTGAATTTTTGTTAGATGAAAATCTATCTTTTTGGTTTGAAATTAAACAATGTTGTTGAGATGGAATCCTTTTTGGTAGAAAATTTAATCTAAAAAAATTTCATTTTCCTTTAAAATTAATATCTCGGCGTTGAAAAGTCAAACTGAAATGCTTTTTGAATGAAAATAATTTTATTCTTTTAATTTGCCTTGTTGGTTTGAAAATTCATCTATTAAAGGATTTAACTATTTTGTTTGAAAATTTTGTTTAAACCATTTTTTGGTCAAAGATTCACATCTTTACTTGAAAATTTATTTCTATGGTTGAAAGTCTAACTATTATGTTAGAAAATTATATATTATCATTGAAAAAACTTCTCTGTGTAAGATAAAAGTTGAAGTAACTATTGAGTTTTTTGTAATAAAGCTACATGAAAAGAATAAAAATCAATTTTTACGGGAAAATAAATTTTTAACAAAACAGATCAACATTCAACCAATTGGTTCAATTTTCAAATGATTATAAATGCAGAACACGAATCCATTCGCAGAATTAAGTCAGACCGTCAGGATTTGAAATGAAATTAAAAAAATAGTTAAAAAACTGGAATTTCTGCATGAATCTCGTCCCGAAACCTACAAACCCCAAATTAACAAACCATTAACCCACAAACTGGCAAGCCCTAAGCCCCCAAGCTTCATATAAAATCCCAAAACGCCCATACCCACAAGCGTCACATCAACAAACCCAGAAACTTCAAATACACAAGCTCCATATTCAGAAACCCATAAACCCTGAACCCATAAACCCCAAACGCATAAACCTTATCGTGAGACACAAGGGGATTCACACTCAATAAGCACCCCCTCGTGAGAGGCGAGGGGACTTTGAATAGTATCATGAGAACTTAACCAAAGAAGAACAATCAGTCAGACTTCAAAATTTTACATACATTGACATTAACTGAGATCAAGTCTCCAAATTTTATTTGCCAACAAACTTGAAAACCTCAAACTCCAGAACCTAAACCCACAAACCTCATACCCACAAACCTCATACCCGCAAAGCTCATACCCTCCCACCTCAATTCCACAGACCCAAATACCTCGCATCTTATAATACCAATTAAGAAATTGGTGTTATTTTATGGTTGGTGGGTTCAGGGTTTGTTAGTTTGGGGTTTGTGTGTTTTTGGTTTTGGGGTTCGTAAGTTTGGGATTCCTGGTTTGGGGTTCGTAGGTTTGTGAATATGGTGCTTCTGCGCTTAGGGTTTGTGGTTTTAGTGTTTGTGGGTTTGTGGGTTTGGGGTTCGTGGTTTTGTTGGTTTGGAGTTTGCACGTTTGTGAATATGAAGCATGTGGGTTTGAGGTTTGAGGGTTTGGGGTTTGTACGCTAGTGGATATGAAGCTTGTGAGTTTGGGGTTTGCGGTTTTGCGGTTGGTAGGTTTGTGTGTATAGAGCTTGCGTATTTGGAGTTTGTGGGTGTTAAGATTTTTAGTTTGGCGTGTTGGGCTTGTTAATATGGAGCTTGTGGGATTGGGGCTTGTCGGTTTGGGGTTTGAGGGTATTGAGCTTGTTATTTTTCGTGTTTAAGGCTCTTTAATTTGGTGTTTGTAGATTTGGGGATGAAATTTATGCAGAAATTCCAGATTTTTAACGATTTTTTAAATCATGGTACTGCAAATCCTGACGTGCTAGCTTAATTCTGCGAAAGGATTTGTATTAGGCGACCCCAAAAACATAAAGTATACCAATTAGAGTCCCGGTATACTCCCCAAACTATTTTGTGGTCCTGTGTAATTAGCAGTTATTATTGTTGTAAAAATTTACATTGAAAATAGACAATATTGATCTTTCTTTACGGAAAAATTCGCTGCTTCTAATTATGTATAGAATTTGCTTTTCAGCCACAATAAGCGAAAATAATAAAAACAAAATGTAGGATTCGTTGAAAAAACTCGTTAGTCGAAAATCCGTGCATTGGATTTCCCATTATCTGTTATGCTGACAAAATTTGAATTTTTGATTTTTCAAGAAATCTCAAAAGGTTGTCATGATAATGTTGTAGGGCATTAAAAAACATTTTTCTTTTTTCCCCTTTTTTCATATCGTACGTTATTTGGCTTATAAATATATTTTAATTTAATAATTTGTTTAAATCCATTAAAAAATTTGGTGGCCCAGAAAACGATCGTTTTATTGTAATGAGAGCTGTAAGAAGTAAATTCAATTGGTAGCAAAATTATATCTAATGGTTTAGAGCCAAAACAATTCATAATATTTAAGTATAAAATCATTGACTGATTTATATAGATCTGAATGACATTTATTGTTTATTGTTTTCTAAGTCTAAGCTTTTAAATTTAAAATCTAAATTTTTAACAAACATAAAAAACTAGTGAATTCGCATCTCCAATATGTTTGAACAGTTTGAAGGTTTTCACTCTATGCGAAAATATCACAAACGTAACAAGTATTGTATTGTACCACAAATTAATACCAAAAATTTTAACAACAACAATTTATTTTTGTAACGAGGCACAAGAAAAATGAGTATCGATTTCATTTCCTCAGAAAGAATATTTTGGTAGTCAGGCTTTTTTCCTCTTTAAATCGAAATTGTTGAAATTTCACTAATTGCCAGCGAAAATTTAATTTTTGAGTGGTAGAAAAGAGAGCCACTAGCAATTAAAAGAACATTTCTAATTAAGAAAATTCATATATTTCGCAATCGATAAGTGAAAAGATCTTATTCCTGAGTAAAAATACATAAAATCATTAGAGCCTCTAAATAAGAATTTAAAAAAATGTAAATATTGAAAACGTAAAAAATTGAGAAGTTTAATCAACAGACTTGATGATGTAGCATGTTTTAAATTAATCACACACATCTGGCGTTTCAAGAAACTTCCTTTTCTACATTTTTTTTCGTTTTTTTCTTAAATTTAAACTGATGGAATTAATATTTGTTTCCGACAAATAATATTTTGCTGTCTGATTTGTATTGAAGTATCTTAACGGAATAACTAAAATGAAAAATATTAGTGATAAGCCTTATTCATGATTGTTACAAGTTAATAATAATATGCAGCTTTTTTAGAAATGACAGATTTAATTAATAGAAAACTCTTATGTTTTTTTGCAAAAAAATTATTTTTTCACCCTATATGTATCGTTACGGTTTATTAAATGTATTATAATACATTTGTTCAGTCCTAAATACTTTGTCTAAAAAGTGAGCTTCGCGGGAGAATTGAAGTTTTTTTATTATATTTTCTCCAAATTATTCACAAAAGAAAGCTTCTAGCGATCCGCACAAGAGTGCTAAGCTTTTTTTGTTGTTCAAGGGAAAGAAGCACAAGGAAATTTTTTTTCGTGTACGCCAGAATCTTGCGATTTAATTTTTAAAAAATTCATACTTTCTATTCTATCGCGCCGCACAATGGCCGTCGTCGATATTTTGATCGAGTTGCGAAAGATTGGACCTGCAATTTGTCCTAACTGCCGGGCCTCAACTCGAAAACTACATGGAAGCGTCCCACGTGCCGTGCCGTAAGCACCTGACAGCTAATCTGTCAATTTATAACTATAATTCTCTGTTGACGAAATAAGATAATTTTGTGAATTAAATAAGTTTTGAGTGTTGTGTTAGACAATTTGCTTTTATTTAGAAAAAGTGGGTAGAAACCCAACACTTAAGGAGAACACAATCTTCACTTTTTTTAAAAGAATTTTGAGAAAACATTGAGATTAATAATATCGAGGGTTATTACGCGCGTGAAGCTTTTTTCCGTACGAAGAGTTGAGGTAGAAAAAAATTACTTTTTCGACATATTGAACTCAATAATCCGTATTAGAAATGTACGAATTTAAATTAAATAAGCCTCGGAAAATGTGCTAATTTGTATGTGTTTAATTTAATATTCTTATGTTTTGCAAAATATTAGCCACATTTTACGATAGAATAGCTTAGACATTAGGGAATAAGCTGTAGAGTTGATGATAGGTTTACAGCGGTAAAATTTGGCAGTTACAATGTATGCATATATATTTATATATATAATTAAAAGTTTTGTCATAAGGAAAACCGCAGGATTTCGCCGAAAGCGGGAGCTAATCTGAAAAACCGCACACGCTCCCAGCGAAATAATTTTTTTGTCAGCTGGTGCCGAAAAATCGATAACGAACATCGTTCGCTTCTCGAAGTCAAGAAACACCATGTCTGGTCTCGAGTGTGCAACAGAAACAATTGTCAAGAATATAAAGTTCCATTATATGCGGCACTTCCCATTCAAGATAATTGGCTCGATTTCCCTAGGAGCGCTTAGAGGAGTGATATTAAGGTTAATGCCGTAAGAGTGACAGGGATGATAATGGAGAACTCATAGTGCCGCATTGTGCCTTTGCATGTAGGTCGTTCCCGCATGAGTTGGACAACTAGATAGTATATAAGCTAAATGCTCGAGGTAAGCATGGCACGCCCTGCAGCTATAATCGGGAATGTTTTGGCTCAAAATGTGGTGACAGTATATTAAGGTGGAAATGATATCATCTTAGCATCCCAAAATAAAACCCTGCGTACCAGACTTAAATCCAGGCGAATTAAGAAAAGCAAAAGTTAGCATCTCTTGTGATTTCTTAATCCGGACTTTTAGGAGTGAGTACTTGAGATAGATATGATTTAATGCATTTTGCTCACCCCTAATACTGAAGTTAAGTCCGAGTGTTCCAGCAGCCATTTCCGTTGGTTTGTACAGAAACGCTCCTTTGCCACTTCTTCATGCTTCCTGACCATTTTTAGAAGAGGGTCTCTTTTATTAGCGACTCTATGTGCTGTACCCAGAATAAGCCTGTTGTGAAGACATTCAAGACTCAATATTCCGCGACCACCTTGACGGCGTGAGATGTACAGTCGCAGAACGGAAGACTTAAGGTGCACGCTTTTGTTCATGTGCATAACCTTTCTTGTCCCGATATCAAGGGATCTGAGCTCCTTCTTCGTCCATGGAACTACTTCTAACTACTTCTAAATGCGGCTTTGTGGATCACCCAGGTATGAATAAGACTTTTCAGCAAAACTGTGTCGCATAGCGCTTCTATCGACGAGCTCAGCGTCTTCAAGGATGCTATTAAGTTTTTCTCGCTTTAAAAAAGCCTGAGCGCAATTGTCTAACTCAAATTCAATTTTAACTTATTTAGTATATCGTTTGATAATCCATAGAGCTGCATTCAGTTGCTCTTTGTTTTTAGCATAAATCTTAAGATCGTCCATGTACAATACATGAGTGACATTGTACTTTCGATCTGCAGGTTTGCCGCACAATTACCCGTCGGAATGCCGAAGTGCTAGAGATAGTGGCGATAATGAATGGCAAAAGAGAAATAGGTTCATGGTGTCGCCCTGAAATACAGCTTACTGAAAGGTGACGTTGTTAGTTGTCACACGATTTTTTCCAGATAAGGTAGTAAATCTGGTTTTCCAAAGAGGCATCAATCTATCTATGCCCCTAAAGATTTGCGGATGAATCTTTAAGCTTTCCGAAAGACATATGATAAGTCTATGGGAGGTGGAATCGAAAGCTTTTTGATAATTAATCTAGGCCATCGATAGGTCACGCTGGTAGAATGGTGCATCTTTGCACACATATCTATCGATAAGCAGGTTCTCCCGACATACCGCTACGCCTCTCTTTGAGTCTTGTTCTGAATACATCTCTTGTCACACAGGTTCAATTGCACGAACAATCCTATCCTTTAGGATAGCTGTGCATATCTTATACAATGTGTTCACACAATTGATTGGCCTGTAATTCTTCAGGTCAGCTGAGTTGCCAATTTTCGGCAGGAGTATTGTGCGCCCTGCCACCAACGACTCCGGAATCCGCTTTTCTCACATTAAATATGAGGTGAAAATACAAGCCAAATGCTGATGTGTCGAAGGAAACTTCTTCCACCAGAAGATTTTGAAACAATCTGGTACCGGTGCGGAATAGTTCTTCATCCCTCTTAATAATTTTTTCACCTCCTCGGTAGTGATGGCTGGGCATTTTTTAAAAGGTGCTTTGAGGGCATTACAGAAATATTTGAAGTTATTTGTATTTTCTGAGTCTTCGTCCAGTCTATGCTGAACTCCGTAGACTTTCCTCTAAAATACTTCGACCTCCTCTGGTTTGGGCGGATGGTCGACAGTAACTGGAGGGTCTTGGAAGAGGCAAGATGGGTCAGAGAGAAGCTGTTAGCAGCTTTGACTTGTTAAGTGTGTAATAACGGGTCCGCAGTTCGCGCGCGAACTTTCGAACCTAGGCGGTAAAGTTTCTGCCAGATTTAATGTAGTCAATCACACACTGAATGCCGGACGCGTACTGTCTTACCCAGCCTATCTTTATGGCAAGTTGATGCATTCGTCTTTTCGTCTTACGATCAACCGTTGCTTTTATTTTATGGTTCGCATCGGCCTAAGCTCTCGCTACATTATAGACACAATAACTGATAGCTCAGAGGTCGCATTTTTCGGAAAAATGTCCACGACGCTCATCATCCATTTCAGCCAGATCCTTAGGCTTGAAAGAAACCTTGGCGTTGATGTTCCTCCAAGTCACTAGGCATCGCTCTTCCGCTATTGGATGCCTGCTCGCGGTTGGTCTTTGTGTCCCCTCACTTTCTCTGTTGCCGGCTTGTTCTAGCTGTGGTAAAGTAGGCGTTCCGCTTACATAGCCCCTTTTTCGGATTAGTTCGGCATGGTTTCGCAGACGTTGCTGCGAAAAGTCCGATAGCTCCGGGTGTTTCTTGCACCACAGAGCATGCAGCCGTGCTATGTAACCCATTTCAGGGGCTATACTCGCTTCGTAGCACTCCAGCAAGTCGTGATTCAGTCGCTCTTTCCACCTTAAGGTCCCGACATTTCGCCGATCCATCGCAATAAATCCATTTTCATTGGCTTCCCCAGCTGTGGAGTGGTCGCTATTCTTGGCCGACCCATTGTTGGGAGCAACGATCCAGATCGGAAACGAGATGTGGTCCAATATTATGACAGGGCTATGTCCGTGTGAATATAGTAGGAGACGCTGTAAATGACTGAGTTGCGCGCGCAACCCATTTCTCTTCTTCTGAATTTGAAAACTCGAAGGTGCACGATTGTCGGTCGGAGCACTTCGGCGATTCTATTTATATATCTATCTGCTAAATGCTTTAAAATAAATTCAGGAGGTTAGGATTTAAATATTTCCAGATATCGATGCTGACGATTCTCATGGTTTGAATAGATCGCGCGCCTCTTGATATGCGTATATTTTGAGCTTATGTTATTTCATGTATAAAATATAAATTATATAAA
>NC_046659.1:110222095-110225515 GCF_010883055.1 Belonocnema kinseyi
TATGTTATATTATAATAGTCTTATTTATATCTTGATCCGCATTTGAAAGAAGTTAAAGAAATTGGCGATTTTGCAATTCATCTCGTTAGGATAAAAACTCAATTATTTGATTGCAATATTAATTATTTTGCTGAAAATGTAACTATTCTGTAAAAAAAAGTCCTCTTTTTTATCAAAACTTCAACTACTTTTTTTAAATTTTTATTTGTTAATATTTCTACATTTTTCGGTTGAATTATCAACTATAAATATTTTTTGGTTGTAAAGTCGTTCTGTTGTAAATGCAACTATATTGTTAAAAATTAAAATCATAATTTTTGGGTGGAAGTACTCTTTTTGTTTTTAAAATTAAGTAATTTCGTTGAAAGCTCATGTATTTTGTTGAAAATTGGCCTTGTTAGTAGAAATTTAATCTTTTTGGTTGAAAATGTATCATTTTTGATCAAAAATGCAATCGTTTGGTTGAAATATCAACTGTACATTTTCTTGGGTTTAAAAGTTGATTATTTCACTAAGAGTTGAACTACTTTGTAAAAAAAATACATTTTTTAACAAGGTCTTTTAATTATGGTTGAAAATTTAACTATTTGGTTGAAAGTTTAACTCTTTCATTGGAAACTCATATTTTTCGCTTAAAAAATTCAACTTTATGTAGATAATTCGTCTTTTTTACTTTAAAATTAAATAATTTCTTTTAAAATCCATGTATTTTGTTCAAGATTTGGCTTATTTTGTGGATCGTAAATTTTCTTGGTCGAATATTTATCTGATTGGTTGAAAATTTAACAACTTTATTTAAAATTAATTTTTTTTGTTAAAAATTTTTTATCTTTATCTAAAAAAGTAACTATCATATGATTGATTTAGAATTAATCGTATATATTGGTCAAGTTGGAAAATCGTTTTTTTATAGAACATTACTCTTCTGGGTGAAAAACTCACCTTTTCCCTGGAAAATTTAACAATTTTGTTAAAAATATGTTTTTTTACTGTTCAATTCAATTTTGTAGCACAGTTTTTATCTGGAAATTCTACTATTCCATTTTTGGTTGAAACTTTATCCTGTGCATTTTATTAGTCAAAACACCAATTATTTAATAGAAAATTAATTTATTTTGTTGAAACGTAAACTTTTGGGTTGAAAATTCATTTATTGTGGTCATTACATTTTTTTCCTGAAATTAAAGAAATGGCAAAATAAAAAAATTGCCTTAAAATCGTCCTGATTCCTTTCTTTTTAATTTTTTAAATCTTTTTAAATACTCACTTAAAATTAATTTTTCAAACTGAAAAATCATTTTCAAATTTCTTAGCAATCACAACAATTTTTGTTATTCTTTTTAAATATTTTACCATTCTTAAAAGCTTTTTTTTAATCTGAAAAAATCTACATCGTGTTTCAAATTATTTCAAATAATTTCAAGTTATAAATTAATTTTAAATATTATTCTAAATTAAAATTGTAGCGTTCAAACTTAAAATTTAGCTCATTACAATTTTAACAATTCAAGACTTTCTATTTCGAACCACTCTGTTCAAATTTGTATAGTTTTTAAAAGTTGTTTATAATAGCTTGTCCCAGATCTCAATTATATATTTTTCTTCAAAAAATCTCTGATCCAATTGAGAAATACATACAATTGCTTTCAAAAATTTCCTGTTCCAATTTAAATTTCAGGATGAAATTAGAAAATTCAAAATTTTAAATCGGAAAATGATTTTTTTGAGGTGGAAATCTTTATATAATACGAAATTACCAGTTTAAAATTTTTATGACTTTAACCTTTTAGAGATTTCCGGTTAAAAATACAAATTACGCTATTATTTTTATGGTTTAAAATTATAATAATTCAAAAAAATTTCAGTTCGTAACATTAAAAATTGAACCATTAAATTAATTTTTTAACTAAAAACTTTTTAAAATAAAAGTTACATTGTTTTTATTTTAAGTTGTTCTAGATTAATATTTTTGCATTGTTATTTAGAGATAAAAATTTTAGTTTGCCAATTGAAAATGTTAGAAATTAACTTACTATCTAAATAATTGAATTTTCAACTAAAAAAAGAGAATAACAAATTTCCAACAAAATAATTACATTTTCAACTAAAATCATAAATCTTCAACAAAAAAATTTTGAATTTTTAATTAAAAACTGTTGAACTCATCCAAAAAGATATTAATTTTACACAAGAGTTGAATTTTCAGTCAATAAGGATTTTTTTTAAATTGTTGAATTTCAAAGCCAAAAAGATGATTTTTTTTTACAAAACAGTGTAAACTTATTTTTAAACGAAATAGTTCAAGAAATTCTAGTTAAAAAATACAAACTTAATTTCAATCCTTTGAATTGAAGAATGAATAAATAAATTTTTTAATGTTAAAGACTGAATCATTTTGATCAATAAAAATAGATGAATTACAATTTTTTTATAATTGCAAACTTTTAACGAAGATGAATTTTCATTTAAAATTATGAATCTTCAACAAAAAAAGGCTTACATTTTTTATTAAAAACTGTTGAATTCATCCGAACAGAAAAATTTTTCACAAAACAGTTGAGTTTTCAGTCTTTAACTAAAATGATGAATCTTCGAAAAAAATGTAATTAAAACAATAAATCAATTTTCAACCCAAAAGTTTACCTTTCAACCAAATAAATTAATTTTGTATCAAATAATTGGTGTTTGAACTAATCCAATGTACAGGATAAAGTTTCAACCAAAAATGGAATAGTACAATTTCCAGATAAAAACTGTGCTAAAAAATGAAATTGAACAAGAAAAAAAAAATTTTCAACAAAATTGTTAAATTTTCAAGGGAAAAGGTGAATTTTTGACCAAGAAGATTAATGTTCTATAAAAAAAAACGATTTTCCAACTTAAACAATTTGTACGATTAATTTTCAATCAATCATATAATAGTTACATTTTCAGATAAAGATAAATAATTAAATCTCAAAAAAATACATGAATTTTTTAAGAAATGATTTAATTTTAAAGTAAAAAAGACGAATTATCTACAAAAAGTTGAATTTCTACTAAACAAGGTCAATTTCCAACAAAACACATGAACTTTCAACGAAATTATTTAATTTTAAAAACAAAAATAGTATTTCCACCCACCTGATTTCCTAACCAAAAATGGTACTGATTAATTGTCAGTTTCAAAAATGTATTCTCAACGAAAGAGATGAACCTTCAAATAAAAAAAATAAAAATTTTTAAAAAGTAGTTGAAATTTTGATAGAAAAGAGGACTGCATCATATACCATTTCCCCCATACTATTTCTCATGCTGAAAATTTCTGTACTTTTGTTACCTTTCATTTTTTTATAAAGTAGTTTCCTGCTTTCTTCAAAGTCGTTTTGTATTTTTATCTCTTCTTCTGCTCTAATTGTATCTTTACTTTCTTTAACTAAT
>NC_046659.1:110225615-110228506 GCF_010883055.1 Belonocnema kinseyi
GCTCCCAGCGGAATAATTTTTTTGTCAGCTTGTGCCGAAAAATCGATAACGAATATCGTTCGCTTCTCGAAGTCTAGAAAAACCATGTCTGGTCTCGAGTGTGCAACAGAAACAATTGTTAAGAATATAAAGTTCCATTATATGCGGCACTTCCCACTCTAGATAATTGACTCGATTTCCCTAGGAGTGCTTAGACGAGTGATATTAAGGTTAATGCCGTAAGAGTGACAGAGGATAATGGAGAACTCATAGTGCCGCATTGTGCCTTTGCATGTAGGTCGTTCCCGCAGGAGTTGGACAACTAGATAGTATATAAGCTAAATGCTCGAGGTAAGCATGGCACACCCTGCAGCTATCATCGGGAATGTTTTGGCTCAAAATGTGGCGACGGTATATCAAGGTGGAAATGATATCATCTTAGCTTGCCAAAATAAAACCCTGCGTACCAGACTTAAAGCCAAGCGAATTAAGGAATGCAAAAGTTAGCTCACACGACATTGACTAATCCTCCACATTTCTGTGGAAGATGATGTGCAACCTCTCATCGAGGAGCTGTGCACGGAAGTTTATCTCTTGTGCTTTCTTAATCCAGACTTTTAGGAGTGAGTACTTGAGATAGAAATGATTTAATGCATTTTGCTCACCCCTAATACTGAAGTTAAGTCCGAGTGTTCCAGCAGTTATCTCCGCTGGTTTGTACAGAAACGCTCCTTTGCCACTTATTCGTGCTTCCCGACCATTTTTAGAAGAGGGTCTCTTTTATTGGCGACTCCATGTGCTGTACTCAGCATAAGCCTGTTGTGAAAACGTTCAAGATTCGATATTCCGTGATCACCTTGACGGCGTGAGATTTTTTCCAGATAAGATAGTAAATCTGGTTTTCCAAAGCGGCATCAATCTATCTATGCCCCTAAGGATTTGCGGATGAATCTTTAAGCTTTCCAAAAGACAGATGATAAGTCTATGGGAGGTCGAATCGAAAGCTTTTTGATAATTAATCTAGGCCATCGATAGGTCACGCTGGTAGAATGGTGCATCATTGCAGACACATCTATCGATCAGCAGGTTCTCCCGACATCCCGCTACGCCTCTCTTTGAGTCTTGTTGTTAATACATTTCTTGTCACACAGGTTTAATTGCCCGAACAATCCTATCCTTTAGGATAGCTGTGAATATCTTATACAATGTTTTCAGACAAGTGATTGGCCTGTAATTCTTCAGGTCAGCTAAGTTGCCTATTTTTGGCAGGAGTATTGTGCGCCCCGCCACCAACGACTCCGGAATCCGCTTCTCTCACATTAAATATGAGGTGAAAATACGAGCCAAATGCTGATGTGTCGAAGGAAACTTCTTTCACCAGAAGGTTTTTGATACAATCTGGCACCGGTGCGGAATAGTTCTTCATCTCTCTTAATAATTTTTTCACCTCCTCTGTAGTGATGGGTGGACATTTTTGATCAGGTGTTTTGAGGGCATTATAGAGATATTTGAAGTTGTTTGTATTTTCTGAGTATTCGTCCAGTCTATGCTGCACTTCGTAGACTTTCCTCCATAATACTTCGACCTCCTCTGGTTCGGGCGGATGGTCGACAGTAACTGGAGGGTCTTGGAAGAGTCAAGATGGGTCAGAGAGAAGCTATTGATTTTTTGTGACCCACACCTCCCTCCGCTCTAGACTTCTCTTATCGTCAAATAGTATCCGTATGCTCTCAACAATATGCTGCCTGATGGTCAGCAGCTTTGACTTGTTAAGTGTGTGATAACGGGTCTGCAGTTCGCGCGCGAACTTTCGAACCTAGGCGGTAAAGTTTCTGCCAGATTTAATGTAGTCAATCACACACTGAATGCCGGGCGCGTACTGTCTTGCCCAGCCTATCTTTATGGCAAGTTGATGCATTCGTCTTTTCGTCTTACGATCAACCGTTGATTTTGTTTTATGGTTCGCATCGGCCTAAGCTCTCGCTACATTATACAAACAATAATTGATCGCTCAAAGGTCGCATTCTTCGGAATAATGTCCACGACGCTCGTCATCCATTTTAGCCATATTTTTAGGCTTGAAAGAAACCTTGGTGTTGATGTTCCTGCGGGTCATAAGGCATCGCTCTTCCGCTATTGGATGCCTGCCCGCGGTTGGTCTTAGTTTCCCCTCACTTTCTCTGTTGCCAGCTTATTCTAGCTGTGGTAAAGTAGGCGTTCCGCTTACATAGCCCCTTTTTCGGATTAGTTCGGCATGGTTTCGCAGACGTTGCTGCGAAAAGTGCGATAGCTCCGGGTGTTTCTTGCACCACAGAGCATGCAGCCGCGCTATGTAACCCATTTCAGGGGCTACACTCGCATCGTAGCACTCCAGCAAGTCGTGATTCAGTCGCTCTGTCCACCTTAAGGTCCCGACATTCCACCGATCCATCGCAATAAATCCATTTTCATTGGCTCTCCCAGCTCTAGAGTAGTCGCTATTCTTGGCCGACCCATTGTTGGGAGCCCTACGCGCTCTGTTGTTTTGAACCGCACTGACTTAATTATGTTTGGTGTTGTAATTGTTGTTCCCACTAGCAGCTAGGGAAAGGGTTTGCTCCATCCTTCTAGAGCTTCGCATGCAAGGATAAGGCTGCGTGCTCTGAGAGGTCGACCTGTATCCCAGAGTCACAGTTCTAGACACCTCAGCTAGGTGCCATTCAGTTTTCAGCACGGCTTTCACACCTCCTCTTGGGGGTTAATTCCTTCGAGACCACCCCTGGACAATTGTTCGCTACTGCCTATTTATTTTTGTAACCATATTCAGCAGAAATCCTTGGTACAGGGACCCTTTATCGACAACTCGAGGACACGTTCGGTGGCTTTGTCATAGGCCCTTTGGTTCGAATCTAGAGGAATCAAAACCCAATTTA
>NC_046659.1:110228606-110233810 GCF_010883055.1 Belonocnema kinseyi
ATATATTGTAACTGCCAAATTTTACCGCTGTAAGCCTATCATAAACTCTACAGGTTATTCCCTAATGTGTAAGCTATTCTATCGTAAAATGTGGGTTATATTTTACAAAACATAAGAAGATTAAATTAAACACACACATTTACGCACATTTTCCGAGGCTTCTTTAATTTAAATTCGTACATTTCTAATACAGATTATTGAGTTCAATATGTCGAAAAAGTAATTTTTTTTCTATTTCAACTCCTGGTACGGAAAAAAGCTTCACGCGCGTAATAACCCGCGATATTATTAATCTCAATGTTTTCTCAAAATTCTTTCAAAAAAATTTGAAAAAAAAAATTGAAGATTGTGTTCCTATGGAAACGCCAGATGTGTGTGATTAATTTAAAACATGCTACATCATCAAGTCTGTTGATTAAACTTCTCAATTTTTTACGTTTTCAATATTTACATTTTTTAAAATTATTATGGTAAAAAAAGGCTGACTACCAAAATATTCTTTCTGAGGAAATTAAATCTATACTTATTTTTCTTGTGCCTCGTTACAAAAATAAATTGTTGTTGTTAAAATTTTTGGTATTAATTTGTCGTACAATACAACACTTGTTACGTTTGTGATATTTTCGTATAGAGTGAAAACCTTCAAACTGTTCAAACATATTGGAGATGCGAATTCACTTTTTTTTATGTTTGTTAAAAATTTAGATTTGAAATTTTAAAGTTTAGACTTAAAGAACAATAAACAACAAATGTCATTCAGATCTATATAAAGCAGTCAAAGATTTTATACTTAAATATTATGAATTGTTTTGGCTCTAAACCAAATATTGTTGTTGCCTGATAGAAAATTTGAATTTTTACAGAAAGAACTTGTTTTTTTTCTAATACGTATCAAAGTATCCGATTAAACTGATTTTCTTGCATAAATTGTCAGCACTTAACGTTAATCTTTGTTTGAATAACTCAAGTTAGCTCTTAGAAAATCTCAATATTTTCCCTAAAGAAAAGTTCTTTCTCATCTTATATGTATCAGAATTTTCTAGATTCTTTTAACTCTAATAAGTTATTTCTATACAAATAATATTCACTCAAAATATTGAAATATTAAATTTAATATTGTACAATATTAAAAAAATATTGAGAGAAGAACACAAATTTAAAGTTAATACAGTTTCTTATGTTTATTGTGGCTGAAAAGCAAATTCTATACATAATTAGAAGCAGCGAATTTTTCCGTAAGAAAAGATCAATATTGTTTATTTTCCATGTAAATTCTTACAACAATAATAACTGCTAATTACACAGGACCACAAAATAGTTTGGGGGGTATACCGGGGCTCTAATTGGTATACTTTAGGTTTTTGGGGTCGCTTAATACAAATCCATTCGCAGAATTAAGCCAGCCCGTCAGGATTTGCAGTAACATGATTTTAAAAATCGTTAAAAATCTGGAATTTCTGCATAAATTTCATCCCCAAATCTACAAACCCCAAATTAACAAGCCTTAAACCTGAAAAATAACAAGCTTAATACCCACAAACCCCCAAACAACAAGCCCCAATCCCACAAGCTCCATATTAACAAGCCCAACACGCCAAACTAAAAATCTTAACACTCAAAAAACTCCAAATACGCAAGCTCTATACACACAAACCTACCAAACCCAAAACCGCAAAACACAAACCCACAAGCTCCATATCCACTAGCGTACAAACCCCAAACCCTCAAACTTCAAACCTCAAACCCACATGCTTCATATTCACAAACGTGCAAACTCCAAACCAACAAACCCACGAACCACAAACCCACAAACACTAAACCCACAAACACTAAACGCAAAAGCACCATATTCACAAACGTACAAACCCCAAACCAGGAATCCCAAACTTGCGAACCCCAAACCCAAAACACACGAACCCCAAACTAACAAACCCTGAACCCACCAACCATAAAATAATACCAATTTCTTAATTGGTATTATAAGATGCGAGGTATTTAGGTCTGTGGAATTGAGGTGGGAGGATATGAGCTTTGCGGGTATGAAGTTTGTGGGTATGAGGTTTGTGGGTTTAGGTTCTAGAGTTTGAGGTTTTCAAGTTTGTTGGCAAATAAAATTTGGAGACTTGATCTCAGTTAATGTCAATGTATGTAAAATTTTGAAGTCTGACTGATTCTTCTTCTTTGGTTTAGTTCTTATGATACTATTCAAAGTCCCCTCGCCTCTCACGAGGGGGTGCTTATTGAGCGTGAATCCCTTTGTGTCTCACGATAAGGTTTGTGCGTTTGGGGTTTATGGGTTCAGGGTTTATGGGTTTCTGAATATGGAGCTTGTGTATTTGAAGTTTGTGGGCTTGGAGCATGTGGGTTTAGAGCTTGTTGGTTTGGGGTTTGTGGGTTTGTTGATGTGACGCTTGTGGGTATGGGGGTTTTGGGATTTTATATGAAGCTTGGGGGTTTAGGGTTTGTTAGTTTGTGTATTTATGGTTTGTTAATTTGGGGTTGTAAGTTTCGGGACGAGCTTCATGCAGAAATTCCAGTTTTTTAACTATTTTTTTAATTTCACTGCAAATCCTGACGGTCTGACTTAATTCTGCGAATGGATTCGTGCTCAGCAACTCCAGAAACATCAAGTGTACCTGTTAGATTACCAGCAGACTCCTAAAACCATTTTGTGGTCCTGTGTTATTCAAAAAATTCTACAGATAGGTGAAACTATTAATTTAGTTTAATACATATAACATTTCAGACAAATTTTCAATAAAAAACGGGAGAAAATTTTGTATTGGTTATCTTAAATTATTTATAACAAAGCTAAATATTAAGTGTCAACAAATTTCTGCGGGGTACTCGGTTTATATAATCACTTTGATATGTATCTGATTGCGCCGGATTTTCTCATATGCGAAGTAGTTTGAAAATAACGGATGTCAAATCTGTTAAAAAATCTGGTACTTTTTTTAACTTGCCGATTTTTGAGATTTTTTATTTATATATTATTTTTAAGATAAATATTTACAGTCTTAAATAAATTTATATATTTTCACAAAGTTAGTATCTATTAAATGGGTAGTTATTATTGATAATAACACATCATAAAATAACTATTTCTCTTTTTTTCCTCAAATATTAACCAAATTAATATAACCTATTATTTTTTCGTGCGGAAATCATATTGTAGATAACTCTACTATTTTTTTTTTTTTTGAAAATCAATGCATTTATATTTATTTGAAAATTGAACCACTTGGTTGAATGTGGAGCTTTTTTGTTAAAAATTTATTTTCCCGTAAAAATTGATTTTTCTTCATTTCATGTAGCTTTATTACAAAAAATTCAAGAGTTACTTCAACTTTTATCTTACACAGATAAGTTTTTTCAATGATAATATATAATTTTTTAACATAATAGTTAGACTTTCAACCATAGAAATAAATTTTCAAGTAAAGATGTGAATCTTTGACCAAAAAAATGGTTTAAACAAAATTTTCAAACAAAATAGTTGAATCCTTAAATAGATTAATTTTTAAACCAAAAAGGCAAATTAAAAGAATAAAATTA
The DNA here is from genome assembly GCF_010883055.1 of Belonocnema kinseyi. NCBI lineage: Eukaryota > Metazoa > Arthropoda > Insecta > Hymenoptera > Cynipidae > Belonocnema > Belonocnema kinseyi. The sequence goes on from NC_046659.1 coordinate 110,232,165, forward strand.
TTTTCATTCAAAAAGCATTTTGGTTTGACTTTTTAACGCCGAGATATTAATTTTAAAGGAAAATGAAATTTTTTTAGATTAAATTTTCTACTAAAAAGGATTCCATCTCAACAACATTGTTTAATTTCAAACCAAAAAGATAGATTTTCATCTAACAAAAATTCAATTTTAAATAAAATAAACGAATTATTTTCAGTATCAAAATATGAATTTTGAACAAAAAGTACATTTTTAAAAAAATGAAAATGGATAAATTTTTAAAGTGATAATTAAATTTATCGCTAAAAAGATAATCTTCAGGAGGAATCAAATGCAAAATAAAATAAATATAAATAAAAGGAAACTAAATTACCAACAAGAATATTATACCCAGGTTACCGCAAATGTTCCTTTTGTAAATTATCTAATTTTTCCCTAACCAATTTTTCATTGATTTAAAAGTCTTGTAAAATTTTTTGTTTTAAGTCAATAACGCTGGGAAAGTTTTTCAGTCTCCAAGTTGTCTTTGTCACGTAAAGTTGAACTTTCAATATCTATTTGGTTTTGAATTTATATAAATATAATTTTTATCAGATTCTTACTAAAATTAAAAAAGGCTTCTGAATATTTTCGATGCGCCAAAAAATATTCTACAAGATATAATGAAAATCCGTTTCATTTATAATATTTTACACGATATTCGGGAAAATCCGATTTTTAAGATTAATATTCTTTTCAAATCTCTTTTTCTTCTAAACATTTCTTGAGTTTACTTGATTTTGAAATATTTTTTAATCTGACCAAATTGAAATATTTTGCTTTAAAATGTTCTACATTCTTTTTTGAATTTTTAGGAAGTCGTTCGACATGTTTTGAAACTTTACTTAAATTTTAGATTTTCTTCTTCTTCTTTATTCATAATGTGTCCCCTAAGGGTTCACATGACTTCCATTCCTTACAATCTTTCCGTTTAAATCTATATATTTTTTACAATCTTATCCTTTCTATATATACAATTATTTACAACTATTCACATAAAGTCTTATATCTAGTTCCTTATTTCTATTTCCTGCGACAGCGCAATTTAGGACTTGTTAGCAAGCGAGTGAGCGAGCGAACGAAAGCGAGAGTGCAAGCGAGAGAGAGAGAGAGCATGAGAACGCAAACGCATCTTAGTATACTTATCTTTTACTTTACCATTACTTACAATTTTCACGCTTCTAATCTAAGCGACTTCCGTTTCCTTTTCCTTTCACTTTTTTATACCCCCATTTACCTTTTTCACGTGCATTCTTTCATTCTCCCTCATTCGCTTCTCTAGCACCCTCTAACTCCTTCATCCATTCTTCTCCTAATACATCTTCGCCTAGAATCTTAACCACATTTTCTTGCCAGCTTCCTTTATCTTCCATTCCTCTCCTACATCCTTCCCATACATGCTCCCACGTTTCCTCCTCCCATTCACATATTCTACACATTCTGTTCTCTTCTTTTTCCCAGTACATCCCCTCCCTTACCTCGTTTCCCAGTCTGAATCTTGCTATTCTGGTCCACCTTTTCTCTCCCCATCCCTTTTCTAAATACTTTGGCAGCCCTTCCTTTTTTATCATCTTGTACCATTTATTGTATTTTGATTCCTCAATCGCCCCCCATCTTTCTGTTAATTG
>NC_046659.1:110233910-110236594 GCF_010883055.1 Belonocnema kinseyi
GTGCCTCTAGAAAATCGGGCGACCTCTTAAAATACGCAGCATTATCCTTGCAAGTGGCGCTGTACGAGCATGGACAAACCCCTGTCCCGAGCTTTTCGTGAAAACAACAATGACAACACCAAACGGAATCTCGGGAACTGCAGGTGGATGGAGCGACTAAATCGCGACTTGCTAGAGTGCTACGATGCGAGCGTGGCCTTTGAACGGGGTTACATAGCACGACTGCATATTGTATGGTGGGAGAAAAGCATGAAGCAATCGCACTTTTTGCATCAATATCTGAGAACCGATACCGAACTGCTCCAAAAAAGGGGCTATGTAAGCCGAACTCCTACTTGACCACAGTCAAAACAAGCCGGCAACAGAGAGAAAGAGGCGACGCTAAGATCTATTGTGAGCAGGCAGCTGATAGAGGAAGAGAGATGCTTTATGACCAACGGTTGATCATAAGTCCAAAAGACGAATGCATTAACTCGCTATAGATATAGGCTAAGCAAGACATGTTCGAAAGTTCACGCGTGAACTCCACACCCGTTATCATACAGAAAGATAAGTCAGAGAATGTCAACAGTTTCTTGTTTACTTATCTCGACATGCAACATAGACTGGACAAATACTCAGAGAACATAAATAGCTTCAAAGAGCTGTGTAATGGCCTCATAGCTATGCCCTCAACTATCTCGAGCACTCACTTCTGAAAGCTTGGATTAAGAGAGCACACAACAAATACTTTGGTGAACAGCTCCTCGATAAAAAAATGCACGGCTCTTTTCAACAGAAATGTGAAGTATTAGTCAATGTCATGTGAGCTAACTATTGCTTTCCTTGAAAAACCCGAATTGAACCCCAATGATAGCTTCAGGGCGTTCCATGCACAACCCGAGCATTTAGTACACATACTATGCAGATGTCCAACGCATGCGGGAGTGACCTGCATCCAAAGGTTCAAAAAGTTCAAAAAGGTTCTAGGGAAATAGAATCTATTGTAGTGAACGAGAAGTGCCGCATATACTGCAACTTCATATTCTGTACAATTGTTTTTGTTGCCCATTAAAGGCGTGACATGGTTCCTCTTGACTTCGAGAAGCGAAACATGTTCGTTATCAAATTTTCGGCACCAGCTTACAAAAACATCAGAGCCAAGGAGAATGAAAAGAAAAAGAGCTATCGTGAGACATGGTTATAGCGGAAATTTTACAGCGATTTCTCAGGGATTGGGTGCAGTTTTTTTAGATTAGCATCCAATCCCGGCCAAATAAAATTGAAGGTTCTCTGAAGAAATATGTGAATAAAAAATCTATATATTTGTGCTTTTAGTATCAAGTTCAATGTACAATGCTGACGTACATTTTAGTCCGGTAGTTCCTTCTCTCTCTGGGACAACATCGCCACAAGCTTCACTGCAGATATTGCCAAATAAGAACACGGCATATCCTGTACCAAGGTACGAGTCTGGGGGAATCCTTACTTCTATAGATCATTCTGGAATGAATTATGATATCAAGCATCTAGCAATAAAAGGTAAGTATGATAACCTAAAGCAGAAAGAAAAATCTGTACCAAAAATAAGGAAATTCTGTCTCAAAATCCGTGTCTGTCTGTATGTATGGTTACCTAAATGTTGTAGCGATGCAAACTTTGGATTGATTTGGTTAATCGATTCAGCCTTCGATAACCTTATTGAAGTTCGCAAAATAAAAAATAAAGTCGTTAAGCAGGCATTTTTCACCAAACTTGAAAAACCTAAAGCATTTTCAAAATTAAAAATTTTTTTCTTAAATTTTAGAAATTGTTGACAGAATATCTCATATATGGGTAAAAGGGTTGCAAATTATCCAAATAATTTTTTCAATGCGATGAAAATAAGAAAATTTATATACTTTTGAAATTTTTGAAAATGTTCAAAAAATACTTCTTTGATAGATTAGGAAATTCCATTTAAATTTGTCACTAGAAATAAAATATATATAGAAAGTTTCAAAGTTAATGTTTTTGATTCGACAAAAATTAAAAAATCAAGAGCTTTTTCAAAATTTAAATTTTCCGGTGCACGTCAAAAAGCCTCTGAATTTATTCTAATTACATTGTTAAATTTGATACAAATTTAAAAAAGTTATATGATTGTTGACCTTTCAACATTCTTTAAATAGGAAACATTTATTTTAATAAGTAGAAAAATATTAATACAAATTTTTACTCGATATAAAATATATGTAGAGTAAACTTCCACCTATGTCCCCCACCGTAAAACGTATACGCTCACAATTGTTCCCCTCTGTACGCGCCCCTACCTCTACCGCGAATCGTCAGGATATTTCTGACCAGCAACATTCATTGGGTGCTTCGGCCTGGTATCGATACACCCACTGTAAGAAAATGTTCCAACTGCGCATGTGCCAGAAAGCGCGAGCCTATTTTGAATCAATAAAGATATATGATCAATAATAATGCTTTTCGGCACATGCGCAGTTGAAGCCGTCGCGGCCGTTGGAATGCGATTGCTTATCATTATTATTATTATTATTATTATTATTATTATACCATTAAGCCATTTCCCTTTCGGGGTAGACGTGACTCACTCCGCAGGGGAAAGGAGTAGTGTGTGGAAGGGATGGAGATTTTTCAGATTGATCCAGAATTCTCGTGCTATTTAAGTAAATAACACGTTCGTTCCGCAACACTGC
>NC_046659.1:110236694-110237770 GCF_010883055.1 Belonocnema kinseyi
AGAAGGCGTCTTTTACTTCTCTAGGATCACTATCAACCGGCGCGTAACATGCTATAATAAATAGTCTTCTGATTCCTACTTTCATTCTAGCCCACAGCAGTCGGGGAGACACGAAGCCATGGTCTCCGAGATGCTGCTTTCCTCTTTCATTCAAAATGAGACCTACTCCTTGTTTACCATGTGATTCATAGTCTACTCCTGACCATATTTCAAATCCGCCCTTCAACACACCGTTTTTTATGTCTTTAGTTTCGCATCCCTTTTTCTTTGTTTCGGGCACACATAAAATATCTAGTTTCTTCACGTCCATAGTTTCACGCAATTCTTTTACCTTCAGATCATTTACTCCCCTAGCATTCCAAACACCCAGTCTCCATTCGTCGCCTGAAACATGACCTTTAGATTTTCCGTGTGCATTCCTTTTGTCATTAAAAGTTCCAGTCCTTTCCGAGGCTATTTTGTAGTTTGTATTATTCATTGTTTAGATTATACGCCCTAATAACACCTTTGTGCAATAACTTTATTTTCTGAGTCGAAATCATGTCAAAGTTAAGTATCAAATCGTCATATGGTGGAGGTTGTAGTTCTAACTTCAATCCTACCAAAAAACTTCAGTTAATAAAGGAGGGTTGGGAGAGGGGGGGAAGTAGAACTGGAACCGAGAGAGTCGTCTTGGGTTTGTGTTTTTGTTTTAATGCTGAGAAGGTCACCAGCCTTCAGCAGCGTTGTGATATATATATATATATATATATATATATATACACACATATATATCTTTTCTTGTTTGTTTATTTTAGGCTTATATATTTTAGGTTTATTTTTAGTTTGTAGGTTTAAATTTCCTTTGTTTTCTTTCTTTTATCGTGAAATTATAATGAATTGCTATGAATTACTAATGTTTAAGTACGTTTCCGGATTTCCCAGTAACTGCATATCGAAGCACAATTTCAAGAAAGTGCATTTATACCAAATTTAAAATTTTCTATTTTGCTTTTTCTCCAACCGAGTATATAAGAGACCGCTCTCTTTCAAATTTGCCACGGAACTGTTAAGTAAAATACAAGATAATGTAGGGG
>NC_046659.1:110237870-110239969 GCF_010883055.1 Belonocnema kinseyi
ATCTAGTCGGGAGTGGTGCTGACTGAAAACAGATGATTTGGAGCGATTCGCGCGCCATATGTTGGTCATTCTAAGGACTTATTGAACTACCCTCGTATAAAGTTCCAGTATATGCTGCATTTCTCGTTCACAACAATTGATTCTATTTCCCTAGAAACATTTATAGGAGTGATATTAAGGTCAATGCCGTAATAGTGACCGAGATGGTAATAAAGCACTCTTAGTGCCGCATTGTGCCTAAGGATGCAGGTTACTCCCGCATGCGTTGGACACCTGCAGAGTATGTGTGCTAAATGCTCGGGTTGTGCATGGCACGCCCTGAAGCTCTCATTGGGGTTCAATTCGGGTTTTTCAAGGAAAGCAATAGTTAGCTCACACGACATTGACTAATACTTCAAATTTCTGTTGAAAAGAGCCGTGCATTTTCTTATCGAGGAGCTGTTCACAAAAGAATTTGTTGTGTGCTTTCTTAATCCGGGCTTTCAAAACTGAGTACTCGAGATAGTTGAGGGCATAGCTATGAGGCCATTACACAGCTCTTTGAAGCTATTTATGTTCTCCGAGTATTTGTCCAGTCTATGTTGCATGTCGAGATAAGTAAACAAGAAACTGTTGACATTCTGTGACTTATCTTTCTGCGTGATAACGGGTGTGGAGTTCACGCGCGAAATTTCAAACATTAGTGGTAAAATTCCTGCCAGACGTGATGTAATCAATCACGCACTAAATGCGGCACGCATACTGTCTTGCTTAGCCTATATCTACTAGGCAGTCTGATAAGTACCTGAAAATTCTAAGAGATGGCATTAGTATTCACTAATGTGAACCATTTTCGTCGAGCTTGATCCTTCAAATGACGCCTGTCAAAACTTCAGCCATTTATGTTTAAGCATTTACAAGTTACAAAACTGAGAAGCGACTAACCTCTGGGTTTTTTTAATATGGAAAAATCTGAGTTTCGAGTTTTGATCAAACACTACTATCTTCGCCAGAAAACGATATACGAGACCAAGACCAAGCTAGATAAGTATTACCCGGACTCTGCACCGTCGATTGGAACGATTCATAAGTGGTTTACCGAGTTTCGTTGTGTCCGTACGAGCACAGTTGATGCTGAACGATCTGGGAGCCCAAAAGAGGTCACTACACCAGAAAATGTCGAAGAAATCCATGATATGTTGTTGAATGATCCTAAAGTGAAATTGAAAGAGGTAACTGATGCTGTAGGCATATCATTGGAACATGTGGGCAATATCATGTATTCAGTTTTGGGCATGAAGAAGCTCTGCGCGCGATGGGTGCCGCGTTTGCTCACAGTGGACCAAAAACGAATTCGTGTGACAACTTCCCAGCAGAATTTGCCATTATTTTTGCGTAAGCCGACCAAGGTTTTGCGCCGATTCATGACCATCGATGAAACCTGGATCCACTACTACACTCCTGAGTCAACGCAACAGGCAAAACGGTGAGTTTCACCGGGCCAAAGTAATCCGAAGCGTCCAAAAACGCAACAATGGGTTGGAAAGGTTATGGCCTCCGTATTTTGGGATGCACATGGCACTATTCGTCATTATTGGACCGATTGAAAATCGAAATCGCCGAAAAATGACCACATTTGATGAAGAAAAAACCGCTTTATCATTACGACAATGCGCCTGTTCATTCATGCTTAGTTGCACAAGCAAAATTGCGTGAAATCGGCTTCGAATTGGTTCCTCAGCCACCGTATTCACCAGACCTGGCCCCCAGCGACTTTTACTTGTTCCTTAACATGAAGAGATGGCTCACTGGTAAGCGTTTTTACTTAAATGAGGAGCTCATAGCTAAAACTGAGGCGTATTTTGGAGATCTTCCGATCGAGTACTTTTCGGACGGTATTTTTTAAATTCTTTTTCTGGATCTACATTTTATATTTCTCCAATTCTGCACATTTGGAATTGAAATTTTCTTGACTTTCAATATACCAGGTGTATACATATGAAACCGATATTGCCATGTAGCGGCCAGTAGGCACACTTGTAGGCACTGTCGGAACTTACCATTTGCGCTAATTGGCGTATTGTCATCTGTCAACAATATCCAATACCAAACATTTCAAG
>NC_046659.1:110240069-110242627 GCF_010883055.1 Belonocnema kinseyi
AGCTCCAAGGAGATTATGTTGAAAAATAAAAAAAAATTTACCCAAAAAAAATTGTTTTTATACTTCATTCTAAGGACTTATTGAACTACCCTCGTATTCTGTACAATCGTTTTTGTTGCCCACTCGAGGTGTGACATGGTTCCTCTTGACTTCGAGAAGCGAAACATGTTCGTTATCAATTTTTCGGCACCAGCTTACAAAAACATCAGAGCCAAGGAGAATGAAAAGAAAGAGAGCTATCGTGAGACATGGTTATAGCCGAAATTTTACAGCGATTTCTCAGGGATTGGGTGCAGTTTTTTAGATTAGCATCCAATCCCGGCCAAATAAAATTGAAGGTTCTCTGAAGAAATACGTGAATAAAAAATCTATATATTTGTGCTTTTAGTATCAAGTTCAATGCACAATGCTGACGTACATTTTGGTCCGGTCGTTCCTTCTCTTACTGGGACAACATCGCCACAAGCTTCACTGCAGAAATCGCCAAATAAGAACACGGCATATCCTGTACCAAGGTACGATTCTGGGGGAATCCTTGCTTCTATAGATCATGCTGGAATAAATTATGATATCAAGCATCTAGCAATTAATGGTAAGTATGATAACCTAAAGCAGAAAGAAAAATCTGTACCAAAAATAAGGAAATTCTGTCTCAAAATCCGTGTCTGTCTGTATGTATGGTTACCTAAATGTTGTAGCGATGCAAACTTTGGATTGATTTGGCTAATCGATTCAGCCTTCGATAATCTTATTGAAGTTTGCAAAATAAAAAATAACGTCGTTAAGCAGGCATTTTTAACCAAACTTGTAAAACCTAAAGCATTTTCAAAATTAAAAATTTTTTTCTTAAATTTTAGAAATTGGTGACAGAATATCTCATATATGGGTAAAAGGGTTGCAAATTATCCAAATAATATTTTCAATGCGATGAAAATAAGGAAATTTATATACTTTTGAAAATTTTGAAAATGTTAAAAAAATTCTTCTTTGATAGATTAGGAAATTTCATTTAAATTTGTCACTAGAAATAAAATATATATAGAAACTTTCAAAATTAATGTTTTCGATTGGACAAAAATTAAAAAATCAAGAGCTTTTTCAAAATTGAAATTTTCCGGTGCACGTCAAAAAGCCTCTGAATTTATCCTAATTACATTGTTAAATTCGATACCAATTTAAAAAAGTTATATGATTGTTGACCTTTCAACATTCTTCAAATAGGAGAACATTTATTTTAATAAGTAGAAAAATATTAATACAAATTTTTACTAGATATAAAATATATGTAGAGTAAACTTCCACCTATGTCCCCCGCCGTAAAACGTATACGGTCACAATTGTTCCCCTCTGTACGCGCCCCTACCTCTACCGCGAATCGTCAGGATATTTCTGACCAGCAACATTCATTGGCTGCCTCGGCCTGGTATCGATACACCCACTGTAAGAAAATGTTCCAACTGCGCATGTGCCAGAAAACGCGAGCCTATTTTGAATTTCCTTAAAATGGTACAATTTGTCAACTAAAACTTAAAATAATAGAGTCAAAAGCCGACACAAGTATTTCGCGGCATATTGAGTACTGAATCATAACATCACAGTTATGGACGAATAGGTGCAAGTGTCAGGAAGGTTAGCACAGTTGTTGACAACTTTTTATACACATACGCGTATGATAACAGAGTTATAAGCGTGCTACCCAGTCAAGGCCCTGTGGCCCTGGGAGAGGGAGTATGGAAAGTCATCCCCAGTCCTTACTACCGCATTCTTGCCCCGGAAGCAATTAGTCCTGAGTCTCGTGCTGCCTTTGGCTATCTGGTGCTCCCTGCACGTTCCGGCAGTCGATAGATTCTTACCACTCTGCAACCTCTTCGTTTACCGACGCTATCAAACCAGTATCACGCCACGCGATCCTCCAGGATCATCTACTTTTTGTTCAATTTTTAATTTAAATGTGGTTACACTCAATGATTGAAAAAACATAATTTTTTGAACAATTTAGTTTAATTTGCAATCATGTTCTTTTATAATATTTCAAAAAAATTGTAGTTTTTTTTAAACTTTGCATTTTTTGTTCAATTGTTAATTAGTTTAAAGTAAATAATTCACACACTTTTCAATAATTTTCGTTTTAAAAAAGTCTGTGCACAAATTTAGGGAATATAAAACGACCAAGCGCGAACCACGAGGGAAATGTATTCTGAAGCGCGAAGTTCGAAAGCCAATAGACACGTGCCGTAAGAGCGCACTAACTTTGTAAGCCACACGAGCAGCGCGGGACGAGAATCTGCCTACGAAGCGAGCGTATTTTTTTGAATTATGTATATGCTATAATTCTAATAATTTTGTTGTATGGAATAAATTCACAGGAATAAATTTCATGTCTTTTTTATTGTGACAATTATCCGTATATACCATGTTTAAAAATTGAAATAATGCTCTTAAACATTTTAAAAATCCTTCAACTTCTTTAGTATTCATCCTAAATGGATGGCTAACAAAACTGACCTTTCATTTCGTGTACTGAAGGAGCAAGTTTAAAATTTTAATTTTAATGTCAG
>NC_046659.1:110242727-110248983 GCF_010883055.1 Belonocnema kinseyi
TTCAACTTCTTTAGTATTCATCCTAAATGGATGGCTAACAAAACTGACCTTTCATTTCGTGTACTGAAGGAGCAAGTTTAAAATTTTAATTTTAATGTCAGCTGGATTTTAAATCTTACTGTGCATCTTTTTTTAATTACCGAAAAATTTGATACAAGTTGTAGGTGTGGGTTTGAATGTTCCCGACTTGATCTAGGATGATGATACTGGGTTGAAGATTTCCTTGGCGGTTGGTGGAGATCTTTTTGTGCTTTCAGACAGAAGCTGCTCATACACTTAAGTCCCTTGAAGGCGGGTGCGTATCTTCACAAGCTACTTCCCAAAGGAACCGATGCTTCTTGCGGGATCCGAGTGTAAGTCGGTTCTAGAGGAACCGAAGGTCACGTCTCTGTCAAATCCGAGGGGCCCCTTTTGTGGTCAGCAAATATCTTCCCGCTTGCAGCCCATCTATTAAAAAAGGTGTGCTTTGGCAGAAGAGGCCGGTTCCGGAGAAAACCGAAGCCTAGTTGACCGACGGCAAAGCGTAGGGGGCTAACTCGTACCCGAGGGCATAGGGCTTGCTTTACGGAAATTATCGACTCGTCCTTGGTGTTACAGGAGGGCCCCTTCACGTCCAAAGACGTGAGTGCCACTGACCACGTTTTCGGTCCTGAAGGCATTTTTTTAGGGAAGGAAAGGTCTCGAAAGTGTTGCCAAACCCATGCTAAAGCGAGTCGCTGGTTGGGTGCGCCCGAGCAGCAGGAAAACCACGCAGGTTTGTATAGCCTGAAATGGCACACTTTCAGCCTGGAAAGTAGCCCAAAGTGGCGACCTTCATCATTTTGTTCCCATAAAAGGGGATAAAAATCACGCAAGTCATAAATATATTATCCTTATTATATTTTCTTATATTATATTTGCAATTTACTTTTGGATTAGAGTTACATTAGAATCACGGTACATTAAAATTACATAGTATAATTAAAATCCCTCCTTCCACGTTATAATGCATTAACACACTGGCCAGGTAAAAAATTCCATTTAACTTTGCTTTTCCGACGATTATTTACCCGTGCTACGGGCCTTCTACAGCCAGTTAAAATTTTTCCGTTTCGGCGACAAAAATCACAAAAGAGAGATTTATGATTGCGATTTTTGTTGGTGTTGACGTCTCGATCAATCAGAGCGCAGGAGCCGATATTGAAAGCAGAGCTCTCGACGTGAGTAGCCTGCGTGATTCAAAATCGAGGCAATTGAATGCAATTTTGATTCACGCGGCAGATAACAGCCAATTGCAAAATGTCCGAAATCGCGGCCAAAGCAGCCTAGTTCGAGAGTTTTTCGTTTTTTGAGTAGCTCAAATTGCGACTAGTCGCAAATCCCCGATTTCAGTCGCGCACAGAGACTCGGAAGGATTCCAATTTGCGATTAGTCGCGCGATCTGGCAGTATTGTGACTCGTCATCAGGAAGGAAGGAAGAGGGAGGAGAGGGACCCTAGAAGCCAAGGTCGTCGTCATCATCCTCCGGTCGAAGGCGCTTATGGGGAGAAGAAGTTGTTAGCGGAACAGCCGCAGTTTCCTGAGTTTCGTAACGTCTAGACAGCGGAAGAAAAGGATAGTGAACGGGTAAAATGGAACCAGGAGGTTGGAGGGACAAAGACAACTGAGCGAACGATTCCCTTTGGAGACGCTGGGCCGCAGCGTGTGCGTTTTTTAGGGCGGGAACTTGATTGTCTGTTTTAGGCATAGGTTGGCTAAGGATGTAAAGGCAGGAAGATAAAGATAGCGAGGGGTTTGTGAAACTGCGTGAGAGCTTACCAATCCCAGAAAAAAGTATAGGAAGAGGCTTGCGCAGCTGCAAAAAAGCTTACCGGCCTCGGAAAAAGAGATAGAGAGAGAGAGAGATTTTGAGGATAGTGAGAAGAGAATAAGGAAGACGGTGGAATTTATTGCCATATTAACAACTCTATTGCTAAAAAAAATTGGTGTAAAGTGCCGGAGACGATCGAGCGGCTGAGGTTACTCAATCGATCATTAGAGCGTGAGTGTGTCGATTTGGTCGAGCACATCGTCTTTTATTTTAACCCGGAGATCTTGGCCATTTGCGTCGTGGATGGAGGGGAGTTGCGGCCATTTCTGGCATCCTCTTCCTTTGTAAAATTGAGCGCGCCGCTCAACTTTGGAAAGCGCTGTATTTGGTTCACGGAACGAAATCGAATGTTGTATTTAAAATGAAATAAAACATTTAAAATAAAAAAAACGACGTAAATTGTAAAAATAAATCACCGAATATTATAAAATTTCGACGACACAAATGAAAGGTAAAATACGAAAAGAATAACTTAGAAAATAAAAGATAAAATACGAGAATCAAAATTAATATTATAATTGAGAAAAAGGTTTAAAATACGTAAAGATAAATAAAATTGATACAAGGATGACGAAAAAAATAAAAGGTAAAATACGCAAAAATTAAAAATAAAATTAATATTATAACTTACAAAAAGGTAAAAATATAAAAAGAGAATTGAAATTATTATGAAGAAAAGAATAAGAGGTAAAATACGAGAAAAGTAACAATAAAATAATATTATAAAATAACAAAGATAAAAGGTAAAATAAAAAATAAACATATGGATATACAGAGAGAGAAAAAGTGCGCAGCGTAAACTTCAAATACTATAAAAGAATAAGAAAGTATATTACATGTGGGTTTCTCTTAAAGAGAATAATACAACTTACCATGAAAATAATTCGGAGAATTTTATACAAAAAGAACATAATAAAACTATTTATGTTTCCTAACTCCCCTGGTTTAGGTTTTTTTTTTAATTTTTAATTTCTTCAGGACTGTAAGTTCGTAGATTAGAGATAAGAGGGTCCTTTTTTATTTAAATTTCGATATCTTAGTTATAAATGGTCGTACCCAGGTTTTAAAATAAAGCAGTTTGAAGCTGAATAAATAAGCTATCCATTTCATACCATAGCTAAGTTGGAAATTTTTTTGTCAAGCTCGTGGAATGAAAAAAAGCAAAAAATTTGCAAAATTTTATCTTACAGTACTAGTTAAAATTGCAAGCAACATGTAGCTCCAAATATTTTATTTCCAAAAGATCTCAAGATTAAAAACTTGAAGCTTCAAAGTCACTAAATATTCTGAAATTTCTGTTGACCATTTACTTTTTTTTAATCAATGTACAATAAAGTAGTTCAGCTTTCAAAAGAGGAGTTGAATTTTCAATATAAACTTAACAATAATCCCTATGAAATAGAAAAATCGTTGCTCCCCCTCCCCCATTTGACATACATTTGGTCCTTGATTTTTTCGCATTTTGTACAAATTTCAAAGCATTTTCGTCATCTTTAGTTTTGATGGAAGTATACATTTTATATGAAATTAGGATTCAGAAAAGAAATTCAAAATTTGTGTTCTTAAACAATTTTTTACTATAGATACGATTTAGTTTAAAATAAAAATAAGAAGCGTAATTCAGCGCATCTTCCTGGTAAAAAAAAACTTTCAATACTTGCATGATACGCAATTTATAAAAAAACTCAAAAGCAGTCGAATTTACAAACATTTTTAATACAAATTAATTTCTGTTACATTCTTTCCGGTAACTTTCGCTCAATTTCAAAGCATACGAATTCAATCGACGAACTGCTTATATTTGACATTGACCTAGCTAATCCAATTATTTCATAATAAAAAAGAATTTTGTCAAAAAATGAGCCTTTTACGCAAAAAGTATTTGTTTAATTAATGAAAGAACCACGGGCGAATGATTATGCGGATACGCCAAATTACGTATTATTTTTACGCAAGCAGTGCAAAACAGAAAAACAAATATTGACCTATTTAATTCATTTTCCGAAAAAAAATCTTCTTTCACTTATCATAACCAAGATATCATGTTACTTCTTTGTAAATGTTTCTCTTAAATTCGCTTATTCTTTTAGTTACGCCAACATATCCTCTCTACTACGAGTAGCTCTAAGTTAATGTTTTGTTTTTAATATTTAAATTATTTAATATCTATCATTTACTTTTACAACCAGCTGGAGACGAACACGACATTGAAGTGGGTACTCATCTTTACCGTCGTTTTCCTGGGACTTCAAAAGGAAAAAGAGTTGCAGTATACGATGGAAGAAAGTTTAAAGCCCAAATAGGTAAAATTCATACTTTAAATAAGTAAAAAATAGCCAAGAAAAAAATTTAAAAATTTTATATGGAACCTTCTTAGCTTATTAAGTTATTTTTATGTAAATTTATCAATGTGGTATGTTGAAAAACAGTTTTTGCTCGAATTCAAGTGCACATGCAGTCCCAGCATCCCTCATTCAGAAAAGCCGTTTTATCTTTTTCATCAGGAGCCATGCGTAAATAACGCAAGTTTTTTCTTGAAATTATAAACAAAATTAATTATTAACAAAAACCTTAATCTTTAACAAAAATTTTAGTTTCTTACCAAAACAGACTACCTTTTTATAAAAAAGGCAAATTCCCAAAAAAAGTGGTTAAATTTTCACTCAAGACGATTAGATTTTAACGTAAACTCATTAGTTTTTATCCAAAAGCGGTGTATTTTCGATTTTCTTTAAAACATAATAATCATCAGTTTAAAAAAGAATATTACACAAAAATGTTTAATTTTCACTAAACTGGTAAATTTGCTACCAAACTGTTTAATTCAAAACAAAGAAGTCGAATTTTCTACGCAAGAATAATTTTCTATAAAAAGATCAATCTTCAATGAAGTACATTATTGTCAACCAAATAGTTACATTTTTAACAAAAAAGATTAATTTTAAACAAAGCGTACTAATTTTCTACGCTGAGAAAAAGATCTTTTTTATTTAATCAAGAAGATTTGTTTGATAACATTTTTTTAGTCCATGATATATTGAAACTCTTTGAATAAAACAATTTATTTGTTTGATTTAAATAAATAATTTCATTGAGTCAAACAATAATAATTGCGGTTGAATCGTTGAATCTGTGAGCGTTTTTGTTTGCGGAATCTGTAAGTATTAAGGTAAAGGATGTACCCAAGCAAACACATTAAAACCTGTTTGTTTGAAACAAACAACGAAATTTGTTTGAATTCATATAATTTAATCGAACAAACTTTTTGCTTTAATTATAAAAAGGTTTATTCAATTTTAAGAAATACAAAATATTTGCCGGATTGATCTAAGCAAATAATTTGTTTAGTTTTTACATTATTTTTATAAAGAATACTCGATTCTATAGTGAAGTTTAAAAATAAAAGATTGACTACACATGAAAAAAATCTAGAATTAACTTAAATAATATATTTATTGTAAACAAGAACTTTACTTTAATTACGTAAGAGATTTATTTTAACAAACCAAAAATTTATTTGAGCTCAACAAATTAGGACTTGATTTTAAAGAAATAATTTGTTTTGTTAAAACAAAACTTAATTCATTTAAACAAACGTTTTTCTCAGTGAAGCCTTCAAAATTTGCAAGTTATATTAGGCGAGCCGGTGAGGGGTTGTTTTTCCACGTATTCCATACCGTTTCCAGTTTCAGTTTCTACCAAATGCATGCGTTTTTATTTACGCGGATAAATTTTGCACAAGAAAAACAACTCTTGAGCAAAGAATATAAACGCTTTCTATAAACAGGTGATTTTTAAAATACAAGTTGAATTTTTAACAAAAATAAATAAATTTTAATTACATAATCTAATCTAAAACCAAGAAGATTAATTTTTTCGACAAAATTTTATTTTAAAATGAAGTATCTAAATTTTCAACAACGAAGTGTAATTTTTTAACAAAGAAACAATAGTTTCGCCCTTAAAACAACTATTTAAATTTTCATTTAAAAATTACTTTTTATTTTAAAAACTGAATCTTATACAAAAAAGATCAATTTGCTATCAAATAATGGGATGTTCAGCAAACCTGTAAAAGTTTCAAGAAAAAGAGAGAAATTTTCTGCTGCAAGATATAAATTTCCAACACGGAAAATTAACTTAAAGAAAAAGACAATTTCCCAATAAAATACTTAATTTTTAACCAAAAATTGGACATATCTACCTGAAAAGACGATTCCTGAACAATATTTGTACATTTTAAAACAAGTAGTTGGATTTTCAATGAGGTTATCAATTCGTTACTAATAAGGATGAATTCTGAAAAAATACATACACTTTAAACCACGATGACGAATCTTCAACAGAGAAGATTAAATTACCTTTAAAGGAGACCAGCTGACAGCTACAAAATACATTTGTGATCGA
>NC_046659.1:110249083-110257086 GCF_010883055.1 Belonocnema kinseyi
AATACATACACTTTAAACCACGATGACGAATCTTCAACAGAGAAGATTAAATTACCTTTAAAGGAGACCAGCTGACAGCTACAAAATACATTTGTGATCGAAAGATTTTATTTTCCACTAGAAGACATAACACTTTAAATACAAATATAAATTTATAACGAAATACCTAAAAGTTCTAAATAATTTAAATTTCCGTTCAGTTTAAATAATCTGGTTGGATTAATAATTTTCTCAGCATTTTTTTAGATTTTAATATTTTGCTAGACACTCTACCTAGTTAAAAAAATAAAAAACTAGCAGATGCTTGAACTATAAAGGCACATGTTAATTTTGATAAAAATTTGATTAAATTTTCTGTAAACATAATTTTTTTTAATAATACAAAATGGTGCATGTTTAAAAAAATGAAAGAAATATGTAATTTCGTAAACAATAATTTATAGACTCATATTTAAGCATAATTGATACAGCAGTTCGAAGGTAATGCTTTGTTTTAATTTCCAAATTGATTAATACATTTTTCTTCTAATTTCAGGATGTTTAAAGATCAATGCATGCACTTACAATCTCCAACCAAATGATTTCCTAGCAAAAGGTACAAAACCTATTGGATACGTTACTGTTGGGGCTCATTTTGTTACGTTTGAATACCAATTTCAAGAAGGACATGTATCTCCATCTGTATCTCCAAGTAAAAGGAATTGAGAACCCTCCATTCTTTTTTCTCAATTTTTAAATTGACGAACCTTGTCTGTCCATTGCTATCGCTTTGCAATGTACGCGGTTCACCTTTTATTTCTTTCTGTGCAAGGTCGTACACAGATGTTAAACAACTAACGAGTACACGTCCATTTTCCGTGAGCTAAAATTGCCTCCATCACTACCAATTTCTTTTCCAATTTTCTAATTTTTCTATATCTTCATTGCATTTTTCAGTTACTTCAAACTTCATCATGATTTATTTATAATACATTGGTAACCTAAACAATTGCCGATTTCTCCGAGAAATTTTGTTCCTTAAATTAATTAAATTAAATAAGCCGGTTCAATATCACAGGTTTTGCTTAACAATTTAAATTATATTTTGAGTCGTTAATAGTCCGATGTGTTTAGGTTAATTACAAATATAAAGTAACAGTATATTTTTAACATACATTTAGGTTTTAATGCTTAATAATTATTTTCATTGTGACAGCATTATAATAATTGTTACTTCTTTAACGGAAATATTTTACATACCATATCAATTCTATGTTTCTTTATTATGCATTACAATCTTATAAAAATTAGGTTACAATTATTATTGTCTCTGAATATTATTATATAGTCATTATTTATATTATAATCATACTTGCCTTCTATGCACGGACGTAAAAAAAGGTGAAAGCAGGCGTCAGGTACAGCATGTAAGTAGAGCAGATCAAGAAAAGATGAGAAAGCCACGCGATGCTATCTCCTCCATCGACTTGGGAATCAATGAGGTACAGCAATTAAGGCTGCATGTTTCTCTCATAGATCCATTATATCTGCGACCTTAGAGTGGGAACCATGAGTGCTTACTTCCTGTCATCAGTGTTTGAAACGTGCTAAGCCTTGTTTCTTCGTTCTCACCCAAGGGGGACAAACTACGCAGATATCTTTCCCAACATCCCGACCACCTTTCTATTCCTAAATGTTTCTTTTGCTTTAATGCATTTAATTTTTATAAATAATAATTCCTGTAGTTGACGAGAAATTACAGTTGATATAATCTTGACGTTTAGGATTTAGGTAGCTTTCACTTCCAATTTCGTTTTCAATTATACTTAAAGGCAGCAGTTATTCACGCTCAAGCAATCAATGTTTATTGCAGTAGCAGATGTTACAAGTTCGAGTCCGTCAACGGCTTATAATTTTTTGTCGCAGGGCAAGAATCGGCGTTGTCAAATTTGATAAATTTCCGTATTGTCTGTCATAACTTCACGGCAACAATGCAAGATTCCATCAGTACCGACTATTTTTCCCTTGATTTAAAGAGTCTGTCGTATCCGGTATTTAGCTGTCATTTGTCATAATAATTAAAATTTACTCTCGATGTACCTCGCTCGGCATGTTTGGTTGTAACTTTTCTTTTAATAAAAAAGTATTATTGAGTGGAAATCATTTAGATTATTAATCCAATCCCTCTCAGCGTAAGCTCAACGGTGGTATGTGGAACGAAACCTCAAGAAGAAATTATAATTTTAAATTTTTGGCCATAATATTAGGAATAAGTAAAGTTACAAATGAAAAAAACTGTTCTCTATGCAATGATCTACAAATGTACTTCAGAATATTTTGCACTAAGTTTCTTGTTTTAATGAAGAGCAAGCTTCTAAAAAGATTGAAAAATTAATTTTCTGTCTCAGCTATGCAGCATACGACAATAGTTCACATAACAAATGTTTGCTTTTAAGAAGACCTACAAATTGGCCTGTGAATGTTGTTTAATAGAATACAGGGTCCTTCACTTAAGCGCTTGAAAATAGAATATTCTATTTAAACATAGAAAATCCAAAATATCAGCCAACCAGCGTACAGAAGGACAAAACTAACTTTTTTCGTGATAAATAACGTACAGCCCCTAAATATTGACAGATTTAAAAAAAACTAGAAAAAAAGCTGATACGGTTCCAAACATTTTCGTTGAATCTCATTTTGTAGTAAAATTTTCATTTTCTATATAAATAAATAAATATGGGAAAAAAGTTGCAATTTTCTTCTATTGCGTTTCAGGTGCTCCTCAATAACAGAAAAATGGTTAAAATCGCCTAAGTTGCATAGATTAATATAAGTTTAAGATATTCCAATATTATACTATAAACGAAACAAAAATTTGTAAACAAATTATTGGTTGAAGATAGGACTGCTATGATTCTTCACAATTAAACGTTTTTTTAAGTTATATTTCAAGAAGTCTGGAACTTATAGCGAGAATGAGATGTGGTGGCTTGGAGGATTATAATAAGTTCTGGTTTTCTAGAGAGAACAGAATGTGTGAACTGTGCAGGAAAGGAGATGCAAAAGTTAAGCACTGGTTAAAGAAGTGTGAAGAGGTGGAAAGGAGTGGGATAAGCTTCAAGGTATTATTGCATTAAAGGGGTGATAAAAGGGCAGTAACATGGGTAAAGGGGGTGTTTGGTAGGATGGGAAAAAAGAGAATGAAGGAGAAAGAGGAAAGAACAAAGAAAGAGTGTAAATAGGAGAGAAAGTAGTTGTAATAAAACTGTAAATATTGTAAATAGTAGTTAGGTATTAGGTGTTAGCCGCGGGGAGAGAGGCTGGTAATTCGAGGCATAGCGAGAAAAGAGCGAAATGTGTGCGAGGCAGTCCGAAAATTAAACGTTTATCTATCTATATTTTAATCAAATTTAATTAAAAAATGCAGTAATTAGGCAGTTTTCGAGAGAACTATTCGTTTTTTTTCATTTTAATTTTTTGCAATTAGGAACTTTATGATAATTTAAGAAAAATTCATAAGTCGTAGACGATCCCTAGTTCAAATTTTTTTCCACTGAAGAGGGAAGTTCTCCTTTTCTCGACCTTAAAGCTGAAAACTTCTTTAGGTTGTCAGGCAGATGCTCTAAGAATCTCGTTCTTGAGTCTATAATACTGAATGACCTTGTTCTTGATGTTTCGCCACTAGAGGGCCTGGTTCCTTGGTTAAGATTACTCTTTCTAACAGTTTTTTTGGCTTCATCTATTTCTTGGTGTTTAATATACGTGGGGCTCTTAGCGGAGTTCGCAGGATATTACTTAAGCTATTTTTGATTTTCCTAAAGTGATTAATGTCAGTCCTTTCATAAAGTTTTCGTATTTGATGCCTTTCGTAAATTAATTTTTTGACATTGTCTGCTAATGGTTCTGATTTTTTTTCAAAATTACAAGTCGGTATTCAACTTTTGATGGCTTTGTTTATAAGTGTGGTCATATTACTGAATGCCTCATTTATAGTGTGAGGTGCTATTATTTTGGATGTGATTGTTATGTTATTTTTAATGTAATCCCTGCATTTCTTCAGTTTGCTTTTCAATAATTTAGCAGATTTTTATATTTACGTTTGCAAGGTGTATTATGTAAAGTGATTAAAATCGGCAGATGGTCTTAGTCCAGTTCTTCTGGCATGTCAATTCCAGTTTGAAAATTAACGTTTGTTCATATTCGAATGTTCACTATACTTGGTTTTGTATGTTGCATATATGGAAAAATGAGGGATTGCCAGGGGCTATAATTCACAGAATTTTATTATTTGCATAGGCGAAGATCGTTTTGCCATTTTTTGTTGTTTCTGGCACAGCTCCAATAGCTTAGTCTAGGATTAAAGTTAAAGTTAAAGAATTTATCGAGATCAGATATAGTTATATTTTGTCGAAGTGAGTATCCCGGCATTATTGTTGAATTTTTTTAAAGTTTAGTTCCTACAGTTTCGATTTTTGTAGTTTTAACGTTTAATTGCATAAAGTATATGTTTAGTTTTATTAATACAGCTACTCTTCCTTCTGCACCAGGCCCATTTCTATCTTTCGTATAGTTTCAAAACCTGAACTATTGAAAATAAATTTATCTTTTAGCTTAGTTTAACTAATTATAATAATTTATTTTTAAAATTTTTCAATAAAGTACCTCAACTCCCTTTGCTATCTGAAAGTGCCATCAGCATTCCAATGCACTGTTACGCATTCAAAATTTTCTAGGATTTTTTAACAACTTTTTAACTAATCTCATTAATACAGTGAAATTGAATTGTGTGATGAGTTCTTTTCAGATGGTTGTGAATTTCTTAAAGGACTAGTGATCCTGGATGTTTGAGATTACAGCGTTTTTTTCTGCAGAACAGGATGTGGTTCGAGTTCTTCTGATGCTTTAATTTGGATTTTGTTGGCCATTTTCCGTGTAGGTCATTTCTCACTATTGGTGGTTATATGGCACCTCTCGATGTTTTAAGAATTGATGGCTCTTTGTTCCCTTTAGCAATCGTAGTTTTAGAAATTTAACTGCAGTTGGACGTTGCTGATTTGATCTAGGCTGTAGTTTCTGCTGATTTTGTGTTTGCCGTACATTTCTGATTTTGAAGACTTTTGCAGACGTTCTTGATATTTCTAACAAATTGAGGACTTGGCGCGATATTCCCCTATGCAGTTTACACATGTTGTTTCGGCATCGGTTTTATCACATTGTTTAAAAGCGTGTCCCCACCCAGTTCACACGCTTAGGTATTTTCTGGAAGTAATTGTTATGGTTATTATCCAAGCTAGTAAATAGCTCACAAAAAAAGTTCATAAAAATGTAAAGAGAATTTATACCGTCACTACGAGGAAGCAGGTTCTAATGTTCAAATAAAATGCTAAGGTAGTAAGCTAAAATTATGCCATCAATCCGAAAATGCCCGTTGCAAGAGTTTTCTACAGAGGTACTAGTTGATCATCATATCGATACGATCTCGACCATAAGTCGCTACGAGTTTTCAGGCAATGATGATCGCCAATCGCGCACTCGCGAATAATTATCTCCCCGAAGAATAATCGGAATGGAAGAAGTTGTTGTGCGTTACCCGTTTGGGAATTGTTACATAATCTGAGAAAAATTTGACATGACTTGAATTGAAAGTGACGTTCATTATATGTGGGGAAAAGGCCGCAAGCGGGGAAAAAACGGAATCTGATAATTTATGGATGTACTATGAAAAATAAGGTCATTAAAATTTTCCTGTGAATAGCAGGGTTCTTGGTATATATAAGTTTCCAACTAGGACGTTTATGAAGTTTAGCCCCTAAGCATTTTACGAAATTTTTCCATTCTATCGGTTCATTAGACATTTCTGGTGGTCGTGTTTTGACAGGCTTTCTGCCTAAGAAAAGAATTGATTCTGAGTTTGCTACATTAATTTTTATTGTTTAAAGCTTAGCTCATGCCGCAATGATTACAAAAGCTTTGTTAAGTAATTTTTAAATTTTCGGAACTAACCAAGAGAAAGTAAATAGTGCGGTGTCGTCTGCATGTAATCCAATTGTAACTTCTGGGACCTCAGGGATCTCGTTCACGTAGATAATAAAGAATACTGGACCTGAGACGCTGCCTTGGGGCACACCCGCTCAAATGAGTTTCTCTTTTGAAAGTATCTAGTCTATTTTAACTGAGAATTTTCTGTTTGAAAGATAAGAGTTTATAAAGAGGATGAGTCCCCTATGAAATTGTAATTTATTGATTTTCTGAGAATCCTTACATGCCAGACACTATAAAAAGCTTTTCATACATCGAGGAAAACAACACCAGTGTGTTTTCTTCGATTTAAAATATAGGCTAATGGCTATAATAAGCTTGGACATTACGTGCTGCGTAGTGCGACCTTTTCTAAAACCGTATGGTTGTGCTTTAAGGATACTGTTTTTCTCCAAGTGATAATTTACGCGAGTGAGTATTATTTTTCCAAAGATTTTTCTCATTATGTTAAGAATACTAATGAGACTGTGGCTGATAGGATAATATTAATCCTAGCCTTTTTTCTGAAAAATTAATATGTGAGCTATTTTAGATGAGTTAGGAAAGTAGCTTAGTTGAATACAACCATTAAAGATATTAGCGAGGAGGGTGAGACAAGAAATCGGAAGTTTTGTAAAGGCTAAGTTTGAAATTGAATCAAGACCGGGAGCTTCGTTATTTTTAGTAGTCTTCATTTGTTTGGTTAATTCCTTATGGGTTATTTTCTTGAAATTATCGGTGCTTGGGAGTCTAAGAAAATCGGAGACAATTTGTTAATAGTTCACAGTGCGCTTAGGGTCGGATGGTTCCTTATGTGGAGCGAAGTTACTTTCATAATTTGCTGCTAGAAGATTTGCTTTATCGGTAGGAGAGAGCGCAAACGTTTGATTTGGATTTTTAAGAGGGGTGATGTCATATTGTGGCATTGTTAGAGCTCTAGTCATACGATAGAATTATCTTTAATTTGAAGTTTACCGATTTCTCTATTCCAATTTCTGCAACTGTGCTATTGAACTTTAATTGCTATAGTTTTCCGAATTTGCACATTTGCTTTTGCAAACTTATAGCGAGACGTGACAGGGGCTTTTACATAATTGTTGAAAAGGCTTAGAAGGACTGGACGATGATTTAATTCGAGCTCATCTATAGTGAAAATGTCATAGTTGTAAAAGTCACTTTTGGAAATTGCAAAGTCAATGAGGTCAGATTTATGTTTTGTGTTGTGAGGGGAAAAAGTATGCGAGTATCGTGCTGACATTGAAAGATTCTTATGATTTATAAATTCAAATAATTGTTTACCGACGTTGTTAGTGGTTCTGCTATTCCAGGCTGAGAATTTAGTATTAAGGTCACTTGCAGCAATCTCGGATATTAAACGCTCTTTCGAAATTTTAGAAAATCATTTGAAATGTTTTGAAAACTTTTTGGATTTTCTCTAGATGTTCATTTTTCAAAATAAAAGAATAAATCATTTATTCTCACACGAATTTTTAGATATTTTTTTATTCATTTTATAACTTCTAGACATTGTGCTCTTTAACAATTATAAGAAATTTTCTTATATTAGTAAAACGTAAAAAAGATGAAAATTTTTAAAAATCGCGTTCTTTTGTTAAATTGTTTCATGTGTCACGCTTTCTGATTCTACAAATTTCATACAAATAATATAATCTATGGTCCTAAATAAATTTATTTATTTCAAAAAAGGTTCCCACTGGATCAACAATTGTACCACGTATTTCACATCTATATTTTTTTGTTAATAAACTGTTAGAAGAATGTAAACAATTTCAACTAATTTAAAAATCTTTTATTTTGTGCGGAAACTAGGTTTTTTGAAATTAAGTAAATTCACACTTTGTGGAAAAAAAAATATATTTACATCTCGTCAGAAATTAAGCACGTTCATCAGCCTCGTTTTTCACATCAATTTTAGCCGAGTTACTGCAAAGTACCAATTTGTGAAATTAAATTTGACTAACTTCAATAACGAATATTTATAATAA
>NC_046659.1:110257186-110259995 GCF_010883055.1 Belonocnema kinseyi
AGAAGCCATTCTTAACATTACAATACTTAAAATTTCAAAATATTTTTTTTCGCTTTTTCTCAGTGCTGATGGAGGAATGAGAAAAATTCCAACAAAGAAATGCTGTCAAATTTAAACGCATGAATAACAATAGAGCATCAATCAAAGTGCGGTAGCAAAGAATGCCACATTCAACAGGGTTGAATTTTTTACCAAGAAAGATTTTCCAACAATCTGAAAGAAAAATAACATTAAGAATTTTAATACGAGTTTTTAACAAAATAAGTAAATTTACTGGAAATAATCAATTTACCAGGGGGTAGGCTTTTCAAATCAACCGAGATTTTTAAATGGAAATAGCTCAATTTAAAAAAATGGAAAAAGTAGTTCTTGATGCAAATTACTTTTAAATTAAAGTATTGTCAGCTCTTAATCAGTATTCAAAGAATAATTTTGATCCAATAACTTTCAATTTTGTCACCTCTGATCCCCTTTTAACGAAATAAACAAATACCCCAAAAATTGAAAAATAGAAATTTTCTATTAAATTGATGCTAAAGCAAGGATTTTTGGAATTTTTTCAACGTAAATCATTTTTAGTTCATAAGTGACAAATTTTTTAATATTTTCCAAATCATTTTGATTCATTTAAAAAAATTTTCCGCGACCTGTGACTCGTAAAAAGTGATTATAATTAGGGATATATTTAATTAATTACAAAATATGTTTAACAAGAGCTAAAAACGTTAAAATTCATCAACATTGTATAATTTATCCCGAAAGATAAGAACTTTTCACGAATTACAGTTGGAGAAAATTTGTTTCAACAAATAATAGTTGTTTAAACAATTTAAAATGATTTGCAAAATACCTTAAAATTCGTCAATAGGATCTTTACGGTTATAAATTTGGACCACCCTCATATCACAATTAATGTTTTTAATCTTTTACACTAAGATCCCCCAAATTTTTAAATCTATAAATATAACTGAAAATTTTTAGATCTATTTCAATCAATCGATTCTTTTTAATTCATTTTTTGTCGCATTTTGTATAGTATGTAGATCTCCTATAATATATAGATTTTCAAATTTCGAAAAAAGGGAGTCTCAATAATTTTGAAAATTCTCCAACTTGGTATGTTTTCATCCGAAATGTCTGGATAAAAAACTTAAACCTTTTTTTTACTAATGCAAATATTGAAATTACTTAATATACGTACTAATTAAATTTTACAAAAAAACAAAAAATATTGTATGAATTTTCGGGAAAGTTTCCAAGTCTTTAAATATTTTCAGTTCATTTAAAAATTCCGTAATTCGTAAAAATAATTTTAACTCACTCAAATCTTTCTTAAACTTAGGAAAATCCTTCAAAAGCTAAATTGTGATTGAAAAACATGCATTTTTTAACAAAAAACGAATTTACAAAAGATAAATCAACTTCAAACCCAACATTCGAATTTTGAATAAAAAATATTCATTTTTAACAAAGGGTAACAAATTTTAAACAAAATACTTCAACTTTTAGCCAAAGTTATAAATTTTAAAATGATAAAATACCTTTTTTTATTTCTTTAACTCTTATAGTTAAGTTTTCAACTAAAAACTGTAAATTCTGAACCAATTATGGAATATTTATGTAAGTATTCAACTAAAAAAAATTAATGGGGAAAGCAAAGAAAAGATTTTGTAGAAAAATAACTTAAGATTCAAAAATAAAATGGAAGTTTTAACTAGAAACGGAGAAATTAAACTTTTACACATTAATTTAAACTTTCAAACAATTAAACAATTATTTAAAACAAGCACTTGAATTTTTTAATAAAAAATGTAAATTTTTAACAAAAATGAAGAATTTTAACTTTCAGTTAGGAAATTAGTTATTATAGTTCAATTTTAAGTGAAAAAGATGAAATTTCAACTAAGATAATGATTATTTAATAGCAAAAATTCAATCTTCATACTTAAAGATGAATTTCCAAACAAAGAATAAATTTGTCATTAAAAACATGAAATATTTATCTTTAACTAAAATGATAAATTTGTAAATGAAAAAATTTTATTGTAGAACAAAAAGATTAATTTTCTATCAGCAAAATAATTTCTACCAAAAAGACGAATTTTTAACTGAAAAGGATCATTTTTCAACAAAAAATAGAACAATTTAATTTTTAATAAAGAAATAAATATCCAAGCAAAAAAATAAGTTATTAAACAATATGATGGAATATTCACTGGCAAAATAGTTTCAATATTCAATTTTCGGAAAAGAATTCCTTTTGATCCAAGCAAAAATGATCTTTCAATGAAGCAGCTTATTTTTGGAAAACAGGAAATCAATTCTCAAGATTAACTTTCAAAGAAAAATATAATTTTCTAGGAAAAAATTAATTTTTTTACGTGATACGCAAATCTAAAAAATATAGTTGAATTTTCTATTAATACGATCACATTTCATTCAAAATTAAAAATGTTCAACTATGAAACATCAGTTTTCAACTAAAACTAAAAAAGTTAAAATTTCAATTGAATAAATTAATTTGAAACCAAACTTATACATTTTCAGCTAAAATGGTGAATCTGTAACTCAGATATTTGACATTTTTCTAAAAACCAGCAATTTTCAGCTACGTAGATAATTTTTTCTAAAAAAACACAAATTTTCCCGCAGTACATACATTTTCAAACAAATCCTTGAATTTTTAAGTAAAAATTTTGAATTTCAGCCAAATTTTGAACATTTCTTTAAAAAAAAGATAAATTTTTAATTTTAGATAAAACAATAATATATTTCTGTAAGAAAATTGTTAATGCTAAACAAGCATAAA
>NC_046659.1:110260095-110306902 GCF_010883055.1 Belonocnema kinseyi
ACAACCGTAGGATTTCGCCGGGAGCGGGTGCTAATCTGCTAATCATCAGAGACAGACGTAAAAATTGGAAAAAGAGGGAGAAAATGAATTTTCAAATAAAAATATAAATTTGCAATTTTTTTTATAACATAATTAATTTTTAACAACGATGTTTAATCTTTAGACAGATATGAATTTTTAATTCAAATAAAGAATCTTCAACAAAACAAATCAAATTTTAATAAAGGAGTTTAAACTTTAATGAAGTAATGGAATTTTTAAATAAGCAGATGAATCCGTAACTTAATAAACAGACTTATCTGCCCAACGACTTTCTATAAAGTAGAAATTTCTTTTATAAATTGACAAAAATTATTTAAATAATGAAAACTTGAACTTCACTGCGATCAGGTATAAATTTCTGGTTTTTTAATTAAATTCTTAGTCATTTCCCGGTGTTTCGCGGTTAGTTAAATCCCCGCTCATTTTCCGTTTTCCCGTTTAAATAGCCACTCTATTTTTATAAGCATAATCTTTTTCTAAACAAATATCTAACGCACGTGAACCTCGTAAAAATTGTTCTCGCTATTCCTGAATGCTGGTTTGGTAATTTGAATAACTCGAAGAAAGATATGTTGTCCAATTCGCAAACATTCTAAGGAACTGAGCTTTACTTGAAGGCTAGTGACAAATTTACAATTAATACGAATCAATTTTTAAAGAAAAATGTCAAATACAAATTTTTAGTGTGAAGATTCATTTTTAAGAGAAAAGAAACTAAATTTGAAGCATATTTCTTGATTTTTTTATCAACAAATATAATTAATATATTAATATAGTATAATATATTCTTAATGATTCGCAAGAAATTTGCGAATGCTCAAACTGGATTTTTAAAATTAATATAGAAAATTTGCATATGGTGCTTTACAGAAAAAGTTTGTCTATTTGTTTTATTAGAAATATTTCTGTTTCCAAATAGTTGGTTAACTCTGATTTCACAAATTCATAGCTTGACGAGAAATTGGGAAACACGGATTTTACAAATGTCCTTGTTTGTTATGATAACAATTTGTATTTCACATATGAAGACACCTGTGTTTTATTGGTTTCAGGAACAGACTGCCGAGTATGGGAAATGAGGTCTTCAATTTTAACTTTTTTTCCGGGTTCAGAAATATCGTAAATCCCCTTCCACTTAGTCCGTGCACATTGGAAGTTTTCAAAATTTTGAAGGTTTTTTACTAACCGAAAATGGTGAAAACTGGTTATAACCGACAGTGATCAGTATAAATACCAGTGAGCATTTTCAAACTGTCTCACTCGCTGTTTCGAAAATTTTGCTGCAAAAATGAAGATCTTCATCAGCACCCTGCCTCTTACCCTCGTGGTGATTCTGCATATTCATGGTGAGGATACAAAATATAATATAAATTTTAAATCGAAATATAAAATATTACATACTTCGAGAATGAGAAAGTAGCATCAATTGAGAGCTGAATTTCAAAATACGCAATTACACAAACTTACAAAATTTAAATTTTTAAACCATTTTTTTCCCTTTTACAAAACAGAAATATACAGGACATTTCTAGCTTGTGATCTGTATTCTGTGACAAAAGGCGTACTGTAATATTCTATTTATCGCTGATAATCAAAATATTGTCATCTAGTGTTGCCAAAATTTAAATAATTTGGCCAAATTTTACCACCTAGTTATAAAATTTTATAAAATTCATAATTCTTCGATTTTTATGGTATTTCTTTATGTATTCTGTAGCGCTGATCCTTGACCTAATTTTATATTTTCTGTATCATAAACACCTTCAGCGCGTCCGTTTATTTTTATAATTTTTTTTAATAAGAACCATATATTTTTCACTTTCTATAGCCTATTTTTCTCAAACCGCGAAAAAATTGAACACTTACACCTTCTAGTTCACATCCAGAAAAAAACCTGTTGAAATACTTGCTTCAAGATGTTTGATTGTATGCTCCTAATATTTTCTATACATAATATTATTTTATTCCCAAAGCTTTTTCATATTATTCATTATATCTCTGACACATAAACCTATAATAAGCTTAATTTTGACGGCACAGAAATTAAAATATTTTAGTATTTAATTCCCAATTTCAAAAATTTTTGAAGCTTAATTTTTATGTATTATTTAGGTTGAGAATTGTACAGTCTTTAAAAATGTCGCCGCATTGTGATTAAAGTTCTGAGATAGACGACGATGAATGAACACAAATCTGTTTTCCCTAAATGTTTTTCCAAGTTGAGACAATGTGTCATACCATGAAAACAGTTTCATATAATTTTATTTTTTAGCAAGCGTCATCTCTGCTGATTCTTCAAATATCACTTAATTTCTGGAACGACAATGACCAAATTTTGTCTTCGTTTTCCATTAATATTTTATTATTTCGCTACAAATGATTGCATTACCATATCATTTGATAATATAGCATGTGATATAAATGTTATTTACATGGGACACTTACAATTAATGATTTTTTTGTACAAAACATTTTTTTCCTACAAACCTGCTTCTTTTACCTTAAAACTTTTGTTCAAGGTTTCCAAATATTGCAGGAAAAATTTGAGAATGGAGAAATTGAAAATGTATAGAACACAATTTTCATTTGTTCATGCTAGATTCATGAATTCGAAACTTGGTTTATTTGTTCATTGGAATATTGTACAAATGAGAATATAATTTGTTTTCGTTAATGGTTACATTGTTGAAGTATAAAAAAACTGAAGAATGACAATTATTTTTATTTTATTGCGCGTTTGTTTGCAGATTTTTTAGTTTTTAAGGAACTAACAATATTCCAATTTTAGCAGAACGAATATTTTTTACTTTTGAATTGTAATCCCTTTCTGGCTTAAACAATAAAATAAAAATTGTGACCTATACTTTGTCAAAAATTAATTTGATTCTGTAAAGTATCACGAGACGCCATTTGAAGTGTAGTTCAAAATAAATAAAATTGTTTATAAAAATGCACTATATTGTTTTAACAAAATCAGGAGGTATTTCATACGTTTCGATTATTTTCGAAAACAAAACGCGAAAAAAATGTTATGGAAAAAAGTTAGATTGCAATTTTCCCATGTACAGAACCATATATACTATTTCTGAATTTTAATCGATTCGAAATATATTTTTATTTTGTAATTAATTTAAATGCGTGTAAAATTCGATGGACATTAATTCAGACGTTTTATTTCGCTAAGACCTGGAAGAAATAAAATTCGTGTGTATGGACAATATTATTCCCGTGAAAATAATTTGTTGAACAACGATCTTTTATTTTCAATCTCATTAATGTGAACAAAATGACAACTGCACTTAAGAAATAAGTAAATTCAATTTGGCCAAATTTTCCAAACGCTGTAAATACTTAATGGAATGTTTCTCTATATCTCATACATCCTTTGCTCAAAATGTAAAATTTTGATTTTTTTCATGCTATTTTGGATAAATAAAACCAAAATAACAATTCTTATCAGAAAATTATTTTAAAAAATTTTTAAAGATATTTTTAATGTTTCAATTCCTTCGCGGAACCTTTTTTCGCCTCTATCATCGTTATGCTCAGAATGTGAATCTCTACCTTTTTTCATAGTATTTTTGATAATTATAAAAAAAATCACAAATTCTATAAAAAGATGAGCAAATTAAATTTGCCAAATATTCTGACAGCTGAAACTCCCTTTAGAATTTTTTTTTCAGATCACACATCGGTTGATTCAAAATATAAGTTTCTGACTTTCTCCATAGTATTTTTGACAAATTAAACCTAAACGACAAGTCTTATTAAAAAATGATGATGATAAATTTTATAGGCCTTTTCAAGAGCTATAATTTATTTTTAGACGAATTTTTACCAGAAGAGTTGAATTCTCAGACTGAAAATATTAAGTTTCAACAAAAAATTAATTTTTTAATCAGATTATTCAATTAGTAAGTCCAAAAAATGTTTCCCAAACAATTTTTTATATCCTTTGGGAAAAATTAATTTTCCACAAAAACACGCATTTTCAGCCAGTTAAATTAAGCGAAAAAAAAACGAATTTTTAACAAAGTATTTAAATTCCGTACCTAAACGATAAATTTTCTACTGAATAGTAGAACTTAATATTAGTATTATTTTAATAATAGTAACTTTGAAAGACTGATTTATCGTCGAAATCTGAATCGGTTAATTTTTCAGATACAAAATTAAAAAAAAAATTAATTTGCTACAGAAAGAGGATTTTCTAAGAGGAAATTCTAAAAGAATGTAGAAAAGTAGTTCAACAGCCAATCATACAGTTAGATAGTCATAACAAAAAATTAAGTTTCAGCCAAAAGGTTAAATTTTTATCCCAGAAGATGGATTTTTGTGCTAAGAAATTGTAATTCCCCACAAAATAGTTGAATTTTCAAATACTTCGATGAATTACGAACCGAACTTTTAATTAAAAAATACAAATTTTTATAAAACTTCATAAACAGTTTACAACCTAAAAATAATTCCATTTTCAACCCAAAAATATTAATTTTTCACTTAAATGACGAATCTTAAAAAAAAAGTCTTTTAAACAGTAGTTAACGTCAAGCCAAGAAATTCATTTTCAACCAAAACAGATGAATACGCAGAGAAATAACTAACATATATTTGATATTTCAACCAAAAGAGATTTCAATTTGCAATAAAAAATATTTTATATCATTACAAAATTTTTATTTAAAGTCCTCAGGATATACTATGTATGTTTGCGTGTGTTTAGGGGTGGGGGGATTTTTGACCTAATTAATAAAAGTTTTGATTTCATATCATATATAAAAAATGATGTTTCTACATATCTCAAAAACATCAAACTCATTGTTGCCGAAAACCGGATTAATTGCGACACTGTACGAATATAACTTTTAGTGACTGTTTTCAGTTTTGTTTATTTAAAGAAAAATTATTTCACTTCCTCATGAAATGTTTTGAAGAATGCTTTTAAAACATTACTGATAGAAGAGAACATTTTAATTGTAAATGATTGTTTAAAATTGGGAAATAATTTTGTCCCTAACTTTGTGTTACCACACAGTAATTTGTCAGCTTCTTCGAATTTAAAACGAGACAAAAAATTAAGTTATGGGCGAAAATATTCTTTGAAAAATATGTTTTTCTCATTTCTAGGGGAAAAATTATGCCAAACTCAATTTCAAGAAATTATTTTTAAATATTTTAAAATAATTCAAAACGATTTTTTAAATTGTCAAAAAGAATCAGTACGGTTTTAAGGCATCTCTTCTAATTTTCAAAATGAAAAAAGCAGAAACAATTTGAATAATGTTAAAAGATTAGAAAATTTATAAGATCTGAAATGATTAACATAACGAACCTTTTTAAGATATGTGTAGAAAATTTTATCATTTTTTTTATTCTGAGAACTGAACTTTAAGAGAAAATTTGTAAAAAGTTTCAAAACATAACAAACGACTTTCTACACATTTTAAAAAGAATGTAGAAAATTTCAAAACAAAATATTTCAATTTGGTCAGATTAAAAAATATTTGAAAAATCAAATAAATTCAAGAAACGTTTTAAAGGCAAAAAGAGATTCAAAACGAATATTAATCATCAACACATGTGTGAAAGTGTAGACATTTAAATATCTAAGAAAAAAATTTTAGAAGCTTTAAAAGAATTTCGAAAAGTCATACGGAGGTCCATGAAAAAAAAGATATAAATTTTTGACGGAAAAATAATTTTTTAACATAAAAGCTTAAAGTTCAACCACGGGGTTGAAGATTTGTCTAAAAAAATGAATTTTCAACTAAGAAGAATAATTTTCTGCCAAAAAAACGCAAATTTTCAAATAAACATAAATGCCTGAATTTTTTAAAAACAGTAGTGCATCTTTTAAGATGAATTTCGTACCAAAAAATAATTCTAAAATTTTTGATTGAAAAGCCTGAAATTCCAACCGAAAATATTTAGATTTTCTTACTGGGTTTTGTTAATTTAGTTAATATTTAAACATAAAACAGAATTAATTTTTGTATTGAATGTTATTATAAATAATAATTGCCCATTCAATCAATACTATTTTTGTAATTATATCTGAATTTACTAAAGTTTGTAAATATTTATTTTAAAAAATGCTTTAAAAGTGAAAAACATGAGAAATTGGAAAGTTCAAAGAAGACCTGATTGCTTAACAGATTTGAATTTCTTGAGCCTTTACAGTAGGCCAAACACACGAAACTGATATTTTTCTTTGCATATAAGAAAGGTAAAACGAACAGTCACCTTCCTTGTTTTTATTTCCTTATATCAAAAGCGTAAACAGTTTAAAATTTTAGAAAAATACCTCTTCTTAATATAAAGAGTATGTAGAAATTTTTAAGGGAATTAAAATAATTAATCAATTATTATATGCGATAAATAAAACTAAAATACATTATATATACCTTTATTTAAATTTTCGATAAACCAACATTAATTTGACTCATTATTAACCACTTTAGAGATATTTTTTATAAAAGAGATGATTAGATTCTGAACAGGAGTAAGAAACAAAATTATGAATTTTTTAAAAAGTTTTCAGTATTTCTTTTTAACAAATAGAAAAAGGGAATTTTTTTGAAAAATATTTTCTTTCTCAGAGCCAAAATTTATGTACATCTGTGATGTTTCGTCTGTGTTTTTTTTACTGAAAAATAGGAATCAAGTTGAATAGTTTTAAAAACCCGAATGTCATTGCAAACCCACATTTATTGTTTAATCGAATATTGCGGCTATTGAGAGAGCGCAAATTTATAAAAAAAAATTTTTTCAAGGCTGTCAACGAATAATTATTCACTCTAGCCCAAAATATCGCAAACGTGAAAAGTGTCATACTGTTCCATAAATCAATACCAAAAATTAAAAAAAAATATATTTTAGTGCTTGAGCTTTTTTATCTCTAAGTCGAAAATGCTAAAATTTCACGAATTGTTAGTGAAATTTTAGAGTTTCGATTGCCGAAAAGTGAGCCACTGACAATTAATAGAATATTTCTAATTCGAGAAATTAATATATTTTCCAATTCAATAGTTACAAGCAACTTATTGCTTGTTGAAAATATATAAAATTATTTGGAACTTTATATAATAATTTTAAAAGTTATTAAGATTTAAAAAGTGAAAAATAGAACATTTAAATCAAACGATGAGATGATGTAGCATTCTTAAATTTATCACAAACTAAGTAGATCTTGTTGTGCAATTCCAAACGTGATGTAGCATGCCTCGAATTTTAAAACATTGCGCTCTGATTGTTTGAACAAATACAAGTCTTCAAATCAATTCGACACATCCGGGGTCTGAAGGCGCTAATTTTTTACAAAGATTGTTTTCGATTTCCAAAAATTTCTTAGGCTGTATATTTGTCTAATATTCCATAGGAAAATTCAAGTATGCAGCAGACTTTTTAAAAATGATTTGCCTTAAATAAAGATAAACTTGAATGCCTAAAGAAGTTATTTTTATTTCATAGCTTTATTTTATAACGGAAAATACACTTTTTCCCTATTTTCACAAAACTTCCTTTTTTTACGTTTTATCGTTTTTTCTTACATTTAAACTGATTGAAGTAACATTTATTTGCGAGAGAAAATATATTGCTGTCTGACTTGTATCGGAGTATCTCAACGGATTTTTTATTAATATAAAAAATATTCTTAAAACGTGTAATCCTGTTATAAATTAATCACACATAATGTTTATTTTTCTTATAAATAATTTCAGTTTTTAACTAGAAACTCTTCATATTTGTCTCTTAAGAAAAATGATTTCTTATATTATATGTATTTTAATGGATTATCCAACATCTATTTTTTACAAAATGTTGCTTAAAATAAACGAAACATTAATTAAAAACTTGAGTTGACAAAAAGACTTGAATTGTGATAATCTATTTCTATATAAATGAGTTGAAAATTAATTATTTTCTGAGAAACAAGCACAATAACTTTTCTATTTTATTTAAGTTTAGTATTTATAAAAAAGCATAAGCTACTTTGATACGTATTAGATAGTACTGGATTTTTCCGTATAAAGCATTAATAAGATAACGGATGTGTTCAAAATTTGTTTAGAATAATAAAATTGTATCAACAATAAAATAATAGCCTTGTTTGTATGGTCAAATTTTAACCCGAGATGATTTTAAATATATCTGAAGGTTGAATCGGAAAAACGAAATATTTTTCGATCAAGAATTTGCTTTCTTTATTTAAAAAAAAAATTAACTGAAAACAGTCAAAAATTAATAATATCGTCCCTTACACCTGTTAGAACTCTAATGCTCTTTGATACCAAAAAGATGATTCGATCTTTTTGGTTAACTTTTTCTATTCAATTCTAAATTAATATTGATTTATTATACACCATTATATTAATTGTTGAGAATTAATTGTTTCTTTTATCTTTATAAAAGAAATTAATATTATCTTCACCTTTTAACTACATGTTTCAATTTTCAATTAAAATATATCAATTCCCACAAAATGATCAAAATTTCAACCAGAGAGATGAATTTTCTACTAAAAATAGAAATATTCGACCAAAAAATGGTTAAAATCGAAATTTCTAAGCGAAGCTGTTAGATCATCAAGCAAATTAGGTTAATTTTTAAATAAAAAGTTCCATTCCTACCCTAAAAGTATGAAACTTTTCCTCAAAAAATAAATTTTCAAATCAAAAAGACAAACTAAAAGACAACATTTTAATGTTCTTAAAAAAATATTTCAGTTGCGCTTTTGAACAACAAAATATTAATTTTTCACAAAAATTGAATTTTCCGGGATATACTCAAGATATTTGTCAATTCCAGAATCGAAACAACTAATTTCTTAGTAAAAACATCTAAACTTATTCATGTATGTAAATAATAATTGTTAGAAGTGATAAAAATTGAAAAATGTAAAAAATAGGAGTTTAATTAAACTATAAATTAATTATGCATATTCAGGGTCATCATGCGATAATCTTTAACAGAATTTCGATTTTATAAATCTTTCACCATTCTACATATTTCTATTTTTCATGAACAAATTATTTAACGAAGAGTACATTTATAACAAACATATGGTCAAAAAAGGCTGTAAATAAATAATAGCTCGTTATAAGAGAACCTGTAATTAAGTTATCTATAGGCATTGTTATCAACAATACAGAAACAAAGTTATTAAAAAATTAACAATGTCATTCATAATAGGTATAGATTTTACAAAAGTTTTAGGAAAAATTATTACAAGTTTTAAGATTTTTGGAGCATTTTGTTAGAAATCATCAGTCTGCAACTTGCAAAAGGTCTGAAAATTGCAAAAGGTTTATCACTTTTGAAAAACTACAGAAGGCTAAATATTTCATGATTGCTGCGAAATGTTGAAAATGATTTTATAAGAAAATTTTGTTCGCAATGATATTATCGTTAAAAAAATTTTCCTGTCAAATGCTAAAAGGATTTTGAAACAGAAAAAAAGACTCGACAACTAAAATTATGAAACTTTGAGAAGAATTAAATTACTTTTTAACAAATGAAGTTTATACACTGTGGATACTGGCAAAAAAAATTGTCGGCACCGATGAAAAAATTACCGATACTGATCATGTTTTCCCCGGGTTTTTCAAAAAGCATGTTTCTAGCAAGGCAGCGGCTGAGAGCGCGTATTAATGGAATTCTTGGAATTCAAGGAATTAATGGAATTTGAGGAATTTGTGGAATTTACGGAACTCTCAAAATTCACGGAATTCACGGAATACGTGGAATTCATGGAATACGTGGAATTTATGGAATGCATGAAATTCATGAAATCCAATGAATTCATGGAATACGTGGAGTTTATGGAATGTATGAAATTCATGAAATCCAAGGAATTCATGGAATCCACCGAATTCAAGGAATTTATAGAATTCAAATTTTTTAAGTTTTCTTCAAGGTCTCGTGGGGGGCACACCTGTTTTTTTCAGGGAAATAATTTCGGTCAAACTCCTATCCCTTTCCAACCTTTCGTGGGGGGGGGGGGCAGGAAGGCACCTCTGTGACTGATCACAGAAATAACATTATCCAAAGATTTTTAGTCTGTAAAACAAATTCCCCGCATTCTAGGCTCTACCCTTAAATATGATTTTCAAAATAACTGGTAAAAAAATTGTCGGTACGGATAATTTTTTTTCACCGGTACCGACAATTCTTTGTTACCGGTACCTGCCTTTTATAAGTATCTTTTGACAAAAGAGTTTAAGATTTAACCAAGCAGGTATATTTTCTTTCAGAATGATGAATTTCTGAGCAAGAAATTTAGTTTTCTACAGAAAAAAACAACTTTTTTCACTTCTCTTTTCTTTATCAAAAAATGCACTGTCAACCAAATATTTTACTTTTCAACCGAAAAGAAGAAGTAAATAAAGCGATAAATCTGAAATAAAGAAAAAATTTAATTTTAACAATATATGTTTACATCTAACGAAGAAAAATTCATTTTTAACTGAAAAAAATAATATCTGATGTTTACACCTATACATAAAAGAATGTTAATCGAAGCCAAGGATACGAATTTTCAAAAATATATACCTTTATCTTCAACACAATACTTTCTAAGCAAATAGTTCCATTTTTAACTTTTTAATTAAAATGATGAACCTTTAACAAGATAAAAAGTGTTTAACAGCAGATTTCAAAAATCAACAAAGTAGTGAAATTTTTAACCAAAAAGGTGTAAAAGGGGGAACTTTTCTGAACACAGGTAAAACGTTGTTTTTACAACAGAGGTGAAAAACTACCATTTTTAAGTATTTTTTTTGCATTAATTAAATTGAAATACTTATTTTCAAAAGCTTAAACTGACCACTTTTGGTCAATTTTTGCAACTATATTAAAAAATTAGACCTTCTTTTTCAACTTCTTGAACCTGAAAATATGAAAAATTTCATTTTAAAATTGACATATCTTCGGTGATGAATATTTCATGAAGAGATCAAAATTGCTCAAAAAGCCCGTCTGTAAAGTTTGGCATTTGATAGATGGTGCGAGTATGTTAAGGTTGGTGTTCGTTATTCAAAAACATTTAAAACTTTGAAGTACTTCTTTCATTTTATTTTATTTACCAAAAATCCATTAATTTCAAGCCTTGGATCTTAATTTTCAATAAAAAATTTAAGTACACCTAAATAAGTATAATTTGTAATGAAACAGATAGAACTTCCACCTAATAGTTGCACTTTAACCAAAAAAGATAAATTTCCAAAAACCACAATTGATTTTATAATAATAAAATAGTTCAATTCTCAAACGAAAGATGAATTTTCAACAAAAATTAGTTTTTAACAAACTAATTAAAATTTAAAACAAACCATCTTTCGAAAAGTTTGCAAACTTTGTTCAAAAGTATTACCAGGAAATGTACTAAGTTTTATCAAAGTTCTTAACGTTACTTTCCACTCTCCCTGTTAACAATCTCAGTTTTCAGCGTTAACCCCGCAACCCCTTTAAATTGACAATGTGGTTCTCAAATGACCCCTAAAGACTATTTAGTTCTGAAAAATAAAAATAAAATCACGGGTGTGCTGAAAAAATACGTAAATAAAAAATACATACATTTGTGCTTTCAGATTCAAGTTCAATGAGAAGCAGCGAGATAGAAAGTGAGGGAACGTCGGCGGGACCTTCACATTTGGCGGGACCTTCACAATCGGTGTCACCTCAACATGTGGGGGTATCGGCACCTTCTAATTATAAAGACCGAATGGAAGCTAAACCAGTCTATTTGCCAAGTGTGTTCACGTCATATCCTGTAGCAAGGTACAAGGCTGGGGGAGTCTTATTTAATATCGACCATGCTGGAGATCGTTTCGCCCCAGAAAATATTGTCTCACAAGGTGAGTACGATAACTTAAAGACGAAAATTACGAAATTTAAATTAGACCAAAATCCAAATTAAAAATCCTATTTAACGTCCAATAATCAAATTGATGCAAAATCCTGTTAAAAAAAACAAGAATCCAACGACCAAATTTGGACCACAACTAATAAACGAAAACCAAAAAAACCCTATTGTAATCTGAAAAAAAACAAAACAAAATGAATTCTGTTTTTCTTTTACTTTCTCTATTTCTGATGTAATTGTGACAGATATTTATATTGTGTTTACAACAAATTGGCCTACTGACCCTCATTCGATTCTCAGGTATCAAAGAGAGAGCACCTGTTCGTGGGTGCTGTCAATTTCTACCACTTAAAAATTTTCTTGCCTTGATAAGGGTACTCTACGAGTACCGAAACGTTGGTAATGCAAGTTTAATTATTTATGTTTTTTATTTTTATTTTATTGTAATTTGATAGTCATAAAAATAAAAAAGACAAAAGGAAGAAAAAGAGAAGGAAGGGGATGTAGATGGCTGCCTGCTCATTTTTCTTTCCTCTTTTTTATATGTCTTTTCCGAAAATTTTATTTTATTTTATTTTTTGTTTTTTTATTTTTTTTTGTTTTTGGGTTTTTTTCAGATTACAATAGGATTTTTTTTGGTTTTCGTTTATTTGTCGTGGTCCAAATTTGGTCGTTGGATTCTTGTTTTGTTTAACAGGATTTTGCATTAAAGACGAAAATAGAATCTAGAAATAAAATAGGGAATTTCGGCCTTAAGCGTCTCTGTTTTTTTGTTTAATTAATGGACAAAATGCATGAAGATTACATTAGAGTGTTTTAATAAGTTTGGCATTCAGATTCATGAGAGTGTAATGTAATCAGCCAAATTTTCAATCTCTGTTTTTTAAGGGACATTTTTGTTTCGGCACTCACAGAATCCGGAAATCATAAAATTTTTTGAGTGTCTGTATGTCTGTTTGTCTGTCTGTATGTATGGTTACCTGAATGTTATCTCCACGCTTACTTTTGAAGGATATGGCCAATCGAGTCAAGCTTTAATAATATTATTAAGGTTTCCCAAAATGAATTACAAGTTCGTGAGACAGATTTTTCCATTCAAAACAAAAATTGTAGAGCAGTTCCAATATTTGATCTTTTTTAATGAGTGATAGAAATTCTTGTTAAAGTTTCTTATAGAAGGGTAGAAGAATTGCACATTATCCAAGAAATCTTTTAATTTTGATGAAACTTCAAAAAGTTATTTACTTTAAAAAAATATAGGGTCGCAAAAGCCCCATATGTGAAAAAATTTGATTATGCCAGTTTTATTACATATATACATTAAACATTACTTCATGCTGAAAACTGGATGTTCATAAAAATGGTCGAAACCATTTATTGTTGTTTGCAGCAAATAAAAAAAATTCCAGTTTTGGTCTAATTTTTAATTAAAGTGTGGTTGCACTCAATTATTTTCACTAATATAATGTTTTTAATTCATTTTTGTTTGCAATAATGTTATTTTTTCATATTGCTAGGAAAATTGCAGTTTTTTTACCAAATTTCCATTTCTTGTCCAATTTTTAATTACAGTAAAGTAAATAATTTACAAATATTCTGATAACATTAGTTCTAAAAAGTCTGTGCACAAGTGTGGAGAATGTACAAAGACCAAGCGCGAGAACTGTAGCCAGAAAGAGCAAAAATTTTTTTAAAACATTCAACAAAATATTACAAACTTTTCCCTTTTCAAAAATTTAATTTTTTATTTTTAATCTATTTTTATAAGAAAAGTTTATAAAAATTTTAAAACTATGTTTTCTTGGAATAACTTTTTTTATTATAATCAATTTCGACTCGTGCGCGGGTTTCGAAACGTTTCTTTTTAATTATATTTTTTATGATCAAAACAAAATCTACCCATCCTTTAAAAAAATTATTGATAAAAATTTTCAATAAGTTATCACTATTTCTTGGATGAGTGAATTTTCCATTTTCATTTTTATGATAGCTTGTATTTCTGTTCCACATAAAACGG
Source organism: Belonocnema kinseyi (assembly GCF_010883055.1). Classification (NCBI taxonomy): domain Eukaryota; kingdom Metazoa; phylum Arthropoda; class Insecta; order Hymenoptera; family Cynipidae; genus Belonocnema; species Belonocnema kinseyi. The sequence continues at coordinate 110,274,018 of NC_046659.1, forward strand.
GTTCAGCAGACCTGAGCAAACTTCAAATTGAAATATCTGCGACTTAAACATATATAGTTCCATTAATTTTATTTTTCAAATTGCAGCCAAGTATCAGAGTTAAAAAAAAAGTGATCTTGAAAATATAGAAAATGCTCCGACTTTTTGAATTTGCATAAAAAATGTCTAGCTAATGAACTTATTACTTAACTTAATTTTTATATTTTAAGAGTTAAATTTTCAACCCGAAAATATGAATTTTTAAGAAAAAAGTTCCTTTCCCATAAAATTGTTATATTTGATGTTAAAATAAATAGTTTTAGAAATAAAAAAGGAATTTTTAACAAAATAAATGTGTTTTCGATCAAAAAGTGGAATCTTCAACAAATTGCATTCAAAAATGCAATATTTAAAAATTCATTACCAAATTTATTTGAAATAAAAGAATAAGAGCAAATCTATTATTACAAAACAGTCCAATTTTTTACCACATAGTTCAAATTTCAACCAAATAGTTAAATTTTCAATATAAACTGAGCCCCATATGAGACGAAATAGCGAAATGGTCGACAAATGATTATTGAATTCATAAGGATTTTTCAGGGGGAAATTCGGAACAATTTTTTCTTTGACTGTTTTGTATTTTATCTAAATTTGAATAATAATTCTCACCATCTTTTATTGCGTCTCAAAAAAATACTATAATAATTTAGAGCACGAAAATGGTTGTATTCTTTTCATTCTTGCATAACAGGCAATTTATTGAAAAAAATCAAAAGCAGTTTTATTTCAAAAACATCTTTGCTACAAATTAATTTGTATTAAAGTCTTTTCGATAACTGTTGCTTCATTTTAGAGCACACAAATTTAATCGATGAATTACTTATATTTTACATTGACCTCACTAATCTGATAATTTTATAATAAAAAAGATTTTCGTCACAAAATGAGTCTTTTATGCAAAAAGTATTTGTTTAATTAATGAATCAACCATGGACGAGTGATTTAGCGGAGACAACAAATTGCGTGTAATTTTTTAGAAAGCAGTATAAAACAGAGATACAAATATTGATCTATTTAATCTATATTCTATTGCAAAATCTTTTTCCACTTAATATAACCAAGAGATGCTACCCCTTTGTATATTTTTCTTTTAAATCCGCTTTTTTTTAGTTGTTTCAACGTGTCCTCTCCACTGCGAGTAGCAGTACCATCAGCTAATGCTTTTTTTTAAATATTTACATCAATTAATAACTACAATTTTCTTTTACAACTAGCGGAAGACCCAGAAAACATTCCTAAGGGTACTGATCTTTACCGTTCTCATGCTGGTACTTCGCACGGAACAAAAACGGCAACATACAATGGAAAAAAGTTTGTGGCGACATTCGGTAAAAGTCATATTTTAAATATGTAAACAATAATCTAGAAGAAATATTAGAAAATTTTGTCTGAAACGTTCTTAGCTTATCAAGTAACTTTTCTGTGCTTTTACCAATTTTAATTTTAAAGCCAAACAGAGGAGATTTCTTTAAAAAATCAAATTTGTAAACACGAAAAATAATCTTCGTAAAAAAAAAAATACCTAGAATCTTCAACAAAGGTAAATGTGTTGAAGAAATAGTTAAATTTACAATAAAGAATATTATTTTCGGACCGTAAAGTCATGCATTTTTATTTGAAAGCATAATATTTTTAATTTTCTTTAAAACATAATAATCATCAATTTAAAAAAGAATATGATACACAAAATTAAAATTTTCTAATAAATAATGAAATTTTTTACCAAATTGTACAATTTTCAACACAGAAATACAAAATTCCTATCCAAGAATATCAATTTTCAAACTTGAAGAACAATTTTTTGCAAAAAGAATTATCTTTAACAAAGTAGAATAATTTCAACCAAATAGTTGCATTTTCAAAAAAAATTAATGTTGTACCCAGAAGACTAATTCGCTACACTAACAAAATGATCTTTTTGATTCAAGCAAACAGAATTTGTTTGATAACATTTTTTTTATTCAACACACCTTCTTGATTTCAATTAATGGCATTTACTTAATTTCAATGTATCTAAGATATTGAAAGTAATTGAATGAAATAAATTATTTTTTTCATACGATTCGTTTGTTTCCAATAAATGATTTTATTAAGCCAGGCAATAATTTTGTTTAAACGTCTTATACTTGAATTGAAAAACGCATTTATTTGATTCAAACAAATAATAGTTCTTCTTTAAATCAAACAAATTTTTGTCTTTCTTTATAAAACGGTTTATTTAATTTTAAGATATGAAAATATGTGCCTTAATGATTTAACAAAATAATGTGTTTAGTTGTTACATCATTTTTATAAAGAATGCCTAATTTTGAGGTCACGTTTAAATAAAAAAAGATTGAGTTCACATAAACAAAATCTATAAATAATTTAAAAGTTATGTATTTAATTTAAAGTACTTTACTTCATTTAAAGAAGAGATTTATTTTAAAATACCTAAAACTTATGTGAACCAAACAATTTTCAAAGAAATAAATAAATGTCACGAATCAGAAACAAAAATTATCCCCTAAAATGGAATATTCAAATTTATAGTCGAAAATCAATTTTAAATTTAAAGACCAAAGTAACACCAGAAAAATTTTATTTTATAGCAAATAGTGCAATTTGCTGCCAAATAATTAAATTTTTTACCGAAAAAAAAAATTGTACCCAAAGAATTTAAATTTTCTACTTTAAAATAAGAATTTTTTAAAATGAAGTTGATTTTCAACACAAACAGACAAGCTTTCTATAAAAAGATAATTTTTCAAACAAGCATTTACATTTTTAACAAAGATTATTAATTTTTTACGAAGAAAACGAATGCAGAACATATATGATTTTTCACTAAATAGTTTAATTGTAAATTTAAAAAATTATTTTGTTACCACGAAGCAGAAATTTTCAATAAAATGCTTAGCTTTTTGACTATGTACTTAAAAATTCTACAAAAAAATACGAATTTTTAACAAAATACAGAAATTTTTAACCAAAAAAATTATATTTGCAATCTGAAAGATTAATACTCAATCAAAATACATTTTTTAAAATAAAGTATATACATTTTTAACAAAGAAGGTTATTTTTTCAACAAAGAAACATTAACTTTACCCTAAAATAGACTAATTAAATTGTAATTGAAAAATTGTCGATTACACAATTGAATGTTCTGAAAAACTGCTAAAGTTTCAAGACTAGTAGACCAACTTTCTACCTGAAAATATGATTTTTAAACAACTAAGAGTTGCTACTTATAAAAAATGAAAGGTTGTATTTGCTTATAATTTTCTCAGAATTTTTTCAGTTTTTATTTTTCTGTTAGACACTCTAGGTAGTTAAAACGATTAAAAAAAACTAGCAAAAGCTTGAAGTATGAAGCCACATGTTAATGTGATTCAAGATTGGATTAAGTTTTCTGAAAAAAGGATTTAATTTTGTAAACAATAATTGTTTGACTAAGAGTTAAGCACAATTTACATAGCAGTTCTAAGTTAATGTTTTTTTAACCTTATAATTAAATAATGCATTTCTCTTTTAATTTCAGGATGTTTTTTAAGCAAATGCAGTTACAAACTCCAAAAACATGATTTCCTAGCAGAAGGTATGAAGCCTTATGGTTACGTTAATCCTCAGGGGGAGCTTCGTAGGTTTATTTACCCATCTGAAACTACAAATGTATCTCCAAAACGAAGTCCAAGTTCACAGAATTGAGAACCTTCAAATTTGTTTTCTCTATTTTTCCCTCGATGATCCTTGCCTGTCCACTGATATCCCTTTGCAATGTATCTGTGTATCTTAACGACTCACGGGTACCTATGAATTTTTCTTAAGCTAAGCTTGCTTTAATCGATTCCAATATATTTTCTAATCTTATTATTTTTCTTTATTTATATTGCCTTTTCCAGTTGCTTTAAATTTTATCATATTTTGATCGTAATATATTGATAACCGGAAAAATTATCAATACCTCCGAGAAACCTGCTTCCTTAAATTAATTAAATTAAATAACCATGTTCAATAAAGTAGGTTTGGCTGCACAATTCAAATTATATTTTAAGTGGTTAATAGTCTGAGAGTTTTGAGTTAATTATAAATATAAATTAAGATTTTTTGGCATATTTCTTTATTAAATATTGTAATCGCATGGAAATTACGTTTCGATTATTATATCTTGATACGATTAGATAGTGGTTATTATAATATCAATATACTCGCGTTACATGGATTGACGTGAAGCAAGGCGAGAGCAGGCGTCAGGCATCGAATATGAGGAAAGCAGATTAAAGAAAGATGTGATTGGTGCGTTGGCCTTCAAAAATTCCCAAATTGTAGAGAAAACCACGCAAAGCTATCCCCTCCATTGACTCGCGAACTAATGAGGTACAACAAGAAAGGCTGCATGTTTCTGCCACAGATCCATTCAGTCTGCGACCTCATACTGTGAACCATGAGTGCTTGCTTCCTGTCGTCAGTGCTTGACACCTGCTGAGCCTTGCTTCTTCGCTCTCGACCTAAACGGCGACCAATCGCTTTAGTGTATTTAAGTTTTAGAATATTATTTGCTGTAGTTGTCGAGACATTACACTGTATATAATTTGGTCTGTTTAACCTTTAGGTATCTTTCAATTCCAATTTCGTTTTCAATAATACTTAAAGTCACAAGTTAGTGACCTTCAAACAATCAATGTTTATTGCAGTAGCAGATGTTACTAGTTTCAGTCCTTCGACGGCCCGTAAGGTTTTGTCGCAGTGCAAGAATTGGCGTTGCAGAATTTTATAAATTTCTGTATTTTCTTTTATAAATAATCGGAAAAAATGTAAGAGTCGGTCAGTACAGAATAATTTGCCCTCGATTTAAAGAGTATGTCGTGTCTGATATTCAGCTGCCATCTTTCACAGTAATTGAAATTTAGTCTCAATGTACCTAGCTCGGCAACTCCGGCTATAGCGTTTCTTTAAATAAAAATTAATTATTGAGTGCAAATAAATGTTGTTATTGAATCAAATACCTTTTATATTACGATGCGCGGTATTGTGTGAAGCGCACCCACAAGAAGTAAACTTATTTTTCTACAAAATATATGCATATCCACTCAACACCATTTTTTTCTAAGCCTTAAACACGTAGTTTTTGTTTTGATCATGATGAATTTAAAACGATTAATTATTTTAATTTTCTAGACATAATATTAGCAATCCTATCATAAAAAAGAGGTTGCAATATAATTTCGAAGTCTGAAGCCACATTATCTCTTCACCTATTGGTTCGATTTAAACGCGCTGCCTGTTCTTTAGAATCGAGATCAACGGAATCTTTTATGAAGCCAACGCATGCGCACCGAAATTCGATCTAGAATAGTTTTTAGGTTAAGAACAGTGCTGCGTATTAGGGTGCTTCGATGCCTCTGCAATCAAGGGTTCTGTTTATATTATGGATGTAAACATTCCTAGCGATCGTATCGAATTCGAGTGGAGCTCATATATATATATATATTTTTTTTGAAACATTTATTTAATCTTCAAACTTTGTGATTATTCAAACAATTTTCATAAATGGCTATTTGAAAAATACGTTTAATTTGTTATGTTGCGTTGTAAATTTACAAGAAACAGTGATTATTTAAACAATTTTAATTTAAAAATTAAAACTAAGAATGTCTATCCTATGACTCTTTTCAATGTTTCTTTGTAAATATACAAGAACTAATAATTACTAAAACAATGTTTATTAAAAAATTAAGAGTTTGCCCTTTTTCTACAAGTCAATTTTTTAAAGGATTCAAGTAAGAATGTTTATACGATAATTTTTTTTATGTTGTTTTAAAATTTTACAAAACATATTAATTGTTTAAACAATTTTAATTCAAAAATTAAAAGTGCCCTTTTCTTAAGTGTCAATGTATTTGCGGAGTCAACCAAGAAATATCTATCCGATGACTACTTTCTATTTTGCTTTGCAAATTTACAAGAACTATTAATTATTTACAGAATTTCAATTTAAAAATTAAAAGTTTAACCGTTTTGATACGAGTCAATTCTTTGACGGAGTCGACTCAGAATGTCTATACAATGACTCTTTTTTATACTGCTTTTCAAATGTACAAAAATTATTAATTATTTAAACAATTTTAATTAAAAAAATGAAATTTTTCCCTTCACCCTTCATTTTTTCTACGAGTTAATTTTTTCACGAATTCAAGTAAGAATGTCTATCGGATGAGATTTTTCTATGTTACTTTCCAAATTTACAAGCTGTATTAATTATTAGAACAATTTAAATTGCAACATTAACAGTGTCCTCTTTTAAGTGTGAATGTGTTTGTGGGCTCAACTAATAATGTCTGTCGGATGACTCTTTTCTAGGGTATCTTCCCAAATTTACAAGAACTATTAATTATTAAAACAATTTAATTTATAAATTAGGAGTTTGGCCTTCATCCTACGACTCAATTTGTTTTCGAAATAAACTAGGAAGATCCATTCGATGACTCTTTTCAATGTTGCTTTGTAAATTTAGAAGAACTATTAATTATTGAAACAATTTCAATTAAAAAATTAAGAGTTTTTTCTTCTACGAGTAGGCTCTATTTTTTAAAATAATTAATTAAGAGTATATTTTCAATGATTTTTTTCTCTCATGCTTTGAAAATTGACAGTTATTAATTATTTAAAAAATGTTTATCAACAAATTTATAGTTTTGCTGTTTTTGAAGTGAGACGCATAATTTTTTACGAAATGAACTAAGAATGTCTTTCCACGATCATTTCCCACCATACCTTGTGAATTTATCATAATTATTATTCATTTAAACAATATTCATACACATATTAAGAGTAAGGGTATTTTTCGATTAATAGACGCAATTTGTTTACGAAGTTAACTAAGATTATTTTTGCGATGCATCTTTCCTAAGTTATTTGTTAAATTTGCAAGAATTATTATTTATTTAGAGAACTTTCATAAAAAATTCAGAATTTGGATATTTAAAAAAGGAAAGGGTCAGTTTTTCTACAAAGTAAACTGGCAACATCTTTACGATTAATTTTAATAATCAAACATTCATGATTTATTATTTAAACTACTTTCATGAGCAAATTAAGAGTTTGGGCATTTTTTGAAGAATAGGCTTAATTTGTTTACGGAATCAAGCAAGATTGTACTTCAAATCACTTTTTACTACGACACTTTCCAAATTTACACTAATTATTTATTATTAAAATAAATTTCATAAAGAAATTCAAAATTTGACTGTTTTTTAAATTTTGAACCATTTGAACATTTGAAACAAATTAGATTTTATAAGAAAATGTATACACTATATATTTAATAAGTATCAAAAAATAACTTAAAACTGTATGATGGTTAAAACTTTCATTTTCATTAGTTTCAGTAATTATTTTTTTTATGAATTTCTTTCATGAATTTCATAATAATCTGTATGAATTTTAGTACAATTTTATGACGATGCGGCTACACATGAAATTATTCGAATTGCTCTCAGTTGCCTAAATATTTGGCCAGATGAGATGAAAACTGCAGAAAACCACCTCCCGAGTTTAGTTGGGTTATCAAAATTCGATTACATAACCCAGTCGTACGTCGCAGATTGTCACCCATCCATGTACTAGGGGCGCTCCAAATGGCTTCACACCTGGAATCTTCTCGAGTCGCGATTATTTACCATGTTTTTCCATGAAAATTCGCACGCACTAACTTCTTTAGATGTTTCATACCTTGCAACATTTTAGGTGTTTTTTCCAAGCTAATGGGTTTAAGCGTACCGGAGTGAAAACAGTACTTTTGTAATTGTGAAGTCTCTTTTGTTAAAGCTCTTTCGGCTTCAACGAACACATTCTCATAACGTATCTCGTGCTTCGCACTAAATTTGGTCAAAAATATCAACTTTTCTAAACTGTACACAACACTATTATATCAAATATAATAAATTTTTTATGCCACTCTTATTCAGAGATTGCAAAATAAAGCAGACATTGTATTTACTATGATTATTTCAATATTTGTTTCTTATTTTGCTTTAAGTTGTATTCTAAACTGCGATAAAACACGTATCATTTCAATAAATTTATAGCATTACAATTACAGGAACCTGAGTAGGGTCCTATATAGGACCCTATTTCCTCTTTCGTCTTTTCTGTCCTTTTTCCAAAAATTTAAATCTTTTATTTTTTATCTTATTTTTTACGATTGAAAAAAAAATCTACTCGCCCTATCGAAAAATGATTATTAATAAATTTATAGATCTTTTTAGCCCAACAACTATTGTCAGTTAATTTTAGTTTGTACTTGTGTCGTTTTATCAAAAAAATTTAATATTTTTATTTTGAATCTGAAAAATGTCGTTCCCAAATAACAAGAAAGTAAGTATTATCAGTTTTTCTTTGAATTTATAAACATAATTTTTAAAAGATTTTCGAGAAAATTAAAAAGGATCTTTTCATGTGTCGCATATTTCAATTTTCACGATATAAGGTTTTACAAAGTATTAAGAAATTTTTAAGACTTTTTAAACTATATTTAGGACTTTCAGAAGTTGGGGAGAAATCAAAAAATATTTGAAAAATTTATTTTTCAATCTTTTAAAACTTTCTAAACTTTCTAATCATTAAACATTATTCTTTGTGAATTCTTGAACATTTTTTACATTATCTTGACATCTTCCCAAATTCAGTCCACCAAAAAATGTTTAAATCCTTAAAAATGAAAAAAATGGCCTCAAACCCATTCATATTAATTTTTCATATATTTCGTAATCTTTAAAACTGAAAATTATTCTTTCAAAACAAAAGAGAGCCCAATTATTTTCAAAAAATTTCTAGAATTAAAATAAAATGTATCTGCTCAAATCATTTATAATTATTAAAAAGCTTGTAATTTTTTTCTGAGATCCTAAAAAAAAAGTTTTTTCCCACAGTTAAATTTATCCTATTGATTTTAAAATGCCCGAAAGCTTACATATATCTGTATGTAACAAATTGTTGAGAACATAAATATTTCCCAAAGTTAATCATTTACAATTTGAATTTCTGCTTCTATCAATCAGGTTTTAAAACATTTAGAAATTTCTTTTATAATAAAGTACCATTATTTGTTTGGAAAGTTAGAAACACAAATTTGATATTGCAGAAAACTAATGAATCTTTATTAAAAGATATTAATAGATATTTTTTAATGTTACGCGATCTCTTCCTTACTTCGACCATCAATCATGATTTTCTCGAAACAGAATCTTTTTTTTTTTTATTTAAACCTTTTTACTCTTATTGAGAATTCTTTATTTTCGGAAAAAATTATTTATTTTTGAAAAAAACTGATATTTCATTTTCAGTCGCTAACAAAAGCTGATTTTGAAAATCTATGCAATTTTAAACTCGAAATTCTTCGAATTAAATGAAATTTTTTAAATACGTTTTAAATTTAAGTTATTATAGTTTTGTACATTATTTTAGCAGTAAGTTTAAACGAAATTTGTCCTGTTTTCACACTTCGTAATTATTTAATTAAAAATTATTACATAAACTTTAAAATTTCAAGTAAACGTAAAATAATTATACTTTAAATGAAAATGAAACGAAACTTGTAATAATTAATTTAAAACTAAAATAATAAATTTTCAACCAAAAATAGGATAAATAAATGTTCTGTTAAAAGAATTATATTTAAACCAGAAAAAAATGTGTTTAACAAAATAGTACATGTAAAATTTGTCTTTAAAAAATTATTTTATAATATCAGTGGATTTGCTAGATAATGTTTCAAACAGTTTTGATAATGAAAACTGATCATAATATAGTATTATTATTTTAATTATTAACACGTATCCTGTTTATAGTTTTCCAAAATGGCATTCTCGTTGTTTCAATAGAGAAATTTTTTTTAATAAATCGCGTTTATTTGTTTAACTGTTTCATTTGTCAGGTTTTTAATTGCTATCGCTTAACTAATTAAAGATTATTTATAATAAGCCATTCTGAACATCATAAAACTTGGCAGGATTGAATGTATAAGCATAATCTTCATCTAAAAAATAGCTGAGTCACGTAAATATTGAAATCATTTTTGTCGCTTTTCCTCAATGCCGAATGAGGAATTTTAAGAATTCGATGAAAAGAATGTTATCAAATTTATACACATGAATCAAAATTAAGTTTCAGTTGAAGGGCAGTGACAAGGAATGTCACATTTGTGTGTATAATAGAGCTAACAAAAAATTAAGATTTCTTAATATAAAATAACACATTTTTACCTCCAGTTATTAATTTTCAACAAAAGAAAGAAAATTTTTAACAAAGTAGTTAAATTTTTATCCGAAGTTATGAATCTTGGATTAAAAAAAAATTGAACAAAACAGTGTAATAATTAGATACATTTTCTACAAAAAGGGGCGTGTTTTCAACAAAATAGATTTTAAATTTAGGGGATCTTAGTGTAAAAGATTAAGAATAGTAATTTTCACATTAGCGTAGTCCAAATTTATAAGTTTAAAAAATTAACTTTTGTTTTTTTGCGATACCTACCCCCCCCCCCCCCCCCCCCTCAAATTTTCGTTTTCCGAAAAAGTAACGTTCTTTCTTCCATCGTTAAACTATACCTCTTAATAATCGCCTCCTAATAAGTACTCAGGGAATAATTTCCATCAAATAACTTTTTATTTTTTCAACCCCAATCCCTTGTTATTGTGCGCGGAAAATACCACAAAAAATTCAAAATATTAGTTTTTTATCAAATTCATGCTACAGACGGTATTTTTGAAACTTTTGCAACGTAAATTATTTTTGTTTAATAAGTGACGAATTTCCAAGTATTTTTCAAATCAATTTTATTTTCTTTAAACAGTTTTCTTCCCCTTGTAAATTGCAAAAAGTTATAATTGGGGAAAAATTATAGGAATTTGATGACTGTTCATTTTTCAAAACAATTTTTTCACTAAAAAATCCTGAAATTTTATTATTTCCTGCCGTTAATTATGCATTTAACGAATGTTAAGTGTAATGTCTTTTGCTCAAAATATCTGAGAAAATTTTGAGCAATGATCATTATTATTTCCAAAAAATAATTTTTTTTTGCGATTTTAAATGAAAAAAAGTTGCAACCAATGTAAATTATTTAAATAATGACCAAATGTGTTAAACAAGAACTACAAGAGTTTAGATTCATTAACAATGTAAGAGAATTGGCGTTTCAAAATTGTAGGTTATTGGGTGTGTTAATTTCAAAATCCCGAAGCAGAGGTTAATGTTAAAAAAAAACAAATCGATTTCTTTTTTCAGAAAAATAACAAATTAGGGAGGGGATGTTACCAAAAATTGAATTTTTACAGTTATAAATTTGGACCAACATAATCAAAATATTACTGACTTTAATCATTCACACTAAGAACCACCAAATTTAAAAATCTGAAAATATTGACAATAATAGCCCTTTGGGTTTCTATTCCGTGGTAAAAAAACTGAGATACTACTTGAGTTTTATCGGATAAAACAATTAATTAAAAATTTGAAAATTTTTTTTGTGTTTGAAGTTTGTCTACAAATTTTACATTTTCATTCTTAATGTTATTTTTTTAATTAAAAACAAAACTGAGCGTTACATCAAGTAGTGATTAATAAAAAATGTGTAGATTCGTTTTAGGTGCACAATTTTCGTTTACTTTTTTTCGTAGCTTGTGTCGCTTTTTAAACATTAAATTTTTTTATTTTCAATGTCATTTTTCACGAAAAATTTTTATTCTCTTGATGTTTTTTATATCTTGCATTTCTTAGTTTAAAATTGTAATTTTCTGTTATTCTACGCAATTTTGTACATTTAAGAATTCTAGTAATCTTTTTCGTCCAAAAATGTCATCAAAATAAAATTAAGCCTCCTCAAATTCAATTTAATAATTTAATTGAAACCCCTCGAATTTAATCTGATATTTTAATTTACTTTTGAAACTCAGTTACAACATTTACATTAATCTAAAAAATTATGTATCACGATTGTCCACTTAAAATTACTAGTTGTAAAAATATACTTATTTAGGTTAAAATTCATACAGAATACAAAATAATATTATCCATAATACAATATCAAAATTTTAAATACATTTTTTGTTAAGTTTTTGAATACTTGAATTCGAGCTGAAATAACATCCTCAAAGTTTAGAACAAGATCATTTTTCTGTAATATTTTGAATTCTTTGAATACGTTTAATTAATTCAAAAATCTTTAATTCCTAAAAACATTTGTAAGTTACTCGAATTTTTCAAAAAATTTCAAAAAATCAAATTTAAAAAAAATCTTTTTAATTCCTTCAGAAATTTAAAGAAGATTGGTTTCTTCTATGGAAACCTTACGAAACTCTTTTAAAGCTTTTCAAGTTTTTGAAATCTTCATAAACATAATTTTTAAAAATCTTTTCAAATTTATTTTTAATTTTGAATCTCATTAATTCTTCTAAATATTTCCTTACCCTACACGTTTTTTAAAACATTTTTTAATTATCCCAAATTAAAAAATGTGGCTATACGATCTTCTATACTCTTTTAGCAAATGTTAATGAAACATTTGAAATGTTTTAAACCCATTTTTAATTTTATCTTGAAGGTTTATTTGTTAAAATAAAAGATCATTTAAGAATTCTGACCCAAATTTTAGGTAACTTTCTAATCTTTAAAAATTATTCAGATGTTTCTTGATTTTTTAAAATTCTTCACAATTATAAAAATTACCTTAAAATCTTTCAAATTTTTATATTACCTTTAGAAATCTTTGAAATCTTTTAATATAATCTTCTAGAATTAATTTCTCAAAATAATAACGTTAAAATTAAAAACACCCGAATTCTACAAAAAAAAGAAGAATTTTAGCAAAATCGATAAATCTCCAACCAAACCAGATTTATATTTTAATAAATTGTGGAAATTTTAAATAAAAAACGCAAATTTCCTTCAGGACAGTTTAATTTTCATCCTGATCATATGAATTTTAACAAAAATTTAACAAAATTGTAATTAAGAAAAATGAAGTTGTTAGCAGAAAAGTCAAATTTACAAAAAAAATAAATAAATAAATTTTAAACCTAATTGTTAAATGCCTAATCAGAAATATTAGTATAATTAAGAGAAACCAATTTCCAATAGAAAACTTTCATTCTTGCTAAAGTAATAAATCTTCAACTAATAAAATTTTTTTTTCATTTGATCAATTCTTAATCAAACTGTTTAATTTTTAACTTAAAGCGGTCAACTTTCCACCAATTATGAAATCGTTATTTCAAAAAATACCTCAAAATTCAAAAATAAAATTAAAGCTTGAGCTGTAAACCGAGTACTTTAAATTTAAGTTCAATATTTAGATAAATTCTGAATAAGGCATTTGATGGTACAAATTCAAACTAAAATGAGAAATTGTTAACAAGAAATAAAATAATTCAACTTTTTGATAAAGAATAATAGAACTAGAATTGTTGAATTTCAAACATAATGTCAACATAAATAACATTTGGAAAAAGAGAGAGAAAGAAAAAATTTACAACCAAAAATAGAATAGTTCAATTTTGCCTTAAAAATCTAATTCTTGACAAAAAAAAAATTTTTTCAGCAAAATAGTTCAATTTTATACTGAAATAGTTAAAGTTTCACATAAAAAATATTTATTGTCAAGAAAGTATTTACATTTTCAACCCGAGACGAATTTTCTATTAAAATAATGAATATTCAACAAAACAATTATTTTTTAAAATAAATGAGTTTAAGTTCTAACTTAGTAGTTGAATTTTTAAATAAGACAATGAATGTCTAGTCTAAAAAAAAAAACTTTTAAAACCCTCGGACTAGAGATAAAGTAGAAATCCCTTTCTTTAAAGACAACAATTATTTAAATATTGATATCTTGAATTTTATTTTGATCAGTATAGGCATGATATTCGTAAACATCCGCAAGAAGTGTGCTTGACTTCAAGGCTAGTGAGAAATAATGCTACATTTGTCAGTATAATAGAACTGAAAAAAAATTGAAGATTTTTTAATGCTGTATTTTTTTATACTATTTCTAGTTGAAATAATTAATTTTTAACCGAGGAAAAGAAAAGTTTAAGCAAAATAGTTAAATACTTAATTGAAAAATAATTTAATTTTCAGTAAAGAACTGTTAAATAAAACCAAAAAATACAAATTTTTTAGAAAATAATTGAATTTTGCATTGAGAATAATAACTTTTCTAGGAAAAATATAAAATCGAAATATTTAGTAAAAGGTTTCATTTTACTTAGAATATAAAACTAATTTGGAACCATATTTTAAAAGTTTTATGTAGATTCTCATGAATTATGATTATGAAAGTATTAGAATGGTCTGAAATTTGACTTTACAGGTTTTTAACGAATCTCAATGTTTCGAGACACCCTGAATCCGAAAACCAAGTTTTTGCGATGGCGTCTGTCCGTCCGAACGTCCTTTCGTAAACATAATAACTCTCTCAGAACTGAACAAATCAGATCGTTCTTTAGCACACTTTTTTTAGCTCCTTAAAGAAAGAACCAGTTCGTTAACCAGTTATTTAGAGTAGAAACTTAAAAAATTACAGCATTTTTACAATTTTTGGCACAATTTTTTTATCTTTAAAACTGTTATCGACGGTTATTTATACTGCTCAGAAAACCAAAAAATTTATCCGAATAGCGAAATTGAACAGACGCGCGCCCTTGGCGTGATCAAACTTGCGAGCGAAGCGAGCCCCGCGCGCATCGCGCTATGAGAATGTGTCCACGCAGTGGGCAGATTTTTTAGCAAACAAAAATAATTAATATAATAATGAAACAAAATATTTTTATTCAACCCCAAGAAGTTAGAGAATGCCGAAAATAGATTTCTAAACCTTGTATAAATAATTTGTATATGCTGCTTTATAGAAAAAGTGGTTCTATATAATTTATTAGAAATATTTTTGTTTTAAATTAGAACGTCAACTTTGATTTTACAAATTCATAGCTTGACGAGAAATTCGGAAACACGGAGTTCAAAAATGTGTTTGTTTCTAATCATTAGAATTTGTACTTCAGTTGTGAAGACATGTGTTTTATAAAAAGAAGGACAGACTTTAGGGTATAGGGAATGAGATTTTCAATTTTTTTCAGTTTTTCCGGCTTGAGGAATATCGTAAATTCCCTTCCACGTAGAAAAAAGCACATAGGAAGTCTTCCAAATTGTGAAGGTTTTGTACTAACCGACAGTGATAATAACCGGTAATAACCGACAGTGATCAGTATATATTGCAGTGAGTATTTTCAAGCGTTCTCACTCGCCGCTCAGAAAATTTTTCTTTAAAAATGAAGATCTACATCAGCGGCCTCCCTCTTACCCTCGTGGCTATTCTGCATATTCATGGTGAGAATACTCAATATAATATAAATATCAAATCTGAATATAAAATATTACATACTTCAAGAATAACAAAGTTGAATCAATTGCGCTGAATGTTGAAATGGCCAATTGCACAAAATTACAAAATTTGCATTTTAAACCCTTTTTTTACGCTTTTATAAAAAAACTAGCAGATAGAACATTTTCGGCTTCAGGTCCGTATTCTATAAAAAAGGCATACTGCATATTCATCCAATTTGAGAATCTTTCGTTTTTAATTTTCAAGATGCTTTATTTTTTAATGTTAGGTTCCTAATATTTTTAAATAATAATATTATTTTATTGCCAAAGCTTCTGTCAATTACCTATCTAATCTCAGACACTGAAACTTATAATTAGTTTCATTTTGACCGCACTGGGAATTAAATGGTTAATTATTTCATTCCCAGTTCCATATGCTTTTACTGCTAAAAATTATTTCAGTTATATTTGCATATATAAGCTCATAGATTTAAACATTTAAATTATTGGGGTACACAGTTGTACATTCTTGAAAAGTGTGGCAGAATTGGAACTAAAGCGTCGAGATAGATAACGTTAAGTCGACACAAATCTATTTTGCTTGAATGTTTGTCCAAATTGAAAGCTTGCGTCATATGATGAAAATAGTCTCATCTAATTTTTTTTTATCCATTTGAAGTTAATTTAATTCCGCCACGAATAATTATCATCTAATTTTATAATGGACCAAATTATATAAATTTAATATATATATATATATATATAATTTATAAATTTTAATTGATTAAATACGCTGCAAATACTTTGTGGATTTTTTTTCTGTATCTCTCCCCATTTGGCTGAGAGTTTGAGATTTTTATTTTTGGATTTTTTTTATGGTATTTTCGATAGATAAAACCAAAATGACAATTCCTTCGAACAAATTGTCAAAGCAAATTTTATAAAATGTTTTAAAAGCTTTAATTCAGTCCTGGAACTTTTCTCTGTATCTAACACCGTTTTGCTAAAAATGTGAATTTCGATTTTTTTTCAACTTACTTTTCATAATTATGAACATATAAAATTTCTATAAAAATGGGCAAATTAAATTTGGTGAAATTTTTTGAAAGCTGAAATTCCTTTCAGAATTGTGTGTCCATATCGCACATCGGTTTAATCAAAATAGAAGTTTTTGATTTTCTGGATATTATTTTCGACAAATTGAACATAAGTGAAAATTTTTATTAAGCACCTGTCATGAAATATTTTATAGAACTTTTCAAAAGATGTTATTTAATTTTAATCTAAATTTTCAGCAGGACCGTTGACTTATCAGCCTGGAAATATTAACATTCAACGAAATAGATCATTTTAAACAAAAATATTAAATTTTTAAGCGAAAAGAAATTTTCCCACAACAATTTCTAATTTTTTTGTTTGAAAAATTAATATTCGACCAAAACATAAATTTTCAACTAGTTTAATTTAACGAAAAAAAAATCATTTCTTCAACAAAGCACTTGAAAAAATGGAGGAGGGTAAACCAACTCCTAATAAAGTAGTTCGATATTCCTTAAAGAAATCAATTTAGAACTAAAAAGTTAAATTTTCATCCAAAAAGATGGATTTTTCCACTAAGAAATTGTAATTTCCCAGAAAATATGTGGATTTTTAACATACATGAATTCATTTTTTAACAAAGAATAAGATTTTTGATAAAACTTTATGGATTTTGATAGAACAAAAATATTTTAAAATATTAATGCTTAACTTTAATGATGAACCTTGGGCAAAAATAAACGAAATTTTTTAACAGTAATTTAACGTGAAACCACTTAGTTCATTTTTCAGCTATGTGAGGGAGGGGGGGGGGTTGACCTGATTAAGTAAAATTTTGAATTGCATATCCTATTTAAAAGAACGCTGTTTCAATATATCTAAAAAATATCAAACTCATTATTGTCGAAACCCGGATTGATTGCGACACTGCATGAATATCACTTTGAGTGACACTTTTTAGTTTTGTTTATTTTTAACAAATAATTCCCCTTACTCATTAAAAATATTTTTAAACAATTAAAAAGATTTTTTAAATTGTCTAAGAAAAATCTAGAAGATTTTAAGGAAATTAACAAAATAATCAGGAAAAATTTGGATATTGTTAGAAGATTAAAAAGTTTAGACGATCTGAATGGATTAAAAAAAGAATTCTCTAATGATTCGTGTAAAAATTTTTATAATTTTTTTGATTTCGAGAACTGAACTCAAAAAGAAAATTTTGAAAAGTTGAAATATATTTCACACGACTTCGTAAATTTTCGAAACAGAATATGGAACATTTTATGGTAAAAATTTTCAATTTAGTGAGATCCAAAAATATTTTAAAAATCAAGTAAATTCAGAAATCTGTAGAAGACAAAAAGAGATTCTAAACAATTGTATACTTCAAACTATTTTAAAAATGCAGCTATTTAAATATTTAAAAAGAAAACTTTACAAGCTTTAAAAGAATTTCGAAACATTTTGAGAAAATGAATGAAATTTCCTTAAAATTCCTGGAAGAATTTCTGCCAATGTTCTAAAACTTCTAAATATCTTCTAAAAAGTCTCGAATTTTAACGAATATCGTGCGAAATCCTATAAACTAGGCGCATTTTTATTAGATCTTCTAGGATCCCTTTTAAAGCATACAAAATATTCAAAAATATTTTTTTATTTTTTCAAGAATCTTATAAAAATATATTTATATAAATTCGGAAACAAATAGATATGACGAATTTAACTGTACGTGACAAAGAAAACCTGGAGATTGAAAAACACACCCAGTATCATTGCTTTAAAACATAAATTTTCCAAAAGTTTTTTGCATCTTAATGGTCAGGGAAAATGAAAAATTGGTGAGGCAAATATGAGAGAATTTACAATGTGAAGATTTGCGGTAAGCCTGATATCATATTTTCGTTAGTAATTGACATTTATTTATATTTATTATTTTTTGATAAAAATGCATGTTTTTTCGTCAAAATTGAACAATTTTGTTAATAATTCATACTTTTTGGTAGATAATTCAACTATTTCCCAGAAAATTAATTTTGTTTTGAACTTCATATTTTGATGTTAAAAAGTCCAACTGAAATATATTTTGGATAAAAATTAATATGGTTTTTTAAAATTTGCCTTTTTGATTTTAAAATCCACCTGTTTGAATAGAAATTTCATATTTCTTGGATTCAAATTCAACTATTTGATTATAGATTATTCTTCTTTGTTTGAGATTTCAACGTTTTTCTTTGAAAATTTTGGTTGAACCATTTTTTGGGCAAAGATTCCTATTTTTAATTAAAAATTCATCTCTTTGGTTGAAAGTCTAACTATTTTGTTAGAAATGAATATATTATAATTTAAAATTGCACTTCGTAGATAAAAATTGAAGTATTTCTTGACTTTGTTTTAATGAAGGTAAATAAAAAGAACACATTTGTGACCACCAAACTGCAGAATGTTGTCTAGAATTAAAACTAATGTTTTTTATAGGTAACTTAATTTGAAAAAAGACAACATTGATCATTTCTTGCGAAAAAATTCACCATGTAAAATTGCATAAAATGCATAGCATTTACTTTACAGGGATAATAAGCATGAGAAATTTCAAAAAATTAAAAATTTTGATTCTTTATCAATAATTAAAATAAATAAATATAAAAATTATCAGCTATTTTGATACTCGCGAGATGAAAAAGAATTTCTTTCTGTAAAAAGATGCAAATTTTTTATTTGTCAAAAATAATTATTTATAGCAATGAATTATTGTAACTGTTAAAAATATTCGATAGTAAACTGAATTTATTAAACAATTCCGATAAATACGAGGCAAGGAAGAAATTTTTTTTTGAAAAAGAGTAGAATTTACTATTTGCTGAATTAAGTAATTTATAACAAAGCTAAATATTAGGATTTATCTATAAAAATTATGAATAATTCTTGTTAAGCATATTTTAGTTTAGTTGATTCGTTCATATACTTTGATATACATCAGACAGCAATATATTGTTTCTTGTAAACAAATGTTAATTAATTCAGTTCACTTTTAGGAAAATCCGATAAAAGGGGAAAAAAGGAAGTGTCTCGAAAATAGGGGGAAAATTATATTTTGTCTAACAATAAAAAAGTTATAATAATTAATTTAAAGACTTTCATTTGTTGAAGCAATCAGAAGTCAAAGTTTTCAAATTGGAGACGGACTACATTTCGTTCAGGATTTCACAATACGATCTACTCATTTTTTGATAGAATTAATAATCCTTCATCATCGCGACGTTTGATTAAACTTTTACATTTTTCACGTTTTCCATCTTTATAACTTTTTTAATTTATGATATAATGTTCCAAATAATTTTATATGTTTTCACCAAGAAATAAGTTTTTTCTCACTATTGAATTAGGAAATATATTGATAACTCGAATTCGCAATTTTGTCGGAAATAAATTGGATACTTTTGTTTCTCATGTCTGGGTAAGAAAATAAAATTTCTTTGCAATTTTTGGTAATAATTTATGTCCCAATATAATACTTTTTACGTTTATCATGTTTTCGCGTACAGTGAATAATTATTCATACACGACCTTTAAAACAATATATTCTTTATAAATTCGCGATCTCTTAATATCCGCAATATTAGAGTCAACGATAAATGTCATTTCGAAATAATATGCGGTTTTTTCAAAACTATTTAACTTACTGCTTATTGTACAGTAAAGAACACAAACGAAATTTTCGAATTATCCAAACTCATTAAATCTGCCAATTTACTATTATTTTTTGTTCTTTAAAAACTTCTATGTTAAATTTTAAAGAAAATGGCTTGACAAACCACTAAAACAGTTCATTCAGATCGATCCATAATCGTCTCAAAAACGTCATAAGTCATTTCCCAACTCAATCCTCTCTAAATTGGTATTGTAGCTTATATACGATCCCTGGGGACATTTCAGATAACAAAAATAAAATTAAACAAAAGGGTTCATTGACAAAATGTCATTAATAAAAAATCCATATATTTTCGCTCCCATTACCAGGTATTAGAGATTATCCAATTGCAAACACTTAAGATTTTGAGCAGCTTGATCTTCACCACACATAAATTAAAATGGTTTAGTTTTTAATTCTAAGTCCAAATTTTTTCTCTTAGAAAATTATTCACACGATAAAATAACCTTATATTAGAATATTAATATATAGACGTTTGAGAATAATTGATAAAAAATAATTCTCTTGACGCTTGGAATTAATGATAATTTAGATAAGTATATTATAAGTTTACTAAAAATTTTTAAATTAATGATAACCAATTTTGACGCATTAAATATACTTTAATTTCATAATTGATTAAAAACAATTAAAAAATGTGGTGGCCCTGAAAAAGGTGGTTTAATTTCAATGCTAGCTGGAAGCAGTAAAATTATATGTATAGTTTGAAAGACAAAACAATTTTTTAAACTTAATTATAAAATCGTAGATTAATTTATATGGATTCTTATTCAAAAAATTTGAGATTGACATGAAAAATGGCATATGATGTTTTTGACCCTTTTGTTTTTCGATTTTTCAGCACTGAACATTTGCCTTTGTTTAAATAATTTAAGTTTGCAAATATAAAATCTTTATATATTTTTCTGCAAAAAATTATTTTTCATCTTGTAGGTATTTGAACTTTTTGGATTATTTTAACTCTGGTAAGCTATTTTAATATTAATAAGGTGGAAATAAAACTTTTTATTCTCAGAAAAAGGCACGATAACTTTTCTATTGGTTCACCTTTATTATTCATAAAAAAACATACATTTTATGTTTTCAAAATTTATTATCTTTATTATGTCTAAAAAGCAAATTTGACACATAGAGAAACTAATAAGCTATTTTAATGCATATAAAATCCAAGATTAATTATCCATAGACAAGAGGACGAAAACTTTGCATTCATTTTATTAAATCATTTATTACTGGAATAAATATTGGGCGTCAACAAATTTCTGCAGGTTAGTAGGTTCAAAGAGTCATTCTGAACGTGTCAAAGAGTACCGGATTTTTTTTTCGTGCAAAACAGTATTAAAATAACGCATGTCTTTAAAATTTCTTTATAATAATAAAATTCTATAATCAAAAAATTCTTTGCCTTGTTTGAATGCTCAAACTTTAACTCGAGATGATAACATATATACCTGAAGGTTGGCGCTGAGGAAGAAAATATTTTAATACCAGCCGGGTGTGCGGTTTGTGTGTTACCCGACTTGTGATCTACGGTGAATGGAGACAGGGTTGTGCCCGTTGTGTGGCGTGAGTGTGAGTTGGTTGCGGAAGAACCGAAGGTCACAACGAGCTGGCTTACTGACCAGGGCCTAGGCCAGCGGCTGGATGGCGGTTGCTGTG
The DNA here is from genome assembly GCF_010883055.1 of Belonocnema kinseyi. NCBI lineage: Eukaryota > Metazoa > Arthropoda > Insecta > Hymenoptera > Cynipidae > Belonocnema > Belonocnema kinseyi. Next base: position 110,295,826 of record NC_046659.1, read on the forward strand.
GCACCTGCGATACAAACTTGTCAGTCAGCAGGTATCTCCACGCCTGCAGTGTATCCATGGGCGAAAACGTGCTCGGTGGAGGCCGGTTCCAGGTGAAACCAAAGCCTCGGTTGACGGACGGCAACACGTAGGGAACCGACTCACACGAAAAGGTGGAGGACTCGCTCTATGGGCCTGTCGGCTCGTCTCTAGTGTTGGTGTAGGGCCTTGGCACGTCCAAGGACGCAAGAGCCACTGATCACTTGTTGGTTCGTGATGACCTTTTTTCTAGGGAATTTTGTTTCAGGGATGGAAAGGTCCCATCGTCAGGGTAGATGAAGGAGGGAGAGAGTTGCCCTAGAAGCCAAGGTAAGAGAAGTGGAGTTTGGAAGTAGGACGAATGATGGCGAAGGACGATTGCCTCGGAAGTGACTGAGGATGAGGAAAAGCGGGAGTCTTCAAAGTGAAAACCGGACTTTACGGTGTTTGGGAGAGATGTTAAGCGGCGGTGGATGCGCTTGCCAGGACAGAAGCGGGAATATTTGTCTCCAGGCATAGGATGTCTGGTGGAGGAGTTAAAAGAAAGGATAATGAGGGACTTGCGGAGCGGCAAGAAAAACCTATCGGCCTCTTGAAAGAAGGATAGCTAAAGGCTTGCGGAGCTGCGAGGAAGCTTACCGGACTTGGAAAGAAGTGAAGAAAGAGGTTTGCAGAGTTGCAAGGGAGCTTACCGACCTCTGACGAGAAGAGAGAGATAGGAAAGAGACGAACGGAGGTGCTAATGCGTACCGGCCTCGAAAGCACTTTGTATTGCTTAAAAAAGATCGGTATAAGAAGTTCCGGAGACAATCGAGGGACTGAGGTTACTAATTGATCGCCTGGAGTAAGAGTGCGTACTGTCAAAAAAGGGACGGGGGTGAGGGGGCCTTAACTATCGCCCTATCTCGTAAGATCTAATGCACGGGAGTAGGTGGCTGGAGTGACGAAGCCGCACTAGTGGCGCATTTACGAATAATGATCTCTCAGAAGAATGATCGAACTGGATGAAGTTTTTGTTTGTTACCCGTTTAGATATTGTTACACAATCTGAGAGAAATTTTACAGGACTTGAACTGAGAGTGATGTTTATTATATGTGGAAAAAAGCCTGCAAGTGGGAAAAAGCACAAAATCTGATAATTTATTTTATGTGAGAAGACTAAAGAAGAAGAGTGGGAAGCGCTAGAGGGGTCGAAAAATGAAATTCGTTGTCAGACTTATTTCACGAGGAAGTCTTTTTTTATCGCGTGCTTGCGAAGTGGATCAAAATCATATTTTCTGAAAGAAGAGATATGTTTATAAGATGATAATGATGCTGATTCATAGAAATTTTGCCGGTTTCGTTGATATACTCTGAAATATAAGTTAATTAAAATTCTCTATGAACTACAGTGTTATTAGTACCGCACCACCCCAAATTGTGCAGGCGTAGTTTAATATTGGTAGAATAAACATTTTGTAAACTAGGATTCCATACTCAGGTTTAAGACATGGTTTCAGTAAGCTTGAGCATCATGTGCTGCGTGAAGTGACCTTTTCTAAAACCGTATTGTTTTGATTTAAGGATGCTGTTTTCCTCAAGGTGGTAGTTTACGCGAATGAGTATTATTTTTTCAAAGATTTTGCTCATTCCATTAAGAAGACTAATGGGCTTGTACCTGGTAGGATGATACAGATCCTTGCCTTTTTTCTGAAAAACTAATATGTGAGCTATTTTCCATAAGTTAGAAAAGTAGCTTAGTTTAATACAGGCATTGTAAATATTAACGAGGAGGGTGAGACAAGAAATGGAAAGTCTTTTGAGGACTAAGTATGAAATTGAATCAGGACCGGGAGCTTTGTTATTTTTAGTAGTTTTAGTTTATTTTGTTGATTTCTTATGGGTTATTTTCTTGAAATTATTGTTGCTTGGGATTCTAAGAAAAGCGGACACAATGTTTTCACATTCCGCAATATGCTGAGGGTCTGATGGTTTATTATGTGGAGCGAAGTTAATTCATATATTTTGCCGCTAGGAGATTTTCTTTATCGGTAGGAGAGAGAGCAAACGCTTGTCCTGGTTTTTTGAGATGGGGAATCTTAGATCGCAGCTTCCTTAGATCTTTAGTCATACTGTAATTAGATTTATCTTTAATTTCAAGTTTACGGACTTCTTCATTCCAATTCTTGCACCTATGGCCTTAAACTTTAATTTCTATAGTTTTCCGAAGGTGGTTAATGATGTTTCTAAGGATACAGCTTTTAGTCTTTTGGTCAGTACGGCAGAGTGTATTGCGAGTGTGGATAAGGTTATTAATCACGGGGCTAACAGGTGGATCGCATTTTTTAATAGTAGTTTGAGAAACTGAACTGTGAATGGCATTTTTTATGCTAGAGGCTAGATTGGTTATGGTGTCGTCAATGTGGGAAGTGTTTTTCATTGAAGGTTCAAAGTTAACGTGTCTTTTCAGGGTCATGCTGAGTGCTTGCCAATTTGCTTTTGCAAAATTATAGCGAGGCGCGACAGGGGCCAATTGGTAAAAAAACTTAGAAGAACTGGACGATGATCTGAGCCAAGCTCATCTATAGTGAAAATGTCATGGTTGTAAAAGTTACTTTTGGAAATTGCAAGAGTCGATAAGGTCAGATTTATTTTTGGTGTTGTGAACGAAGAAAGTATGCGAGTCTGGTGCTGAGATTCTTATTTTTTATGAATTGAAATAATGATTTGCTGATATTGTTAGTTGTTCCGCTATTCCAGGTTAAGTATTTAGCATTGAAGTCACCTGCAGCAATTTTTGAGGGTGCAAGTTTGAATATTTTTCTGTAGTCAATTTTTAGAAATTCGCGAAAGGGAGTCTGATAGAGCGAGGCTATAGCATATGGATTCCCGTGAATTTTTAATTGTATAGCAGTAGCTTCGAGGGCTTCAAGTTCAGGAATTATTAGTTCATGGTGACAAATATTTTCTTTAATTAAGATCGGGGTACCTCTATTAGAGTTATTTGTGTATAGTTTGTAGTCACGAACTAGACTAACGCGCAGGAATGCGCGTAGTAAAGTTTCACTGAACAAGCAAATGGTAATGTTATTTTTTTAAAGGTATGTGGCTAATTCGTGTCTTTTTTTAAGAATACCTTGAGCATTCCAAAAAATTATTCTCGAAGTGTTATTATTGAAGGTGGCAATTTTCGATAGCAAGTGCACGTAAATTACTTATAATCTCAATGGTTGAATTTATAGCTTCATTAATGTTAATTGTTTTCCCCATTATGTCTGTGGTTAAGGTTGTAGCTCTTTTTAAGAGATTTACCAGATTTATTTTGATAACTTGAGAGGGTGTGTTTTTATTGTGCATGGTTTCCGGAATGTTTTCGTTTTAAGGGGCATGAATTTTCTTAGCGATTGGTGCCCTAGCTTGAATATTATTAATTTTATTTATTTTCAAATTTTTTGAAAAATTGGTATTTATTCAATAGGCAATTATCATTATTTACGATAACATTGTAAAAAATTATTCTCTTTTTTCCTCAGATATTAACTAAATTAATAGAACTTAATAGTAACATCCAAATATTTTGGGTCAAACTTTTATTTTTTTTTAATTGAAAATTTTAATATCGTTATTGCTTATTCTACTTTAGTGTTTTGTGCAAAATATTATTCAAAACAAACCAATACTTTTTTGGATTCTTTTAACTCAGATAAGCTATTTCTATACGAACAAGAAGAAAAATAATTTTTTTCTGATAAAAAGGGTCAATAATTTTTTAATTTGTTGACCGTCAATATTTATAAAAAAATGTCGCTAGGTGAAACAAGTTAGCCATTTCATTACATAAAAAATGTCAGAAACACTTTTCCAAAGAAAGAGGATAAAAATTGATATTCATAATTTTAAATTATTTATAAAAAAGCTGAATATTAAATATTGAATGAAAGAAAAATATGAAGGCAGCCAACCACATCCCTTTTCTACTTTTTTGTTCTTTCAGTCGTCTTTTTTATTTTAATTACCATCAAATTACAATAAAATAACATTCAAAGTATCAAAACAAAAATAACGAAATAAAATTGCATTACTAACGTTTCAATACTTGCTTATCAAGGCCAAATTAAATGTTAATTTTGTATCTCAAAAATATTTCAGTTTGACTTTTTAACATCAAAATATGAATTTTATAGAAAAACTGAATTTTCTGGGAAATAGATAAGATATTTCCCAATTCAATAGTAAAAGACGTCTCATTGTTTAGAAAAAATATATTAACTTATTCATGAATTCATATATACCTGAAATATTTAAATTCTCTTATCAGGCATTTATTAATTCAATTCGCATTTATGCGAAAAAGATATCAGAAAAGGGAAGACACGGATAAAGAGGGAAGTTTCTTAAAAACAGGGAAAAATTGTATTTTTAAAACAGGTAAAAAATTACCATTGTCAGTGTTTTCCTTTCATCATTTTAATTAAAATAGTTATTTTTCAAAACCCGAACTTACCCCTTTTGGTTAATTTGTTTACCTTTACTTTAAAATTAGACCTTTGTCAACTCCTGGAACTTGTAGAATAAAAAATTTCATTTTAAAATTTAACTATCATCGAAGATGAATATCCCCTGAAGAAATAAAAATTCTTTAAAAATTTCTGTTTTGAGGTTTGGAATTTTTTCCGATAAGTTCAAGTTGGTGTATGTTATTCAAAAGCACTTAAAATTTTCAAACATTGTATAAATTTGTGTTATTGACAAAAAAATCATGACTGTAAAACCTACTGATTAAGCTGTGCAAGTATTGAGTTAATCAAATTGATTATCAACCAAAAGGGATTTTCATTTGCCCGGAAAAACGTTAAATACGACCAAAAATAAAATATTTTCAACAGAACGGTTCAAACTTCAACCAATACAGATTAATTTTTCACCAAACAGTGACATTTCAACCGAAAGGTTGATTTTTTAAACAAGACGAACAATTTTGTAATAATGGAATAGTTAAATTTTTAATCAAAAGATTAATTTCTAAAAACGAAAATTAATTTCTAAGAAAATAATTAAGCTTTCAAACGAGTCGGTGAATTTATGACTAAAAAACAACACTCAGTGACAAATTAATTGCATTTTTATTAGAAAATTTATTTATAACCGAATAGTAGAATATTTGTGCAAACAGGATGAATTCCTAACCAAAAATACAATATGAGTAAACTTTCTGGCCGAAACCATTTGGATTTTTTCTTAACGGGTTCCATTAATGCAGTTTACATTTGAAAAAAGTTAAAAAGGGGAATTGAAAAATTATACAACAAAACAAAGGATTCTGATGCTCAACGAAGCATTATGTATTTGTCAAAATATTCCTCACGTTTCGAGCTTATTATAGGTCTTCTTCAAAGTCAATTATCACCTGAGCCCATTATTTTTAATAACTGTCAAATTTTTTTGTACATTTTCAAAAACTATCTAACAATAATAATTGATTTATTACTTGTAGTGAAAATTCTATCCATAAGACATTTCAAATTCCGATTACGTCACTTGATTTAATTTTGGAGTGCAACAATTTAGTTTAATTCTTTAAACAAATTTTAATTTAATCTTTGTATCAAAAAGAAGAGATTTATAAAAATTTACTGTTAAAATGAAACTGAATTCTCCGCAATTGTACTGAGGTCTTATATTTGTAAAAACTACATTATTAAAACTGACACTGTGTTTTTTTTTTGGACGGACGTTCGACTACGCAGTACGTTAGTTATAAAGCTAGTTTCTATTTTTTATATAATGCTTTGCTAAATTTTATTGATAATTTAACCTTTCTGTTTTTAAAATAATAGAAATTTTTATGTATTTATTATTAACAATGGGTTCAATTGATCTTTTTTCATGCGTATTAATTTCTTCAGCTAAAATCTTAATATTATTGATTTCGAAATCAAAATTATGAATAAATGGCCATGCATGTTGTGAATAACCTGAATTTTACATTCTCTTTATTATCCTTATTTTAAAAAAAGGAATTTATTTAGTGTGTCGTTATTAGTAAAAATATACATTGATATTATGTTTTTTCAGTGAAAATCTAAGACGTTCTGAGAAATTTTCAATGTATGTGAACCCTATTTTTTGAGTAAATAAATTATGCGAATTATATTTTAAGTAACGTGCTGATCATAGACGTTTCTTGTACCAATTTGTAATTAAGTTTCCGTCTGGAGTTTTAATTATTGATAAATGAAGATATGTTATTGTATTATTTTCATTTTCTGTGGTATCATTTATGGAGCCTTTTAAGATGTTAAATGTTTTTAAAAATTCACCTAATTTGTCTGATGGAATTAAAGCTAGGATGGCATCCATTTATGATTCATAAAGGAGTGAAACTCAAACTATTAAAGGCTCTTTCTTCGAAATCTTCTATAACTAAATTTGCTACAATTGGAGATAATGCAGAATGGATAGAATGGATAGACTTTTCGCAACAACTAATTAATAAATTATGATTGTTGGATAGTTTTTTTTTAATCTACGAAAATACAATTTTATACTTATTTCTAAAAATTTTGAACTAAGGTGATAATTAAGTCAGAAGAAGTCCTGCAATAAGGTTGAAACGTAAGGAATTTTTTGACAAACAGATGATGATTGCTTGAACATCAGAATCCTGTTTTTTATTGAACTCTACATTTGGAGAACCATCTTTCTCAAAATTCGCAAAGTTTGTTCCAATTTATTATAAGGAAATTTACTGAATGTTATCTAAGTTCATAATGTTACTTCGAATCTCCCTGTTAATAACCTTAGTTTTCGTTGTGAACCCTTAACCCCTTTAAATTGGTAATGTAGTTTGTAATTTATCTCTAGGGACTTTTCAATTCTGAAAAATGTAATTTGGGGTTCGCTGAAGCTAATGAGTTATTACAAGCTATATACTTGTACTTTTAGTATCGAGTTCAATGGAACACAGTAGTACATTTGAGATAACAATGGCTTCACCTGAACATCAGCCGGAATCGCCATCTCAGACTGGACAAACATCGCCTGAATTTCAGCTGGAGGAATTGCCAAATTATAGCAAGTCATATCCTATACCTGTTTACGATTTCACTCTTGAAAGAAGGCTTAGTTATATAAGGTATGCTGGAAGGTATTTTTACATTCATCGTCTTAAAACAAGAGGTAAGTACGATAATTTAAGGACAAAAATAGAATCTAAACCAAAAATCACAGAATTCTACCTCATACGCCCGTGTAGAAATTTCCCCGTTTGGCCCTAATACAACAAGGTTTCTGGTCGGATCCCGACCGGGCTACCCCTAGCCGGGTTTCATGAATAGGAACCGGGCGGGCTACATTTTTCTCGAATCACGTAGTCTGGGGCCGGCCGGTTACTGGCCGGGCCAACCCTGGTTATAAGTATCCCATGGTCGGGAGTCGGCTGAGCACTGGTCAGGTTAATGTTTTTGTAGAAATTACATATTTTTTAAGAGCCGTGATATCATCAAAGACGTAATTATGGATGCTAGATATATTATTATTTGAAAATTATAATTTAAAGATTTATTAGATCAGTGAAACAAAAATTAGCTTTTTTGAATTCTTTAAAAAATAAACATAAAATTTTTTCAAATAATTTAACATTTTAAAATAAACTGTTATCGATTCTGCTATGTGCAACAACAGAAATGATACAATTTTTATAAACTTCTCTATATTCAGACAATGTTTAGCCTGTACAATTTCAAATTTACCGCCATATATAGCGCCTGCTGTGTCTGTCGTCTGCATAGACACTCAGTAATTTTCAGTTTCGCACCTGGAACGAGGATGCTCCTTGCACTCACGTCGCGTCGCCTCTTCGAAGTTTGAAAATAAAATCGAGACTCGTAGTTTAAATCAACCTTATTACAGTAATTAGTTTGAATTCCCCACTTAGTGCGCGAATAATAATTATTTTAAATTAAAATATAGTCTTGTGTATAGTATACAGTTTTTACTTTCTTCCTTCCTAACCTTAAATCACCACTTGGCTTCCAAATTGCTATGTGATTCTATAATCAGGGAATAAAATTCTACTACAATTTTATTGCCAGAATTGGTTCACTTGATTTGAATTTTAAAGTTCACCGTAATCTTTACGATAAGCCTTAAAAGACAAAACAAGTTACCAATTTCTCGCCTGAAGCAACATTTCTTAACCGCTTTTTGACCCGATAACCCGACCGGATCCCGGCTGGATTCCTCGACCAGCGACTGGCTTAAAGCGCCAGATAAGGGTGGTTCAAAAAATTTGTAATCCGATTTCCATACATATCAACCAAAAAACTCGTTTGAATCTACGCTAAAATCAATCCATTTTTTTTTTGAAGAAAGAATATCTAGAAGTGGTGCAAGCCCTATGAAGCTTAGAACGTCTTTTCCATAAGAAAACCAGACGTTTTAGTAAATTTTATGCAAAATCATCTATATTATATAAATGGGTTTTGCTAATTTAATACTGATAACTGAATATTAATAAAAATTGTTTAACCCGTTAATTACTGTTTTTAGCAATTCCTTAAATTTGTTGAAAAATTTAATTTTGTTGGTAATAATATTCTGTTATAAAATTGCTAGAAAATTGCAGTCTTTTAAAAAACTTTCCATTTCTTGTTCGAATTTGAATTAGAGTTAGGTATAAATGAATAATTAAATTTAATCAAATCATATGCTTGTACAATTTTATATTATTCACATTAACATTCGATTTAATTAATAGTAGAAAGTTGAGGTTTTTCTGAAATTCTCTATACTGTATTTCTACTTTTCAATTGAAGTGTCCTGAACATTAATTAAATTTAGCAAAAATAATTGCCTAAACAGATTATTATTTTTTATAACTTGCTGCTTCCTTATTAATGCCAGGTAGCATCAGTTTCTTCAAAATATTTTTAACTATTTACATGTTTTTACTTAGTAAAGTTGCAAATAATTCAATTTACGAACATAGTTTTTTGAACATTTAAAAATTATTTATATCTAATTGTAAATACTTTTCAAAATAAAACTGCAACTATATCGAATTAGTATAGAAAACTAGATGTAAAAACAATACTAGTTTTTAAAGCAACTATTTTCATTAACTTTAATCAGCTATTTACCTGAATATAATTAAAAGTTGAAAAAGGGTCGAATTTTTTTTTACTGCGACTTCCTAACTCTGTGAAAAAAATGGCTGAAAACAATAATTTAGTGTTCAAAAAATTTACGTGAACATCTAATTATCAGAAGAAAGTAGCTTTTTATGTATTATAAATAATTTGCATGGAAAAGAACCGCAAAAAAGTCATACTTGGCAACTAAAGCTCGCATGTGAATTCTCTTTTGTTAAAGCTCCTGCAGCTTTAACCAAAACATTATCATCAAACATCTCGTGTTTCGCAACCGATTTTGTCAAAAATTAAAACTATTCTGTATTTTGCTCAACACTATTCAATATAATGAACACTGAATTTATTGTGTGCATTGTTATTGAAAAACACGCATTTTTATGTCCTTGTTTTTATAATTTAAAAAATGCACTTTCTATAAAAAAAGTATTTTGGTATTAAACATTTTATTTCAATTTGGGTCTTTTTTTTATAAATTTAATTTCTTCATTTGAAATTTTTTTTACCCTTGGAATGAAAAATACGCATCTTCTAGCGTAAAATCGTTTGTAGAAAATTCATAGAAACAGATTAGGCCAAACATTTTTTTAAATTAAAAGGTACTGTGAAATGAGTTGTTTTTCTAAAAAGTAGATTTTTTATTTTTAATGTCATTTTTTATTATTAAAACAAAAACTTAGCAATCTATCAAAAAATTATGATTAACAAAATTTGTAGATTTTTTTTAAGTAGATAACTTTTGTATAATTGTTTTTTCGTAATTGCTTCGTTTGTCAAAAAATTTTATTTTATTAAATATTTTTTATTTTTCTTGTTACGAATAAAACAAAAACTACATGTGCTACAAAAAGTGAGCAATAACAAATTTGTAGATCGTTTTTTGTTCGATAATTTTTATCTATTTTTAGTTTATCGTGTCTTGCATATTTTTACAGCAAAATGCTATTTTTCATTCTTTGTGCGATCAAAATTTGAATTTTCGATTTTGCAAAAAATCTACTAGAATTGTTATAATAATCTGTTAGGGCTTCAATTTTTTCCATTTTTATCCAATATAGCTTGCTAACGACTTCCGTTTCGGACACTAAAGGAGAAACTTAAGAAAATTTTAATTTTATTGTTAACTGGATCTAGAATTTTTTTGCGCATTTTATTTTACGCACTGAAAATTTTTCATATTTCTTGGTTTACGATTTAAACTAAAAATACTCATGCTAGCGTGAGGTGGCTAAGCAAACTTATAACTATAATTAAGCTTACGAAAATAATTCTATTGTTTGAATTATTGCATTATATGCAATTAATAAAAAACTCAGAAGCACTCGATTTTTCAAAAACATTTTTACTACAAATTAATTTGAATTCGATTTTTAAAACTAATTTTTGCTTAATTTCAGAGCATACGACTTTAGAAAATCCAATACTTTTAAAATCAATAAGATTATTATTCCTTCAGCAAAAATAGAGATGAATTCGTTTTAACTTTTGCATTAATTTTGTGCCTGAGTACAACTGTCTGACCTTTACCGCATTTTCTACTGAATGATAATGTATGTCTTTCTTGTGAATTTGCTTTTTCTTATTTGTTTAAACGTATTATCACGACCACGGGTAGCTCTAAGTTAATATTTTTCTTAATATTTCAATTTGTCAATAACTTTGTTTTTCTTTTGCAACCAGAGGGAACCCTAAGCCAAATTCATGACGGTATTCATCTTTACCATCCTACAGGTATGGATATGGCAGGAAAAAAAGTTGGAGTATACCAAGATGGTCGCTTTCGAAAAACGAATGGTAAAAGTCAGAATTTGTCTTAGTTAAAAATAACCTAAAATTACACAGGCCGACAAAATTTGACAAAGGTCCGGAACCAGAGACCAGACCTAGTATACCCGAAGGTTTTTGCTGCGCTGAATCCGAATCCGACCTCA
>NC_046659.1:110307002-110336818 GCF_010883055.1 Belonocnema kinseyi
TGGAATTTTTCTGAGGTCAGATTCGGATTCAGCGCAGCAAAAACCTTCGGGTATAGTAGGTCTGGTCTCTGGTTCTGAGAATTGTTGGCCTGTGTTATTATAGAAAATGCTGCCGTTTTTCGATTTTAAGTAAGAATCTTGCATAAATGACGTATTTTTTCCCTGAAATTATAAACAAAACCAAATAATTGATTTACTATAAAAGAGCCGAATATGTTAAGAAGAAAAATAATTTTTCAATAAAAAACAAACAAGAATCTTCAACAAAAGATAAAGTTTAAAAAAGTAGCTAAATTTAGAAACAATGAGATTAATTTCGTACCTAAAAGTGACATATTTTTAACTAAAACCTGAATATTTTTAATTTTCCCTAAAATAGAATAATCATCTATAAAAAAAAAATATGATACACGAAAGTTTAATTTTCTACTTGCGAAATTTTCTACCTATTTCTTCAATTTTCAAGCCAAACAGTGGAATTTTATGCCAAGAATATGAATTTTCAAACTGGGTGAATTAATTTTTACAAAAGATGAATTTTACTATCAACAGAATACGTAAGACTTGTGCCAAAAAGACAACTGTTAATAAAAAAATATAAACATATGACAAATTGTCAATTAAATAGCTAAATTTATCAAATAGGAAACAACAATTTTTTCCGTAAATGGAATATTCGAATTCTGAGTAAAAAATTAATTTTTAACGTAAAAAGAAATTTTACAAAAAATAAGCGCAATTTTTCAACAAACTATATCTAGAATTTCGAAACTGTATGGAAATTTTCTACCAAAAAATACCAATTTTTGACAAAATACAGACATTTTCAACCAAGAAGATTAACTTTCTAACAAATACAATTTTTTTATCAATGTTTTTTACATTTTTAACATTTTTAAACAAAGAAGTTTAAATTTTTACAAAGAAACATGAGGTTTAAGCTGAATTGGTCTATTTAAAGTTTCGTTCAAGCCGGTTAATATTTCTACTTCAAACGATAAATCTTTTATAAAATTGATACATTTTTAACTAAATAATTGAATTTTTAATCCAGAAATTAATATGTTACTAAAAAGAAAAAATTTGGAAAAAATACAGAAATTTTAAAACACAATGACGAATTTTCGACCGACAAGATTAAACTTCTTCTAAAAGATGCGAACTCTCAGCTACAAGAGTAAATGATCTAAATTTTTGTTTGGTTTAAATCATCTGCTTATAAATTATTTTAATAATATTTTTGAGACTCACATCCAATTCGATTTAACCAATCGCTGAAAACTTAGCGTTGGTACCTATAGAAATAAAAGGTTGTATTTTTTCATAATTTTCTCAGCATTTTTGCAATTTTGTTTTACCATAGAGGCAATTCCTAATGTTAATTAAAATTTGATTAAATTTTGTGTGCATATAATTTTTCAAATAACAAAAATTGTATATACTACAAAAACAAAACAAAAATTTAATTTTTTAAACAATAATTGGTTGACTCAGAATTTAACACAATTTACTCAGCGGCTTTAAGCTAATGGCTTTTTTATATTTAAATTTATTGATACATTTTTATTTTATTTGTAGGCTGTTTAAATTTAAAGTCATGCACTATCGTACCCAAAGTTCACGATTTCCTAGCAGAAGATAAGAAGCCTTATGGATATATTGTTCCTAATGGCCTTCGTACGTTTGTGTTCGAAGATGAACCTTCAAATGCACCTCCATCTGCAACTCCGACTACATCTACACATAATTGAGAACTCTCCATTCTTTTTTCTTTATTTTTACTACGACGAACCTTGCTTGTCTACTGCTATCGCTTTGCAATGTATCTGGGTACTCGAAGATTCATTGTCCATGAGCTAAGCTTGCCTTCATCAATGCTAATATGTTTTCCAATTCTCTCATTTTTCTATATTTACATTACCTATTTCAGTTACTTAAAATTTTATTATGACTTTGTTGCAACAGATTGATAAACTGTACTATTACTAATGTTCCCGAAAACTTTCTTTGCATAAATTTATGAAATTAAATAAGCCTGTTCAACAAGGCAGGTTTGGCTCAAAATTCAAATTATATTTTAGGTCATTGAATGTCCGATGTTTTTAAGTTAATTATAAATGTAAATTATAATTTTTTTTGAATACATGTAGGTGATTAGGCAGAATGAATATTATTATTATTGTCACAGCTTTATCATAATTAAGACTTCTTTAATGGAAATATGTTCTATATTATATCGATTTTATTGTTCTTTATTATGGATTATAATCTTGTAGAAATTGCGTTAAAATTGTTATTATTTCTTAATATGATTATATGAATATTATTGAAATATCTCTAAACTTGTGTCGTATGAATAGACGCAAGACGAGAGCAGGCTTCAGGAACAGCTTGAAAGGACAGCAGATCAAGAAAAGACGTGATTGGAGCGTTGGTCTTCAAAAATCCTCCAATTGTAGAGAAAGCTACGTAATATCATCCCCTCCATTGGATCAAGAACCAATGAGGTACAAGTACAAAGGCTACATGTTTCAGCGACCGCTCTATTTGGTCTACGACCCTACCCTGATAACCATGGATCCTTGCTTCCTTTTATCATTACTTGTCACCTGCTAAGCCTTGCTTCTTTAGTCTCACTGAGAATTTTAAAACGTTTAGTTCTTTTGGGAGCAACAGCGACGTTCCCTGGGAGGAACGTCGTTATTTCCTGTAGTTTTCTAGCAATTACATTTTACACAATTTTTCCGTTCACATTTTAGGTAGCTGTCATTTCCAATTTCGTATTTATTTATGCTTGAAGGCAGCAGCTAATCACGTTCAAACAATGAGTCTTGACTGCAGTAGCAGATGTTACAAATTCAAGCTTGCCGATGGCCTAAAGGGCTTTGTCGCATATCTAAACTGGGCGTTGTAAAATTCGATGAATTTCTGTATTTTCTTTAGTAACTCATCGACCACAGTGTAAGATTCGTTCGGTACCAAATCATTTTCAAATAAATTTTGTCATTGAATTCAAAGCCTCTTACGCTAAGATTGTGTATTGTGTGGAACATGCCCACATACCACGTATATACATACCAAAAGAACAAAACTTTTTTTCAAAACAAAAGATATGCATACCAACTCAACATAATTTTCTGCTACGTCTTATACAAGAAGTTCTTGTTTTAGTTACGACGACGTTTTGTAACGAATCATAAATTTAATTTTTTGATTGCTTTTTGATTGCTTTTAAGAAGGCCCAAAAAGTCACATGTAAATATTATTTGATCGAACACACAGTCCTTCTCTTATTTACCTAAAAATAGAATATTCTGTTGAAACATAAATTTTTAACGAAAAATTGAATTTGAATTTATAAGGAAATGTGAGGACTGTTTTCATATTGGACGACCCATATGAGCATATTCTGCCCTTTTACAATATAGGGCACTTTGTCAATTTTGGGTCCTATAATTTTTCTACATGAAGCTACTAAACCCCAAAAAATAAGTATTAGAAAATATGTGTCAGTTTTTTTTCAGGTTGTATATAACAAAAGATACCGTTAACAAAAATTACCGCTACGGACGATTTTTTTCTAGACTGCTGGCGTTTCGGTAGTTTCCTATAAAGAATCTTTTTTTTATTTTCTAGGGAATATTTTATTTGTTGCGTTTATCACGTTTCGAATAATGGTATTACAAAATATTTTTCAATATAATTATAAGAACAAACAATTAATTAAATATTTCTGAAGCATTATTAAAACAAATGTTTATGCTATCTTCTTATACTTAAAATTCGGTGCAGGCATAACTCAAAGCTTCAGGGTACTATATTAGATGTGAATATAAACCGCTTCAAGTTAATATCTTTAACCAAAAAAAATTATTTTTTCTGAAATAAAGACGAATTTCTAACCAAATTAATTCATTCTCAATCAAATAGTTAAATTTTGAACTAAAAAGGTATTCAAGCAGGAACGAAATGGTTAATATGATAGTATAGTAGTCATAATAATAGTAATAGTTCATTTTTGCGTTAAAAAAATTGATTACTAACAAAAAAAGAAGGAATTTAAAAAAAAATCGGGAAATATACAAATACCGAAAGCTGCTTTTATAAATGAATGGTGAAGCTTATTTGTTTTATATTGCCATTTCACAAAAACTAAGCACGCTTTGGAGAATTTCCTAAAAATTGCAAGCCTCCAGATCATCTAGGTTTTTATTTTCAATTAAAAAAAGGTGTTTTGTAATTATTAGACGCCTATTATTCAAATTAATATAGGAAGTCCGAAAAGTACTAAAATTATTCTTTCTTTTCCCTTGTATTCTAATGAGTATCATCATAATATTTTTTCTTTGCCAGATATCAAAATAAGCTAGAATGGAATATCTTGAAATCTATAGGGTAAAGACTGGGTATTAAATATAAAGATTCTCAGCAGATTCAATTACAGTGTGATGGTATAGAAATATTAATATTTGTCTCAAGAAGTATTAAAAATTAAAATTGTCTATTTTAGACAATGTAAAAATATTTCCAAATTTTTTCAATGCACTGCAAAGAAAGAAGCCCAAAATATTTTTGTGAGAATATACGCTTCTTTCAAAATGCATACATGTTACCTATTCGGAAAATTTGCAGAGTAATTTTATGTAGCAGTTTACGTATTTACTTTCTTATACTTTATTATATCTAAAAATACAGTAAATTACAATAAAGTACAATAGAGGGAATCTTCTTATTTTAAAAAAATATTTTTAATAATAGGATGGCAGTAGACAACTAGATAAGTAAGATTTGTACGTGTGGAGATAATGTAACGATATACCTGAGAATCACCCTGGCAACTAATTGCTGGACGGAATAATAATAAATAAATATTCTTAGTTGTTAAAAATAAAACAGTGTTATGATTATACCAGGAATTGTACCACAGTATGCAATAATTTTTCAAATATTTTTAACTTAAATTTTAAGTTAGCAATAATGTCTGTCTTAGGGAGCGCTCACATACTACACTGTTACAAATTTTTGGAATTCTACAACACTATTACACGAATTCTTCATTTGAACGTAAAGTAAAATTGCAAACATGGTATTGGAATGACGAAATTGCAATACATGTATTGTAATTGCTGTGAATCGTGCAGTCAACGTTCACAATTCCAAAAACACGTATTAGAACGTTTGTAAGAGGAAAATTGTGCGCAAGGAAATGACGGATTTAACGGAATTCGCAGAATTCGTGAAATTTACAGAAGTCACGAAAATGCAAAAAACTCATGGAATTTAAGAAACTGACGAAATTGATTGAAATGACGAAATTTATGGAATACACGGAATTTACGAAATTCCAAAAACTCACAAAGCTCATAGAATTCACGGAATTTACGGAATTCAACGAATGTATGGAATTCATGAAAATCACGGAGTTCGCGGAATTCATGGAATTACAGGAACTCGCGAAATATATGGAATTCATAAAATTCACAGAAATAATGGAATTTAAGAAAGTCACGAAGTTCGCTGAATTCATGGAATTTATGGATTTAAGTAATTTACCGAATGTATGAAATTTATGGAGTTAATAGAATTTAAGAAATTTCAGAAATTCGCAGAATTTGCGATATTCATGGAATTTAGGGAATATGGGGAATTTAATGAATTCCAAAAGTTTTGTAAATTCTTTATGTTCTGTAAATTCCTTGAATTCCGTTAATTCCTTGATTCTTTTAAATCTTTTCGATTCCATTCGATTCAGATTTTTAACCATTTGAAAATGTAAAAAAAAAAAGTTTTTATGACAAAATGTATGCACTATATATTTAATAAGAATCAAAAATGAAAATAAACTGTATAATGGTAAAAACTTTCATTTTCCTTAGTTTTATTAATTATTTCTTTTCATTAATTTCTTCTAGTAATTTCATAATAGTCTGTATGAATTTTAGTACAATATAATAACAATGTGGCTACAAACCGATTTATTCGAATTACTCGCAGTTGCCTAAACATTTGGTCAGATGAGAAGAAAATTGCCGAAAACCACCTCCCGTGTTTAGCCAAGTTTTCAAAATTCGAGTATACAACAACATTTGGACTCTTCTCGAGTCGAGATCAGTTACTATGTATTTTTATGAAAATTTGTACGCGCCAACATTATATATGTTTTTTGCAAACTTGCATGAAAATGTTTAGTGTTACGCACTAATTTATTCTCCATCTTGAGAGGGTAGCCGTGCTGAGCCGTGTACAAATAAATGTTATTACAACAAAAATGAATATCGCGGTATCATATTAAACTTTATTCACAAATAAAATAATTGCGAGTAAATCAGTGGATCGCGCGCAAAGCGCACGTATGAGCTTCTAGTTTATTAAAAGCTTGTAATTTTTTTCTCAATTAATATTCCTTCTTTATCAATAATCTTCAGACATATTTAGAAATACATTTTATAATGAAGTACTATTATTATTTTTTTTTTAATTTCTACATACAAAATTGATTATGCAGAAAACTTATAAATATTTATTAATAGATATTAATAGATACTTTTTAGTGTTACGCAATCCGTACAATCTCTGTTATTTCGACCTTCAATCAAAGAGGTAAATCGTACAAAGAAAATAAATTTTCAACAAAGTATCGCAACTTTTTAACTGCTAGTCGGATTCTTTACCAGAAAGGGTACATGTTCGATTGAGTAGTTCATTTTACAGATAAAAAGATCAGTTTTTCACAATAAAGAAGAAATCTCTACCGAAAAAGTCGAATTTGCTATAAAATATATGAATTTTGCACCAAATTGTTGAATTTTAAAGCTAAGAAAAGGAATTTTCTACAAAACAGTTGATTTTGAAACTCGAAAATTTGGATTTTTAACAAAATTGTTAATCTTAAACCAAATTCAAGGGAAGAAATGAATTTGGAAGAAAACTGTTCAACAGTAAACAAAGCAGTTCCATTTCAAAACCAGCAAAATAATTTTCAAATAAAATAATGAAACATCAGCAAACAAAAAACGAAGCATGAAAAAAGGGTTCGACTTTTACCAAATAGATGATTTTCTAAACTTACAGCAAGATTCTTACTATACACGGATGAATTTTCAACCAAATATTTTAATTTTTGAACGAAAAAAGTTGTTATCAACCAAAATATTAAACGGTAACCAAAAAAAGTTGCCATTTTAAATCTACTGTTTGAATTTTCAACAAAGATTATGAATATAAATTGGTGAATCTTGATAACAAAAGATTTATCAATGAATTTAAACTTTTATCAAGTATCTGAATCTACATACTATATGAACCTTGATAACAAAAAATTTAACAATGAAGTTAAACTTCTATCAAGCATCTGAATTTTTAATCTGAAAAAATTAATTCTAAACGGCAAAAATATATTATTTGATATTTTTACCCAAAAAGATTATAATTTAAAATAAAAACAGTGTAATCCAAACAAAACGAAAAAATTTGTAACAAAATGGTTAATTCTTCAACCAACAGATTCCTTTTTAAATAAATTATTGAATTTTTGAATCAAAATGGAAAACATCCTCGAAGAAAGTTAAATTTTCAACCTGCCCATATACATTTAAAGCCATAAATGGAACTAAAATTAATTTTGAATGAAAAATATGGATCTTTATCTAATTATATAAATTTTTGACAAATTTGTTTAATTTTTAACCAATTAATTGAATTATTATTAACGAAGATTAAGTGTTTTAAATAAAAACTATTAAATTTCAACAAATCGTAAAATAATAATACTTTCAATTGATAAAATATTTTCTTAATAAAGAGGAAGAAATATTCAATAATATAGTTGAATTTTTTGACAGTCATAAATGTTCAAGTACGAAAAATTTGCTTAACAAAGTAGTTGAACTGTAAATCAAGTAGCTGAACTTTTAAGTGAATCAGATAAATTCTGAATGAAACTTGTGATATTTAATTTTAAAATAAAATGATAAATTATCAACCACAAATAGGATAGATAAATTTTTTGTTATAAAAATTATATTTGAAGTAGAAAAAAAAATTTTGCAATAAAATAGTACATGTGAAATTTGTATTAAAGACAAATTATAAAAAGCCATTCTTAACATCATCATTGTTGTCGCTTTTCCTCAATGCCTTATGAAGATTTTTAAAAATTGGAAAAAAGAAAGTAATAAAATTTATACAGATGAATAGAAAAATTAGGTTTAGTTGAAGGACAGTGACAAGGAATGTCACATTTTTATGTATAATAGAGATAACAAAAATTTGAGATTTCTTGATATACAGTAACACATTTTTACTTCAAGTAATTAATTTCTAACCGAAAAAAAAGGAAATTTTTAATAAAATAGTTAAATTTCTAAACACACTGATAAATCTTGGATAAATTAATTAATTCTTAAGAAACAGTGTAATAGCTCATGTTTTCACAAAGAAATATTTTATTTTCAGTAAACAGCTATTAAATTTAAAAAAATGTTTCTCAACAAAATATCAAAGAAGGAAAAAATCACATTTAAAATGTTGAGTTTGCAAGCGATAAATACGAATTTTTGAAAGAGAAAATAGAATTTACAACCTTATGTATGCATTTCCTACTAAAGTATTCGAATTTCCGGTTAAAAAGAGACGAGTTTTCAACAAAGTAAATGCATTTTTAACTGAAAATGATCAATTTACCTGAAAGATAAAAAATCTATATTTTAACTCAATGAACAATTTTTTATCCAAAGGGCTGAATTTTCGAAACATTATATAAATTTTCTACAAAAAAGAGCTTATTTTCAACCAAATACATTTTGAAATTTAGGGGATCTTAGTGTCGAAGATTAAGAATATTAATTTTCACATTAGCGTAGTACCTTTAAAAATCAAGTTTTTATTTTTGGCTATACCCCCCCCCCATTTTCTCCTTTTTTGAAAAAATAGCATTTTTTTCATGTTGAAACTGTGCCTCTCAATAATCGCCTTCTAATAAGTACTCTGGGAACAATTTGCATCATATAACTTAAAATTTTGTCCCCCACAAACCCTTGTGATTGTGACCGGAAAATGCCACAAAAAAATACAAAATATTAGTTTCCTATCAAATTCATGCTAAAGACGGTATTTTTGGAATTTTTTCAACGTAAATTATTTTTCTCCAACAAGAGACGAATTTCCCATTATTTTTCAAATAATTTTATTTCCTTTAAACAATTTTCTTCCCCCTGTGAATCGTGAAAACTTATAATTGGGGATAAATTATAGAAAGTTAATGAGTGTTGATTTTATTAAACAACTTTTTCACTAAAAAATCATGAAGAGTTATTATCTCCTGCATTTGATGATCCATTCAACGAATAATACTTTTAGATTTGTCACTTATCGATTAAAAATAATTCATGTTAAAAAATTTCCAAAAAAAGACCGCCTTTAGCAAAATTGCACGTTATTGAGTGAAAGGTATTCCCTGAATACTCCTAAAGAGTTGGCTATAGTTTCATTCACAAAAAGCTTCTAACAAGTACTTTTTTTCATTTTTTTCAAAATAGCGTTTTTTTCATTTCAAACATCGTGTTAATTTTAAAATCCCGAAGCAGAGGTTAACGTTGGAAAAAAAATTAATAAATTTCTTTTTTCAGAAAAATAACAAATTTTGACAGTTATAAATTTGGACCACCCTAATCTGAAAATTAATATTTTTAATCATTTACACTAAGAATCACCAGATTTAAAAATCGGGGTAAAAAACTGAAATAGTACTTGAGTTTTATCGGATAAAACAATAAAATAACCATTTGAACATTTTTGTTGAGGTTGAATTTTGTCCAAAAATTTTCAATTTTTATTTTCAATGCTATTTTTAAAAATTAAAAACAAAACTAAGCATCCTATCAAGGAGCGATGGATAAAAAATGTGTAGATTTGTTTTAGGTGCACAATTTTTGTTAAGTTTTCTTTTTGTAGCATAATATAAGTACTGATAAAAATTGACCCTTTTAACATTCTTTTTATCATCATACATAATACAAAATAATGCTATTCAGTATACAATATCAAAACTTCAAATAAATAAATTTCTTAAATTTTTGAATACTTTGATTTGAGCTGAAATTACGTCCTTAAAATTGAGAGCAAGCTAAATTTTCGGTAATATTTTCAATTATTTGAATAGGTTTAATCAATTCAAAAATCTTTAATTCCTAAAACCATTTATGAGTTATTCGAATTTTTCTTAAAATTTCGGAAAACCAAATTTTGAAAAATGTTCCTAAAATTTTCTTAATTACTTGAGAAATTTAAAGAAGATTGTTTTCTTCTAAGGAAGCCTTCCAAGACTCTTTTAAAGCTTTTCAAGTTTTTAAAATTTTTAAAAACCTATTTTTCTTATCTTTTTAAATTTGTATTTATTTTTGAATATTTTTAATTCTTCTAAATATTTACTTGACCTATACGGTTTTTAATCATCCTAATTAAAAATATTTGGCTTTCAGATTTTCAACACTCTTTTTGTAAATGTTTACAAATCGTTTGAAATATTTTGAAACATTTTTTATTTTTTCTGGAGGTTCATTTGTGAAAATTAAAAATCATTTAACAACTTTGACCCGAATTCTTGGTATCATTATTTTTTAAATCTTTTTAGACCTTCTAAACGTTCTAATCTTTGAAAATTGTTCAAATTTTCCTTTATTTTTTTACATTCTGCACCATTAAAAAATTACTTAAAAATCTTTAAAATTTTTATGTTACCTTTAGAAAGGTTTGGAATCTTTTAAAATCATCTTCTAGAAATAATTTATCAAAATAATAACGTTAAAATTAAAAACACCCGAATTCTACAAAAAAAAAGAAGAATTTTAGCAAAATCCATTAATCTTCAACCAAAACATATGAATATTTTAATAAATTGTGGAATTTTTAAATAAAAAACGCAAATTAACTTGAGGACAGTTCAATTTTCAACCTGATTATATGAATTTTAACAATAATTTAACAAAATTGTCATTAAGAAAAATGAAGTTTTTAGAAAAAAGGCGAATTTACAAAAAAATACGTAAATTTCGAACCTAAGTGTTAAATGTTTAATACAAAATATTAATTTTAAACAAAAAGAAACAAATTTTTTATAAAGAAATCTTTGATTTTTGGTAAAGTCGTAAATCTTCAACTAATAAAACGAATTATTTTTTGATTTGATAAACTCCTACTCAAACTGTTAACTTTTCAACTAGAAGCTATCAACTTTCAACCAATTATGAAATCGTCATGTAAATATTCAATTGAAGAAATTAATTGGCAAGAACAAAGGAAAGAGCTTTCCAAAAAAATACCTCAAAAATAAAATTAAAGTTTCAGCTGTAAATCGAGTAATTGAAATTTTAGGCTAATAATTAAATAAATTCTAAATAAGATATTTAATAGTTTAATTTCAAATTTTAACATGAAGAAATTTTAAAAGAAATTTTTAACAACAAATAGAATAATTAAACTTTTTGTTAAAGAATACTAAAACTAGAATTGTTGAATTTCAAAGATAATTTCAATATAAATAACAATTGGAAAAAGAGAGAGAGAACAAAAATTTACAACCCAAAATAGAATAGTTCAATTTTGCCTTAAAAATCTAATTCTTGACAAAAAAACATATTTTCAGCAAATTATTCATATCTTCTACTGAAGTAGTTAAAGTTTTATATAAAAAATATTTTTTTTTCAACAAAGTATTTAAATTTTCAACCAGAGACGAATTTTCTATTGGAATAATGAATATTTAGTAAAATAATGATTTTTTTAATAAATGACTTTCACTTCTATCTAATTAGTTGAATTTTTAAAAAAGAAAATAAATCTTTAGGCTAAAAAAAATACACATTTACGCCCTCAGACTGTAGATAACGTAGAAATCACTTTTTTAAATGACCAAAATTATTTAATTATTGAAAACTTAAATTTTAATTCGATCAGTGTAGGCATAATGTTTCTGTAAAAAATAGCTTAGTCACGTAAATTTCAAAACAAAACAAAATCTTTCAAAATTTCGACTCCAAGAAAAAAATGTTGCCAAATTCGTAAACATCCTTAAGAAGTGTTCTTGACTTCAAGGCTAGTGAAAAATAATGTTACGTTTGTCAGCATAATAGAACTGCGAAAAAAATTTAGGATTTTTCAAAGTTGAATTTTTTTATAATATTTTTATTTAAAATAATTAATTTCTAACCGAGGAAAAGGAAAGTTCAAACAAGGCAATTAAATTTTTAACCAAAAAATAATTTAGTTTTCCGTCAAGAATTGTCAAATAAAACCAAAATATACGAATTTTCAAAAAAATAATTGAATTTTGCATTGAGAATAATCAATTTTCTAGGAAAAAAAGAAAATCCAAATTTTTTTATAAAATATTTATGTAGATTCTCATCATTTATTATTAAGAAAGTATTAGAATGGTCTGAAATTTGACACTACAGGTTTTCAAAAAATCTCAATGTTTAGAGACCCCCTGAATCCGAAACCAAGTTTTTGCGATAGCGTCTGTCCATCCGGCCGCTTTTTCGTAAAAACGATAACTTTCTTAGGAATTAACAAATCAGATCGATCTTAAGCACACTTTTTTTAGCTCATAAAAGAAAGGACCAGTTCGTTAACCTGCCATTCAGGATAAAAGTTAAAAAAAGTGCAGCATTTTTTAAATTTTAGCACAATCTTTTTATATTTGAAAATTTAATCTCCTGCTATTTATAGTGATCAGAAAGCCAAACAATTTATCCGAATAAATGCTATAAGCATGTGTCCACGAAACAGACAGATTTTAAAAAAAAAACATAATTAATATAATAATAGATCAACATATTTTTAATTGTTCCCATAAATTCGAGAATGCTTAAAATGGACTTTTAAACATTGTATACAAAACTTCCATATGCAGCTTTATAGAAAAAGTGTTTTTATATAATTTATTAGAAATATTTTTGTTTCAAATTAGAACTTCAACTTTGATTTCACAAATTCATAGCTTGACGAGAAATTGTGAAACACGGATTTCAAAAATGTGTTTGTTTCTAATCAATAGAATTTGTGCTCGAGTTACGAAGACATGAGTTTTATTAAAAGAAGGTAAGACTTTAGAGTATACGGATTTAGGGAATGAGGTTTTCAATTTTAACAGTTTTCTGCCTTGAAAAATATCGTAAATCCCCTTTCATGTTGAAAAAGGTACATAGGAAGTTTTTCAAATTGTGAAGGTCTTGTACTAACCGACAGTGGTAATATCCGGTACTAATCGACAGTGATCAGTATATATTGCAGTGAGTATTTTCAAGTGTTCTCACTCGCCATTCAGAAAATCTTGCTGTAAAAATGAAGATCTACATCAGCGCCCTGCCTATTACCCTCCTGGTTATTCTGCAGATTCATGGTGACAATACTCAATATAATATAAATCTCAAATCTAAGTATAAAACATTAAATACTACCAGAATAACGAAGTTGAATCTATTAGGCTGAATTATAAAATTATCATTAACAGAAAGTTTCAACATTTTAATTTTTAAACACTTTTTTTACGTTTTTATAAAAAAAACAAGCAGATAGAAAATTTTCCTCTTCAGATCCATATTCTATGAAAAAGGACTTCTGTAATATTCCATCGGTTGATGATAAACAAAATATTGTCACCTAGGGTTACACAGATTTTAATAATTTGCTATAATTTTAGTACCTTGTTCAAAAATTATATAAAATTCATATTTATTAGATTTGTATGGTATTTCTTTACCGGGTCCCAGCCAGATAGCCCCGCTTTAAGCCGGGCGCTGGTCGGGGAATCCGGTCCGGATCCGGCTAAAAGCGTCACGGTAAAATGGTCGGATCTCGGCTTCAATACCGGCCGGGATCCGGTCGGGTAATCCGGCCAAAAAGCGGTCAAGAAATTTTGCTTCAGGCGAGAAATTGGTAACTTGTTTTGTCTTTTAAAGCTCATTGTAAAGATTACAGTGAACTTTAAAAGTCAAATCAAGTGAACCAATTCTGGCAAGAAAATTAGAGTAGAATTTTATTCCCTGATGATAGAATCTCATAGCAATTTGGAAGCCACGTGGTGATTTAAGGTTAGGAAGGAAGAAAGTAAAAACTTTATACACAAGACTATATTTTAATTTAAAATAATAATTATTCGCACACTAAGTGGGAGATTCAAACTAATTACTGAAATAAGGTAGATTTTAACTACGAGTCTTAATTTTATTTGCGAACTTCGAAGAGACGACGCGACGTGAGTGCAAGGAGCATTCTCGTTCCAGCGGCGAAACTGAAAATTACTGAGTGTCTATGCAGACGACAGAAACAGCAGGCGCTATATATGGCGGTAAATTTGAAATTGTACAGGCTAAACGTTGTCTGAATATAGAGAAGTTTATAATAATCGTATAATTTATGTTGTTGCACATAGCAGAATCGATAACACATTAATTTAAAATGTTAAATTATTCGAAAAAAAAAATTTTTTTTAAAGAATTTAAAAAAGCTCATTTTTATTTCACTGATCTAATAAATATTTAAAGTATAACTTTCAAATAATAATTCATCTAGCATCCATAATTACCTCTTTGACCATATCACGGCTCTTAAAAAATGTGTCATTTATACAAAAACATTAACCTGACCAGTGCCCAGCTGGCCCTCGACCATGGGATATAACCAGGGTTGACCCGGCCAGTAACTGGCCGGCCCCGGACTTCGTGATTCGAGAAAAATGTAGCCCGCCCGGTTCCTGTCCATGAAACCCAGCCAGTTGTAGCCCGGCCGGGATCCGACCAGAAACCTTGTTCTATTAGGGCCAACCGGGGAAATTTCTACACGGGTGCGCTGACCCTACAACTAATTTTATGTTTTCCGTAGCATAAATACCTTCATCATTTCCAGTTATTTTGATAAATGGTTTCAATGAGAGCCATAAATTTTTTTACTTGCTAAACCGTATTTTTCTGATAACCGAAATGTTGTGATATAATTGAAATGATAATTATTGAAATGTTTCGATAGTATTGTATCTAACGCCGTTTGGCTAAAAATGTAGATTTTCGATTTTTACATTCTCATTTCTGAGAATGTAATGTAATCGTCCAAATTTTCGATCTCTGGTTTTTAACGGATCTTTACGTTTCGGTACTCGCAGAATCCGAAAATCATAAAAATTCATCGGTGTCTGCCTGTATGTCTGTATGTATGTATGTATGGTTACCTGAATTTTGTAGCCACGCTAACTTTTAAAGGTTTTTTTCCAATCGAGTCCCCATTTGATACACTTCTGAAGTCACCCAAAATAAAGGCTAAGTTGGTTAATCAGATATTTCGAACCAAAATTAAACAATTGGGCGCATTTTCAAAATTTTGAATTTTTTTTTATATTTTAAAAAATGTCGTGAAAGTTTCTAATAGATAGGTAAAAGACTTGCAAATTATCCAAATAAAATTTTTCATTTTGATGAAAATTATAAAAGTTATATATTTTTCAAAATTTTTTTAATTTTCAAAAAATATACAAATTAAATTTTTTTTTGTCCAAAAATTTCATTCAAAATAAGAATTTCTATAAAAAATGGGTGAATTAAATATTGTCAAATTTTGTGAAAGCTGCAATTCCTTTTAAAATTTCGAGTCCATATCGCACACTGGCTTAATCAAAACATAAGTTTTTGATTTAATTGATAGTATTTTCGAGAGATGAAACCATAATGACCATTTTCATTAAAAACTGGTTATGAAATATTTTATAGGACTTTTCAAAAGCTGTAATTTAATTTAAAGTCGAATTTTTAGCAGGAACGTTGAATTCTTAGCCAGGAAATATTAACATTCAACGAAAAAGGTCATTTTTAACCAGACTATTAAATTTCTAGGTAAGAAAGAATTTTCCCACAACAATCTCTTATTTTTATTTAGGGAAAATTAATATTCTATGAAAACAAGAACTTTCGACTAGTTCAATTAAACACAAAAAAATTTGTTTAGCAAAGTACTTGAAACAAATGGAGGAAAGTAATCCAACATCTAATAAAGCAGTTCGATGTTCCTTAAAAAAATGAAATTTTAACCAAAAAGTTTGATTTTCATCCAAAAAGATGGATTTTTCCACCAAGAAATTGTAATGTTCCACCAAACTGTTGAACTTCTCACATAGATTGAGTAATTATCAACCAATATTTTAAAGAAAGAATTGAATTTTGTATAGAACTTCATACATTTTGAAAAAACCAAAATATTAAACAATATTATTTTTTAACTTAAATGATGAACCTTCGATAAAAATAAAATTGATTTTTAACAGTAGTTTAACTTGAAACCACGTAGTTGAATATTCAAACAAAAAATGTATATTCGGAGCAAAATTAAGAACCTGTAGTTGAGATTTCAACCGACAGAGATTTTGATTTTAGATAAAAAAGAGTTGATTTCAATATAAAAAGTTTCAATTAAAGCCTTTAAGTTATTTTTGACCTAATTACGCAAAATTTTTAATTTCATAAACTAATTTCAGAAAAAGGCTTGTCTACGTGTCTCAAAAATATCAAACTCATTGATGTAGAAAAACAAATTGATTGCGACACTGCATGAATATCACTTTTAGTTACTCTTTTCACTTTTGTTTATTTATAACAAATAATTTCTCTTCCTTATAAAATGTGTTTTTAAATGTTTCTAAACATTATTGATATAAGAGAACTTTTCAATTGTAAATGATTTTCAGATATTGGGAAATAATTCTGTTTCTAACATTTTGCTACTAGACAATATTTTGTAAGCTTTTTACATTTAGGAAGAGTTAGGAAAAATTAAATTGCAAGCGATAAATAAATTTGCAGGTAATTTTTTTCATATTTCAGGATTTAAAAAAATCATGCTTAACTAAATTTAAAGAGATTATTTAAAAATATTTTGGAAAAATTCAAAGTAATTTTAAAATTTTCAAAGTAAAATATAAAAGATTTTAAGGAAATTAATCAAAGCTTTTAATAAAAAAAATTTAGGAAACATTTGAATATTTTTAAAAGACTGGAAGGTTATGACGATCTGAGTTGATTAAAAAAAGAATTTTCTTATCAGTCATGTAAAAATTTTTATAATTTTTTTTCACCTCGAGAACTGAAATTCAAGAGAACATTTTAGAAAGTTTTAAAATATGTCAGACGACTTCCTAAATTTTTGAAACAGAATATGGAACATTTTATAGTAAAAAGTTTTAATTTAGTGAGTTAAAGAAAATAATAAAAATCAAGTGAATTCTAAAAATGTGTAGAAGACAAAACGAAATTCTAAAGAATTATAAGATGTAAACTATTTAAAAAATGCAGACTTTAAAATATTTAAAAAGGAAAATTTACAAGCTTTAAAAAAATTTTTAAATAGGCAAGTTAAAAAAGGACCAGATTGCTTAACAGATTAAAGTTTGTTGAAAACAATCAGATTAGAATTTCTTTAAACTTAAAAATAGGCTAAAACAGAAATTGATTTGTTTTTCTTGACATGACACAGGTAAAACGTACATTACCCTTCCTTTGTTTATTTCCTAATACTAAAAGCTTAAACAATTTAAAATCCGAGAACAAGACATCTTTCTGATTCAAAGATTATATTAAAATCTTTAAACGAGTTGAAATAATTAATATATTATTACATCGGACAGATATAAATCAAATAAAGCATGTCTACTTCTGTTTATTTTTTCGACTGCCCAATTTGAATTTGACTCACTATGTTTAACCACGTGAGAGATATTTTTTTATAATTAAAGACCATTAGATTCCTAACGGACTCAAGGAACGATATTGTAATATTTTTTCCAGTTTTTAATGCATTTTTTACGAAATAAAAAAAGTGTATCTGTTGGAGAGATATTTCCTTTTTCAGCGGTAAATTTAGGTATAATTGTAATCATCTCGTGTTGAAATTTGGGTTCACAAATAAGGCACAATTTTGTTGCTTATGAAATTTTATTATTGTAAACAAATTTTAAAGACATGCTGTATTTTCATACTGTTTTTCACGGAAGAAATCCGGCGCTACTTGATACGTATCAAAGTAACTCTTTAAACCTACTAACCTAAAGAAAATTTTTTATTGTCTAATATTTAGCTCAGTTATAAATGATTGAAGATAACGAATACAAACTTTTTGTACTTTTTTCAAGAAAAATTTGTCTAATATTTTATATGTAAGCTCCTGTAAAAAAACAAAAATCCAACAACCAAATTTGAACCACAACGAGCAAACAAAAACAAAAAATAGAAAAAAGCCTATTATAATCTGAAAAAAAATCATTTTCGGACATAAATAAAAAAGAGAAAAGAAAAATTAGAAGACAGCCAACCACGTTCCCTTCCTTCTTTTTTCATTTTTTTCTCTTTTTTATTTTTATTCTCATCAACTTACAATAATAATTCAAAGAAAGAGCACCTGCTTTAGGATGATGCCAATTTTTATGGATAAAATTTTTCGTGCCTTCATAATGGTATTGTACGAGTACCGAAACGTTGGCAATGCAATTTTATTCCATTGTTTATTTTTTATTTTTATTTTGAAAATTATTTTATTGTAATTTGATGATAATAAAAATAAAAAATACGAAAAAAAGAAAAAAGGAAGGGATGTGATTGGCTGCTTTCTCATTTTTCTTTCCTCTTTTTGATTTTAGCCAGAAAATTAATTATTCTTTTTAGATTACAATTGGATTTTTTTGCTTTTGTTAGTTCTTTGCGTTCTAAATTTGGTCGTTGACTTCTTATTTTTTTAACAGGTACTTACATTATTTTATTATTGGACGTAATAGGATTTTTAATTTGGATTTTAATCTAATTCAAATTCATTAAATTTTCATTTTATATGTATTAAAATAGCTTACTAGTTTCACCAAACTGCAGAATGTTGTCCATAATTAAAATTATTGTTTGTTATAAGTAATTTAATTTTACAAAAAACATTATTTATTATTTCTTGCGAAAAAATTTGCCGTGTAAGATTGCATAAAATTTTCTTTTCAGAGATAATAAACATAATTCTTTATGAATAATGCAAATGAACAAATAAAAATTATGCCGCCTTTTTCTCAGAAAAAAGTCATAAAAGTTTAGTTCCGAAAATATTTTTGAAGAAAATATGTTTGATCAGCTATTTTGATACTTGTGAGATGAAAAAGAATTTCTTTCTGTAAAAAGATGCAAATTTTCTATTTGTCAAAAATAATAATTATTTATAGCAATAAGTTATTTTAACTGTTGACAATAATCTATAGTAGACTAAATTGATTAAATGATTACGATAATTATGAGGTGAGAAAGGAATTTTTCCTTAAAAAAGATTAGAATTTTTTATCTGCTAAATTAAGTAATTGATAACAATGATGAATAATGTTTGTTAAGCATATTTTTGTTTAGTAAATTCGTTGATATAATTTGATATACATCAGACAGCAAAATATTGTTTCTTGTAAAGAAATGTTCATTTATTTAGGACAGTTTTAAGAAAAACCCATAAAAAGGGGGAAAAAGGAGGTGCCTTGAAAACAGGGGAAAAAGTCTTTTGATTAAACTTGCCTATTTTTCACGTTTTCCATCATTATAACTTTTTTAATTTATCATATAATCTTCCAAATAATTTTATATGTTTATACTAAGAAATAATTTTCTTTTCACTATTGAATTAGGAAATATATTAATAGCTTGAATTAGAGGTTTTCTATTAATTGCTAGTAAATCACTTTTCTATCATTGAAATTTTAAAATTATACTAGAAAATAGATTTTAACTGTAATTATTTTTGGTATCAATTTATGGCACAATATCACTTAGTATGTTTGTGATGTTTAATAATAAAGACTGCTTAACAAAATATATTCTATAAATTCTTGCTCCCTTAATTTCCGCAATATTAGAGTAAGCAATAAATGTGGCTTTGCAATAATATGCGGTTTCTCAAAACTATTCAACTTACTTACAAACTTACAAACGAAATTTTTTAGTTGTTGAAATCCATTGAAGGTGCCAATTTACAACTATTTCTTGTTTGTTAAAATTTGTAATTTTCGATTTAAAAAAAGTGTCTTGACAAACCACTAAGAAATTTCATCAGATCGGCTGATAATCGCCTTAAAAACTTTATAAGTCATTTTCCAAGTCTATCCCCTCTAAATTGGTAATGTAGTTCATAAAACACTCCTGGGGATTCTTCAGATAAGAAAAATAAAAAAGGTAGGGTTCATTACAAAAATTTCGTTCAGAAAAAATCCAGATAAATATTTGCGCTTAAGTATCAAGTATCAGAAGTTATCCAATCTTAAACTTTGACACCACAGAAATTAAAATAATTTAGTTTTTATTTCTAAGTTCAAACTCTTTATTTTAGAAAATTATTCAGGTTAAAATGTTATAAATAAACTTATACTCATTAATTAATTTTACAATATCTTCATTTATTCAGAGGAACTTATTATTTTATTAGATAATACACGATAAAATTACCTCATAATGAAATAATGATATTAAGTCGTTTAAAAATAATTTATAAGCAATCATTTTCTCGACGCTTGGAATTAATAAAAAAATTTCCAGCACTTCACGTTTATTCGTTGTTTAAATAATTTAAGTCAGCAAATATAAAATCTTCATATATTTACTTGAAAAAAAAAATTCTTTTTTATCTTATATCATAAATTTTTGGATTATTTTAACTATTAGGATATTTTAATATTAATGAGATGGAAATTAATTTAATTAATGGACACGATAATTTTTCTGTTTGTTCACATTTATTATTTATAAAGAAACATAAATTTTGAGTTTTTAAAATTTCTTATGTTTATAATGTCTAAAAAGCAAATCTTCTACATAGAGAAACCAATAAGAGATACTAATAAGCTATTTTAGTACACATATACTCTATATTAAAAACATGTTTTTTTTTAATTTTGAATTGCTTAGACCTTTAATATTAACAAATAAAAATCTAAAGCTTATTGTGCGTTTTGCCTGCCTTACATGCGAAGAAACAAATCAATTTGTAATTTTAAACGATTTTTAAGTTTCGAGAGATTAAAATTTTATTATTTTCAAATATGCTAAATCTGTTAAGCAGTCTGCTTCTTTTTTCAACTTGCAGATTTCTGATGTTTTTCACATTCAACGTCTTTTTAAAATGGATATGTGCAGTCCTAAATAAATTCACATATTTTAAAAAAATCAGTATTTATTCAATAGGAAATTATTATTGACGATAATATTTAAAAAAAAATTATTCCCTTTTTTTCTTGGATATTAACTAAATTGATAGAACCCAATACAAAATCAAAACATTTTTCGTCAAACTTTTATTCTTTTAAATTAAAAATTTTACTATTATATTTATAGTACTGAATTCATTTCGTAATAAATTCTACTATTTGGTCAAAAAGTCCCAAATTTAAACTTTTCCACATTATACACAACATTTTTATATCAAATATAATACATTTTTTATGTAACTCTGCCTGGGTTTGCTCATGCAAATATTGCAAAATAAACCAAAAAATATATTAATCATGATTATTTTAATATTTGTTTTGCAGTTTTCTTTAAATTGCATTCTAAATTGCGCTGAAACGTGTATCATTTCAATCAATTTACATTATTACAATTCATAATATGCATGAAAATTGAATCATACTGATTCTTATTTAATCGTTTTTATAATTTTTTATATTTTTAATTTTGTTCTCTCTCTTTCGTCTTTTCTGTCGTTTTTCCAAAGATTTCATGTTTTTATCTTATTTTTGACGATTTAAAGGAAACCTACTCGTCCTTTTGAGAAATGATAATTAATAGATTTATAGATCTTCTTAGGAAAACAACTTTTGTCTGTTAATTTCAGTTGATACTTATGTCGTTTTTTCAAAAAAATTGAATATTTTTAATATTTATTGATATGTTTTAAATCCAAAGCAAAAACTACGTTCCTATAAAAAATTATAGCTGTTTCTTGGATAAACAAGTTTTGGCTAATTTTTTTCGTAGCTTGTGTCGTTAATCCAAACATTTTTAATTTTTTAATGTGTAATGTTTTTTACGACTGTAAACATAGTTTGGCGAAAAAATAAAATTTTTGGATTTTTCATCATTTTTGGTAAGTACAAATTTGAAATATTCAACTTTTTGAACTAAATTAGAAAAGTTGTTTATTATTTATTATTATTTATTCCATAACAGCATAAAGTACAATTTTATTATATAGATATACACATACATATGGGATGATCTGCTGCGATATTTGCTTAGGTTCTAAGACCTGTGTAAAGAAAGTGAAATATGAACGTCTTTTTAGATAGCTTTTACAGGCAGTCATGGACTTATTAATCTAGGAAGACATAATAAGGTTTCTGATTTTTATAACTCCAAGTAGAAGCATTACAACATGAGAAATTTCTTTTTTATCTGGAGAGTTTAGAAGCGCCATCCAGAAGGCGCCAAAAGCTGTAAGGCCGATCGCGTGTCCATAAAACGATGATCGAACTTCTCTGTACATCATGCATTTTACTAGTAAATGAACAAGAGTCTTTTCTACTTCCTCATTACAAATTTAACAGATTTGCCTCTTGCTAAAATAAAAAAAAAGTTTACCCACCGGTACATTCCCTCTTACGGCACCCATGAGATGCACATGCGCAAGAACTCTGGCAAACTTGTAGAGAGTACTGCCAAACTTGAAGGAACCCAGCGGATGAACACAAAGATTGGGCAGCACCTGCAGGCTGTGGACGGTGCCAGCCTGCGGATTCCCACCCCCCTGAGGTGAGCCTCGAGTTTGGTCAGAATTGTCTTTTTGTGTGGCTGTGGAGACTGCAAATCCATACCAGGCCGCAGGTCATCTTGTGCACACAACGCTATACAACAGGCAAATTCTAGGCAGTCTCTTCTCTCCCATGCCAAGAACTCTCTCCATCCAGTTCAGTGCCATTTTTAAGATATTATAGGCGATTGGAACTCTGCCTAGTTCTAGTCTCAGAGCATAACCTGGAGTGCAAGGAGGAAGCCCAAGCACTTTCTTGAAGAAAGTGGTTTGAATGATCTTAACTTTCTCACAGTATGTTAGTCCCAAAAATTCCTATGGCATACAGCAGAACATTAGCTACAAAACTTTGAAAAAGAATCACTTTCGAGCGCTGCGAGTCTGCTTTGAAGTTGCGTAGAACTTGCAAAGCTGCCCTTGAAGCCATCCTTGCGGAAGAAATTCTTTGGTTTCCCCAGATGGTTATATTCCCTGACCATCTCGGGCTGCGTTTCATTGAAAGTGAAACCCGGAATCCTAGGTGGCCTCTCTTCTATGAAAGATCATGGTCTTGGTCTTTGACGTATCAACCTCTAATAAATTCAGATCAGAAATACTCACTGAGATCATTAATTTTCCTCTGCAGAACAATGCGAGAGACAGCAAGCATCACGATATTATCGGCATATACCAATAATATAATTTGCATCAAGTGATTAATAGAGATCGTCCTTACACCCCGGCTATGAAAAAAATCTTTCAGGTCTCGAATCAACAAAATTTTAAAAAAAACAGGGCTTAGAAGTTCCCCTTGGAGAACACCGCAAGTCACGTCCACTGGGTCAGTGAGACCCTCAGGTGTACGGATGGACCTCTTAACTGCCTTGTACAGGCTTTTCATTATCTTAATGAATTTGTAACAAAATACACACAAACTTTACGTCCAGGTTTGGAGAGATCAATCTGAATTACACAACTTAGAACACATATATGAACCATACAGCCTCTGAATCCCTGAAACCTCCCTGAAATTCGGGTATACACTTCGCTGCATTTGACCACTCAACAAGTCTATCCAAGAGAATTCATGTAAATAATTTTTGAAATAGCAATCAAGAGCGCAATGTCTCTGTAAGAGTCCGGATCCTCTTTATCAGCCTTTTTGAATAACATGCACGTGAGAATGGTTGTCCAGGAAGAAGGAAACTCCTCAGTCTCCCAGATTCTCCTGAATAGACACTAAAGATAGTCTGGAGTTAATTCAGATAAAGCTTGGTAAAACTAGGCGGGGGCATCACCGTATGCAGGGGCTTTTCCATTTTTCCATTTGCGGATAGCAGCCTAAAGAAGTCAACTGCTCTCCAAAACTCCGACGTCTCTCTGGCGGATGCAAGCGCCTCTTAAAAGGCTTTCTCATACAAAATTTTCTTAGATATCAACAGTGTGTTATAGGCTTTTTATCTAAATTGAATTTTTTATATCATCCGACGCGAACCCTGACGTTTTACAATGTTTCAGGCTATTTCAGCTTTTCTTTAAGCATTCAAACATGCTCAGTCGAACCAAGGCTTTTCCCTATAAAGCGCGAAGAGCTAGCAGGAATCATACAAGCAGTTACATCCGCCGCCCCAAGTGCCGAGATAAGATTTTCGTTTAAGTCAGCCACCAAAGAGACGAGCACCGCTTTTGAATACCGTAGAACCAGTGAATCTAGGTAAACACCTCTTCTATGCTCCTTCCAGGCCAGCCTTGCATTTCTGTTCACTTCATGCATTACGGTGTTAGCCTCTCATACCCTCTCTCCTCCTGGAAGCGCTAACTCTACACATACTGGTAGATGGTCCGAGCAAGTAACGATCGTAAAAATTTTGAGGTCCTTTATTGCATGTATGAAAAGTAAAGCTCAATCCGCTAAATATATAGTACCTTTTCCTTCAGAAGAAAGGGTTGTAAGGCTAGCTGGACAATCAGCCTTAAATCTTCTATTAAGTATAGCAAAACCACGTAGTTCTAAACATTCAATCAGGACAGTACAACGTTTACAAATGACAGGATCGGCTGCCAGTCTCTTCGAGCTCGCATTCGCCACCATCGGTATAACATCAGGGCATGCTTGATTCAAATCCCCAATCCGCGGATTGAAGTCGCCTTCCAGAATTATAGGCGTCAAAGGATTTACCTCCTCTAATCGATCAAGGACTGCATCCAAACCGTCGCGCAAATATTCATGGTGAAGACTCAGTTTTAAATAAATAATACCTTCAATAAAAACCATAGAATGATCTACGTACTTTACAAAAATCTACTTCATGAAAGCGTCTAATAACTCGCGGTTCAACACTTTTCTACTCACAAATAGTACCAACCCCCCACTAGCTCTACCAAATTTACTTACTCGCTTCACATCGGCAGTGAAGGAGCCATACTGAGACAATCAAGAAGGGGTTACAGGCGCCGATGGGAGCCAGGTTTTGCTTAAGCATAAAATAGCTGTGTCTAAGTTATAAATTACTAAATTTCCGAAATTAGAAAATCCATAGTATTTCCAGAAAATAATCCAAGCTAACCTCCCACTCACCATCGAGGATAGATCATTTACTGTCTTCGTGGAGTTTTTGACGAGGAATTCTGGAGTGAGTTTCCGAGTAGAAAAGCACTGTTAGAGCCGTCCCTATTTCCCCTAGAGTCTTCGGACCAAGAAGCAGATTTCAACCCTTTACAGGTTTTTCGGGAGGCCTACCGATCTGTCTCCTGACTGTGTCCTTCGCCTCAAGAAATGTCTCTAAAGAACTGTAAGGAGGGTTAGCAAGCATGGTAATAATGTCGTCAGATGACAGCACCTTCCCGACCAATTCAAAGTGATTACCTTTTAGTGTAACTGGGAAACCTTAATCTCTCAGGCTATTCGTCTTCTGTAGGAGCTGCCAGCTCCACTGCTTGTAAAGTTTTGGCCTGTCACTCGAGACTTTCAGGCCTATTTCCGCGAGGGATTTCGCTTTTTAATAGACCTGAAACCTTCAGGGTGGAGATCCCCACCTAATCAACAACAGTCTAGCACCAGGCTCCTTTCTCAGGCGAAAAGAATATTCCACCACAACAGATTCTACTTTAGCTTTCGAGAACACCCCTCGAATAGACGAGACCGGGTCGTTATTGCATGAATCAATGTCAGTAAGCACATGCAGAAACACATTTTTTGCACAGGCACCACCTCGCAACTGCAAAACCTCTTCTTCCAACAGTTTCATGTCATGTTCTAAATCCGTGTTTTTCTCCTTCAGATTATCGTTTCTTAATTTCAGAGATTCCATTTCTCTTTTCAGAAGGTCTAATTCTTCCTGAATCTGAGCAACCGAACCCTTCAGGGCAGCTACATCGTTTTTGGTGATCAACGTATCCCCCTTAATAAAATTTAGCTACCAAAACAAATTTCAACTCAACAACAGCCCCTCACTTCACTTTCAAAAACTCAGGCTCAATTTCAGTCAAACAAAAACCAGCACAGGCAAAAACAGAGAAAAAACGCGTGTGGCAAGTAGGCCCGACGCCTTCTTTCCTTTTCCGTGACAAATGCAGGTCTTCTCCAGAGTAAATTATCATCTAAATCATTTTTTTTTAATTATTACAAAATTGTTTTTGTACATTTTTTAAAACTATATAACAATGATAATTTATTTCTTTCCTGTATTAAAAATTCTGTCCATGAGACATTTCAAATTCTGAATGCATAACTTCATTTAATTTTGAAGTAAAACACTTTAGTTTGATTCTGTAAAGAAATTTTGGTTCAATCTTTGTATTAAAAAGAAGTAATTTATAAAAAATTACTGTTTAAGTAAAACTGAAGTCTCAGAATTTGTACTGAGGTCTTAAATTTGTTAAATTCGTTTTGGACCGACGTTCGACTACACAGTACGTTAGATATAAAGCTAGTTTCAAATGAGTGAAATATAAGGCTGGTATTAAACTGGCATCACAAATAAGAAACCGTCAAATTTAATTTTATGAATTCTAAATCTATATTTATTTCAATTTTAAGAAAACTATTCTTAACATAATGTTTTGCTAAATTTTATTGATATTTAACATTTCTGTTTTAAAACTAATCGAAATTTTTATGTATTTACTAATAAAATTGGATTCAATCAATCTTCTTTTATCTGCATTAGTTTCTTTTATTTTAATATTATTAATTTCAAAATCATTTTTTGAGTGCATAAATTATATGAATTACATTTTAAATAGCGTCCTGACAATACAAGTTTTTTGTACGAATTTGTGATCAAGTTTCCATCTGGAGTTTTAATAATTGATAAATGAAGATATGTTATCGTATTATTTTTTTCTTTTTCTTTGGTAAATTTTATTGAGACCTTTAAGCTGTTAAAAGTATTTAAAAATTCATCTAATTTGTCTAATGAAATTATAGCTAGGATGATATCCACTTATGTTTTATAAAGGATAGGAGTGAAACTCAAACCATTAAAGGCTCTTTTTTCTAAATCTTCCACAACTAAATTTGCTGCAATAGGGGATAATGTAGAATCGATAAAATGAATAGACTTTTCACTACAGCTAATAAATAGATTATTATTGTTAGATAGTTTTTTTAATGTACTAAAATACAATTTTATAGCTATTTCTAAAAATTTTGGACTTAGGTGATAATTAACTCCGAAGATCTGCAATAAGGTCAAAACGTAAGGAATTTTTTACAAATAAATAATGATTCGAAGAACATCAGAATCCTTTTTTTTATTGAACTGCACCATTGCAAAGCCGTCTTTCTAAAATTCGCAAAACATGTACAAATTCATCTTCAGAAAATGTACTAAATTTTAGCTAAGTTCGTAAAGTTTCTTCCAAACTCCCTGTTAGTAACCTTAGTTTATGGCTTGAAGCCCCAACCCCTTAAAATTGATAATGTAGTTTATAAATTATCCCTAGATACTCTTTAATTCTAAAAAATATAATTTAGGGTTCGTTGAAGCTAATAAATTATTACAAACTCTATATATTTGTGCTTCCAGTATCAAGTTCAATGGAACACGATAGAGGAAGTGAGATAACAGTGGTTTCACCTGTACGTGAGCCGGAACCACCATCTCAGAGAGGACAAACATGGCATGAATTTCAGCTGGAGAAATTGCCAAATTATAGCGAAAAATATCCTGTACCTGGTTACGATTACACTCATGAGAAAAAGCTTAATTTTATACATTATGCTGGAAGGTATTTTCACATTAATCGTCTGGAAACGCGAGGTAAGTACGATAATTTAAAGAAGAAAATAGAATTTAGACCAAAAATCAGGAAATTCTGACTCATACGTCTTGGTTCTTTTTTATAATTGATGGCCCAGATGCATCAAGAGCACATTAGGGGGGTCCAAAATATTTATTATCCGATTTTCATGCATATCAACCAAAAAAATCATTCGAAACAACAAAAAATGTAATCCATGTTTTTTTAAGAAATGATATCTAGAAGTGGCACAAGC
This sequence comes from Belonocnema kinseyi, assembly GCF_010883055.1. Taxonomy (NCBI): domain Eukaryota; kingdom Metazoa; phylum Arthropoda; class Insecta; order Hymenoptera; family Cynipidae; genus Belonocnema; species Belonocnema kinseyi. Next base: position 110,335,276 of record NC_046659.1, read on the forward strand.
CTTATAAAGGTAAGAACGTATTTTCCATAAGAAAACCAGACGTTTTAGTAAATTGTATGCAAAATCATCTATATTATATAAATGGGTTTTGCGTGTCTAATATTGATAACTAAATATTAATAAAAATAATTGAAACCACTTATTATTGTTTTTAGCAATTTCTTGAATTATTTGAAAAATTTAATTTTGTTTTTAATAATATTCTCTTATAATATTGCTAGAAAATTGCCGTTCTCTCAAGGACTTTCCATTTTCAGTCCAAATTTTAATTAGAGTATGGTATAAATTCAGAATTAAATTTAATGGACTTATATGCTTAAGCAATTTATTATTATTTACAAATAACACTTACTTTAAATAATAGTAGAACATTGAGGTTTTTCTAAAATTCTCAATACTATATGACTACTTTTCACTTGGAATATCTCAATAATTGATCAAATTTAGCAAAAATAATTTCTTAAACAGATTATTATTTTTTATAACTTGCTCTTTCCTTATAAATGATAGGTACTCTCAGTTTCTGCCGAATATTTTTAACCATTTGCCCGTTTTTACTTAGTAAAGCAACAAATCATTCAATTTACGAACATAGTTTTTTAAACAAATAAAAATCATTTATATCTTACTGTAAATACAAAAGTTCGCATGTGAATCCTCTTTTTTCAAAGCTCCTGCAGGTTTAACCAAAACACTCTCATCACGCATGTCGTGTTTCGCACTCGGTTTTGTCAACAATTTAAAATTTTTTATATGATTTTAAATATTTTAAAATATAATGTACATTAAATTTATTGTATGCATTGTTATTAATAAACACAATTTTTTATTACCTTGTTTTCATAATTTAAAAAATACTTTAAAAAAATAAAATAAAAAAATAAAAATACTTAAATTCTTAATTTCATTTTCATTATTAAAACAAAAACCAAACATCCTATATAAAATTATGATAAGCAAAATTGGTAGGTATTTTTTTGTAGATAATTTTTGTATAATTGTTTTTTCGTAGCTTGCGTCGTTTGTCAAAAAATGTTTTTTTTTTAATATTTTAAATTTTGCTTGTTACGAATAAAACAAACCTACATTTCCTATAATAAGTGATTAATAACAAATTTGTAGATAGTTTTTTTTTTAAATAATTTTTATCTTCTCATAGTTTATCGTGCCTTGCATAGTTTTACAGCAAAATGGAATTTTTTATTCTTTGTGCGATCAAAATTTGAATTTTCGATTTTGCAAGAAATTCGCTAGAATTGTTATAATAATTTTGTAGGGTGTCCAAAAAGCAATGTCTTCCCGGCCTTGACTTTTTTTATATTCTTCGTTGTTTGGCCTGAAATTTTAATTCGTGTCGATTTCTTTAAATTATGCAAATGCTATAATTTTATAACGTTTCTTTGTATGGAAAAAAGGCATAGGAATATATTGTTTGTCACAATTATACCAGGTGTATACATATGAAACCGGTATTTTTTCAAGAAAAAAACACATTTATTTCAAGAGAATTATAACAAATATTTTATTCAAAGTATGCGCCCTC
>NC_046659.1:110336918-110341727 GCF_010883055.1 Belonocnema kinseyi
ATACGCCAATTAGCACAAATGGTAAGTTCCGACAGTGCCTACAAGTGTGCCTACTGACCGCTAGATGGCAATACCGGTTTCATATGTATACACCTGGTATGTGTATAGAATTTTTAAATCTCAAAAAAATGGTCTCAACAATTTTGTTAATTCTTCAGCTTTTTCTATTTTTATGCCATAAAGCTTTCTAATGAAATTAAGCTTCCGTCTTGGACAATAAAGGAGAAACTTAAAAATTTTACTTTTTATGCTAACTGGATCTCGAATTTTTTTGCGCATCTTATTCTACCTGCCGAAAATTTAGTCTTTCTTAGTTGTCAAAGTAATTTTTAAAACCAGTCTTTTTCTAAACAATCAATCTTTTTTTTTCAATTTTAACTCTTGGTCAGTTAGCATCCTGTTGAAAATGAATGAATATATAAAGAAATGGGTTCAAACAATTTTATTGCCACTTTTGTCGTTTATCTGATAATTTAATTTGTTTATTTTCTATCCCTTTCTTACGATTCAAACTAAAAATATTCATAGTAGCGTGACGTGGTGAAGCAAATTTGTTACTATAAGAGGGGAGCAAAATTTTGTCAAATAAAATGTTATTATGGCCTCTATCTATTTTATATATTTATATGAGAAAAATTTACAAAAAATTCGAAAATGTTTTTTGATTAAACTAATTTCTTCGTTTAATTATTTTGGACTCTTTCGCCGTTTTTCGAAAAGATAATTTTTTTTTAATCATACTTTTTGAAATTTTTCAAATCTACTTATTCTATCCAAAAATTACTATAACAACTTTTTAGATCCCTTTTGCGTGAACAACTTTTGTCTATTAATTTTGTTTCGTGCCTCGTGTCGTTTTTCAACAAATTAAATTTTGTTACTTCCAATGTTATTTTTTGGTATTAAAACAAATCTACACATCTTAGAAAAAATTATAATTTGAAAAATTTCGATTAATCTCCACGTTTCGAGACAATCTTAATCTGAAAATCAGGTTTTTACGATGACTGTCTGTCTGTCCGTCCGTAAACATGATAACATAAACACGGTCATGAAAGAAAAGACGAGTTCGTTAACCAGCCATTTTTAATAAAAATTTAAAAAGTAAGCGCATTTTGAAAATGTTTAAGACCACTTTTTTCTGAATTTCAAAATTCTATTTTCGGATATTTATGGTATTAAAATGGACAAGCATTTTATTTACATGAATTTTCTTCATAAAAATAAAATTTGCAGTTTTATAGTATTTGAAAATTTTTTTTAATCAAACGGAATTTAAAATATTAAGCAAACCAGCGCACGTTATAAAAAAAAGTCAGGTGAAGAAAAACATTGCTTTTCAAAATCCCTACAAGACTGCTATAACAAAATTTTTGAGTTTCTTGGAAAATCCAAAATTCCATTTTGTGGTCCAAATATGTTGATTTAAAAGATTAAAAAAATGAAGTCTCAAAATTAAGAATTTGCTTTAGCTTGTTGAAGTTGCATACAAAATGGCTGGCTAACGAACTTGGTCTTAAATTTGAGAGACTAAAAAATTATACAAAAGGCCAATCTAATCTGTCAATCTTTCAAAAAGTTATCGTGCTAACAGACTAAAAATCTACAGATAGACACGTTGTTAAAAATCTGTGTTCACATTGTTCCATTTTTCTACCAAAATATCCAATTTTCAAGAAAAACAGGTAATTTTTTTATTTCAAAAGACTGGGATTTTAAATCCAGAAATATAAAGTTTTAACAAAAAAGGTTCCTTTTCAATGAAATTGTTATACTTTACGTTAAAATAATAGCATACATAGAGATGAATTCGTTATGCTTTTGCAATAATGTCGTGCCAAAGTACAAGTGTCTGACCTTTACCGCATTTTCTACTGAATTATAATGTATGTTTTTCTTTTAAATTCGCTTTTTCTTTGGTTGTGCAAACGTACCTCCGTCATCACGAATAGATCTTAGTTAATAATTTTTTTAAATATTTCAATCAGTCAATAATTGTGTTTTTTTCACAACCAGAGGGAGACCTAAGCCAAATTCGTGACGGTACTCATCTTTACCGTCAAGCACCTATGAGTATTACAGGAAAAAAAGTTGCAGTATACCGAGATCATCAGTTTCGAAAAACCAATGGTAACTCATACTTAAAATAAGTAAAAAATAATCTAGAACAAGTATAGAAAATGCTGCCTGAAACATGGTTCGCTTATCAAGTTACTTTTCTGTGAGATTGCCCATTTGGTATATTATAAAATAGTTTTTGTGTTAATTAAAGTGCACATGTAGTTCACACATCTCGCATTAGGAAAAACCGTTTTTTCGTTTTAACAAAGAGTCATGCATAAATGACGTATTTGTTCCCTGAAATTATAAACAAAATTAATTTACAAGAAGAAAATTATTTTGAACCCAAACAGACAAGATTTCTATAAAAGAGCCGAATATGTTAAGACGAAAAATAATTTAAAAAAAAAAAAGAAAAACAAGAATCTTCAGCAAAAGACAAATTTTTAAAGTGGCCGCTCAATTTTTAAACAAGAAGATTAATTTCGTACTTTAAGAATTATTTTTAATAAAAAGGCGAATTATAAACAAAATACATACATTTTTCGCCAAAAAAATACAACTCTCAAACAAAAAATATAAACAGATGACAAATTTTCAATGGAGTAGCTAAATTTATCAACTAGTAAACAACAATTTTTCCCCTAAAATGGAATATTCGTATTTGTAGTTAAAAACTAATTTTTAATATACAAAGCAATCTTACACCAAAAAATTTAATTTTCTACCAAATAGTGCAATTCGTTACTAAATTATTAAATTTTCAACACAAAATAAATAATTTTACACAAAATAGTTTAATTTTTCATATTCAAAAAAAAAATACAAAAATAACAATGTTTAAAAATGAAGTTCATTCTCAACACAACCGCATATACATTCTATGAAAAAGTTATTTTTCAAATAGATAGTTGAATTTTTAACGAAGAAAATTACACTTCTGCTAAGAAGATTAAGTTCAATTTTTCAACAAACTATACCTACAACTATTAACCTGTAGGTGAATTTTTTACTGAAAAATACCAATTTTTAACAAAATACAGATATTTTCAACCAAGAAGATTAATGTTCTAACAAAAGAAACTTTTTAACAATGTATATATATTTTTAAACAAAGAAGTATACACTTTTACAATGATAAAATTTGTATGGAAAAGCATTAATTTTTAACAAACAAAATTATTTCTTTACAAAAAAGATAAATTCCCAATTAAATAATCAGTCTCTAACAAATCGGTTGATATTTCCACTACAAAACACAAATCTTTTACAAAATTTATATATTTGAAATCAAATAGTTAAATTGTTTATCCAGAAATTAAACTGTTACTAAAATGGATGAATTTCAAAAAATGCAGAAATTTTAAAACATAATGACAAATTATCGACCGACAAGATTTATCTTCCTTTAAAAGATACGAACTTTCAGCTACGGAAAAAAATAAATTTATAATTAAATCGTCGTGGTTTTCAAAACGCTCAAAACTTAGCGTTGCTACCTATAAGAAATGAAAGGTTGTATTTTTTCATAATTTTCTCAGCATTATTGCAGTTTCTGCTTAACTATAGAGGCAATTTCTAACGGAAATTAAAATTTGATCCAATTTTTTGTGCACATAATTTTTTAAATTATATAAGATTGTATATATTACAAAAACGAACCAAAAATGTAATTTTTGAAACAATAATTTGTTGACTCACAGTTAAGCACCATTGACACAGCAGTTCTAAGCTAATGGTTTTTAAAAATATTTTAATCAATTGATACTATTTTATTGTATTTGTAGGATGTTTTAAAATCGGTTCATGCACTATCGAAATAAAAACTCACGATTTCCTAGCAGAAGATAAGAAGCCATATGGATATATTGGTCCTAACGGCCTTCGTACGTTTGTTTTTGAAGATAAACCTTCAAATGCACCTCCATCTGCAACTCCGACTACAACTGTACATCATTAAAAACCCTCCATTCTGTTATCTTTATTTTTACCTCGACAAACCTTGCTTATCATATTTTAATTCGTTAAAATTCCGATGTTTTTAAATTAACTACTAATGTAAGTTTGGAGTTTATTTTTGGAACACATTTAGGTGATTAGCCAGAATGAATATTATTATTGTCACAGTTTTATAATAATTGCAACTTCTTTAATGGAAATATATTCTGTATTATATCAATTTTACTGTTCTTTATTATGTATTATATTCTTATAGAACCTGCGTGAAAATTACAATTATTTCTTAATATGATTATATAATTATAATTGAAATGTCTCTTGAACTTGTGTCGTATGGATAGACGTAAGGCGAGAGCTTCAGGCACAGCTTGTAAGGACAGCAGATCAAGAAAATATGTGATTGGTGCGTTGGCCTTCAGAAATCCACAAATTGTAGCCCTTTAAGGGCTTTCCGGAGACTAAAATGTCTCCCGAACCCCCTGCTACACCTTCTTCCACTTATAACTTTCCGAACCCTGATAATTTGTCCGTCGCGCAAATTTCTGCGCTAGTTCCCGAACTCAAGAAGTTAATCGCTTCTTGTGAGGCAGCACTCGCCTCACGAGCCACTCAAACCTCTGACACTCTCTCTGAAAATGATGGCTCGGAAGCCATGGAAATTCTTCCCCGCCAACCCAACCCGGAATGTTTGCCGGAAGACACTGACACCTTTATAGCGGTGAAAACCAAAGCCTCAAAGCGTAGGCGCATCTCCAGTCCGGCCAAATTGGCTCCCCTCCCTATTTCGGA
>NC_046659.1:110341827-110344732 GCF_010883055.1 Belonocnema kinseyi
AGATATGAATTTGAAGCGGTTTATATTGAAATTTAATATTGTACGCAGAAAATTTGAGTTATATCTGCACTGCAATTTAAGTATAAGAAGAAAGAATAAATATTTGTTTTAATAATGTTTTAGAATTATTGAATTAATTGATTGTTGGTGCTAATAATTATATTGAAAAATCTTTTGTAATGTAATTCTTTAAAACCTGATAAATGCAACACATAAAATATTCCCTAGAAAATTTAAAAATATACATTATTTATAACAAACTGGTGAAACTCTAGCCGTCTAGAAAAGTTTCGTCGGCAGCGGTAATTTTTTTAACGGTACTGGTTTTTTGTTTACCATCTGGAAAAAAAATCACACATCTTTTCCAATCCTTATTTTTTAAGGTTTACTAGCTGCATGTACAAATCCTTCTAGTTTCAGTCCAGTGTGCATCTTCTCATCGTGCAAGCTATGGTCATACGGGACGTCCAATATAGACAGAAAATGAATTTTGCAATTTTTTTAGAGGCTTAATCTCTTTCAAAACAAGACTTTTTGAAAAATTATCTCAAGTACATTTGTAGATCATCTAATCGCGAACAGTTTTTTATATGTAATTTTTACTTATTCCATCGGCTACTGCAATAAATATTGATTCCGTGAACGTGACCCAAACAGGAATCGCGTAGGTGCAGACGCTCCTAATTATTGCGTTGAAGGCTCGAGTTTTGGTTGCTCGAGAAACTATAGGGTTATTGAAAAAGGGTTTAAGGGAGATGAAAGCCCCGTTGGCCTTATTTCGGGTGGCTTGTATTTGTTTGGACCAGGTGAGACGTTTGTCAAAAATCACACCGAGATATTTAGCGGAGAAACTCCATTCGATCGGAAGGGAGTCAACCACGATATTAGGAGGATTGCGAGTATAAAGAAGACGGATAGGTCGGAAGCTAGAAGCTGAGCTGAGAGGTTTGCCTGGTTTCGGTATAAAAATTACAATAGCTTCTTTCCAGGCTGAGGGAATGTATTGTAATCGCATCATTGCTTTAACAATGTTGCAGATAGCTACGATGTGCTTGCGGGGAAGTGTTTTTAGGACATTGTTGCTGATGCAGTCATTGCCGGGAGCTTTGCGGTTTCTCAAGGCGCGGATTGTTTCTGAGACTTCTTTGGGATGGGTGGGAATGAAATCATTGTCAGTGACAGTGAATTCTTGGGCAGTCCTAGAGACATGATCATGATAGTCAGCAACTTTGTCGTGACTAGGAAAAGGGGAACATTGATCTCTAAGGGAATCTGCGAAAATTTTGGCTTTTTCCTCATCAAGAGAGAAAGATTGACAATTCCGCTTCGGAAATGTAGGAGTTGAATGAGGATGTGTCAACATTCTGAAGAGTGCTTTTTATTTTTCTTTGAATGGAATTGAGACGCTGGCGTTGTTTAGGGTTCCGGTAGGACTGCCAGTGTTTGCGCACTTGGTTCTTCTTGTGAATAAGAAGACGAGTGGCGGGTAAGATATTCGGTTTACGAGCAGAAGTGCTGACTGTTATAGAGGCGAGCTGAATAGAGTACTGAATGTCCTTTGTCAGGGCTTTAACAGCTGCATCCAGATCGGAAGTTGATTGGATTTGGCAGCATTTGAGAGAGGAGGTTTCGAGAAGGTATTTGAGGTGGAGAAAAACGATTTTTGATTCAGTTGGCGGTGAAAGATCAGGAGAACCCGACAACTCCAGAAATACTGGGTTGTGATCAGAACTTAGTTCTGAACGAGAGCGGGGGTCACTGTCAAAGACTATGTTCTTTGTAATGAAAATGTCGAGGATATCGGGTTGATGATTGGGAGAGTTGGGGAAGTGTGTAGGCTCTGAGGGAGCCTCAATTGTAAGGTTATGACGAGTTGCGGTTTTAAAGAGAGCATTGCCTTTTGTGTTATTTTTGAGACAGCCCCATGCCTTGTGTTTGGCGTTAAGATCGCCAGCAACTACGGTAGGGGTATTAGTGTTGAAAAGATCAGATATTTTAGAAATATCGTTAATATTCGGGGGAGAGTAAATTGATAGAATGCGAAGAGGGCCTGAGGCAAGGTGGATTTCGACATCAACTACTTCGCATTGAGATTGGATTGTGCTGATGGCTGAGTGGCGGAGAGTGTTACGAACCAGGACTGCCACACCACCGCCTCTAGAAGAAAGACGATCTTTCCTGTAGACAGAGAATTCAGGGATATACAGTTTATTATTGAGATTGAGGTGAGTATCGTTAATACGTGCAACATCGATGGACTTGTCGCTAAGAAGTAGCGATGTGGGTTCTGTGACGGGTCGGTAGTGGGAGAGGGTTCGCGGTGGGACGGGACTTAGGAGGTTGGTGGGAGGTGCTAGGCTTGGTGCCAGGAGGATGGTGGGAGGTGCTTGGCTTGGTGCCAGGTCGTTGGGGCACCTTCGGGCAACCACGGAAGGAGACCCAGTGTGAGCCTTTGCAATTGAAGCAGGATGGGATTGCACCTTTTTGCGTTCGGGTAGCGCAGGACGCAGTGGCGTCGTTACGTGCGCAGAAGGCGCACGACCAAGAGACATGGGAGTAATTTGCCGTGTGAAAAAATTTTTGGCACCGGCGGCATTGAGGGATATGGTTCGATTTCCTCTTGGATTCGACGCGAACGCTGAGACCGGCAATTTGCCTTGTGTCGAATATGGTTTTGGCTGAGGGAGCAGAAGGGTCAAGATATACGACCACGAGGGGCCAGATTTTCTCCCCTTTTTGCATACGATGGACTCGCTTCGTTGCGGGGATTTTAGTTTGTAGTTCTTGGAGAACTGAAGCTTCAGAGAGGGCTTCGTTTACCCCCCTAATAACTACAATGAGGTCTTTATCCTCTTTGAGTTGGTTTGTTGTGTAAGGAATGTTAGCCTTGTCAAGTTTGAGCGTG
>NC_046659.1:110344832-110348512 GCF_010883055.1 Belonocnema kinseyi
TAGAGCTCCAAGGAGATTATGTTGAAAAATAAAAAAAAATTTACCCAAAAAAAATTGTTTTTATACTTCATTCTAAAGACTTATTGAACTACCCTCGTATTTATGAATGAAAATTGATTCTAATATTCTACGTTTGTAAGTGTTGTTTTCTTTTGCTAAAATCTTTATATTATTAAAGTCAACATCAAAAAGGTGATCGAAATTTCACGATTGTTTTGACAAACCTGTTTTCAAATTGCCAATTCTGCAATCTATTTTATGTTCAGCTATTCTTGTTTTTAACCTTATACCTGCTTCACCAATATAAACTTTTTTGCAACCTTTTCATTTTATTAAATAAACTAGGTTTGACAAATTTTCAATTTTGTCAGAATCTTTATTATTTATAAAACAATTTTGCAATTCATGATTGTTTCTAAAATATACATTAATGTTGAATTTTTTTAAAGCACTTTTTAATCTCTCTGATAAACCTTGTACATATGGCAACGAAAAATGTAAATCAGTTTTCTTGTAATTATCCAACCATTTATTTTGTTTACAGGAACTATTGTAAATCTCGTTTATTTTTTCTTTGATCACATTTTCTATTAAAGGCAGTAGATAATTATTTTGTTGTAATGTAATTTTTAATTCTTTTAAATTTTCTTCTCTAAAATTGAAATCGCTTAGTTTAATGCATCGATCTACTAGTCCTTTTATTAATTCCCTTTTTCGTTAAATTGATGGTGTAAATTATAATTTAAATATTGCCCTGACCATGAAGGTTTTTTGTACAAATTGGTAATTAAACTTCCATTTTGAGTTTTTTTGATTGATATATCCAAATAATTTAAGGTGTTATTATTTTCTAACTCAAAAGTAAATGATAAGGATTCTTATATACTACTGAATGTGTTAATTAATTCTTGAATTTTGTCAGTGGGAACTATAGTGAATATGTCATCCACGAACCTTTTATAAAAAAGTGGTTAAAAAGTTAATTTCGATAATGCTTTATTTTTAAATTCTCTAAAACGATATTGGAAGCAATTGGAGGTAGGGGAGAACCCATAGGACAACCTGATATTTGTTTATAAAAGTTTTGATTGAAAGAGAAAACAGTATTATTAAATACTTTTCTAACAGCTATTAAAATTTCAGAATTAGATATTTTTGTTAAATTTTTATAAACTTGTAAGTTTTCTTCTATGCAATCAGAAAGTAAATTTAACGGAATGTTATCGAACATAGAAACCACATCTAAAGATAATAATGAGTGGGTAATGGGTACATGAATATTCTTAATTTTATCTTAAAATCCCAACTGTCTTTAACAAAATAGTGAGTCGTACCGGAAACAGGTTTTAAAATTTTTGATAAAAATTTGGCTAAATTGTAGGTGGGTGATCATTTGGAAGACACTATTAATCTCCATTTCGGTCAGGTTTATGAACTTTAGGAAGAGCATAAGCCTTAGCAACAACACTTCCATAATTTTTTAAACGATAAGCTAAATTCTCATTTATATACCTTTTATTTTCCCTTCCTGATACAATATCATTGCATTTATTTTCAATGGTTGGGACTAATCTGGTGTTAACTTTTTTGTATAGTAGGTTATTTTGCAATAATTTTTCAACTGTTTTGTTATAATCATTTCTATTAGCTGCAACTGAAATATTGCCTTATCTGCTCTAACAAATATTATATCTTTGTGGTCATCTTGAAATTTTTTAATTGTTTCAGATATTTTATTAGAATTATTAAATGTACTGTTTTTTGTGTGATTTGAAATAAAGCCACGGTCCCCGCTATTTCAACTGAAATTGTTTCATTAGATACATTTTCAAACTATTTTTTAAATCTTAATTCCCTATATTTATTTTCATCTTTCACTCGATTCTTGTCATGTAAAGAAGTTACAAATAGAATTATCAATCATTTTTCTGTCCGCTGAAAATAAAAAGACTTTTGTTTTCTTTCTTTCTTCTGTTGGACATTTTGCTCTAAAATGCAATGGGAATTATCCGTCCACGCAAAAGTAACTTTTGGAACTGTTTAAAAAAAACCGGGTTTGGCAACTGATCTGTTCTAGCATTTTTGATATGTCAAAAAGGACCCCAAAACGAAACTTTTTCATCAAAAGCTTTATTCAGCGACTACTTAGTGGGCACAAGATTTGGCAACGTCTTTACGACATCGTTACGACATCTTTACGACATATTATGTCTATATCGTTTCGATGTCTTTGCGATATCGCAAAGACATCGCCAGATCATACGACTTATTTACGATATCGTAAAGATACCTTAACGATATGGACATAGGATGTCGTAAAGTTGTCGTAAAGATGTCGTAACGATGTCGTAAAAACTTAACCAAACTTTGTGCCAAAATTTGTGGTACAAAATGCGTGTATACACAACGACTCACGGTCGACTCACTGGAACAGCTCAGAACGAACAGACACGAATATTTATTTATTATTATTCCGTCCAGCAATTAGACGTCGTTTTCAGATAGAAGTAAGTAAAAGAAATTAAAAACGTAAACTGGAACATAAATTTACTCTGCAAATTTTTCGAATAAAAACCATCTACGTATCTTGAAAGCAGCGTATGTTCTCAACGAAAAATATTGGGCTCCGTTTTTTTCATTGCATTGGTCACGGTCGCCCAGTGAGATTTTCTTTCTTAGACTCCGAATACTTGAGATGTAAAACTGTAACAAGAACATAGCTGCATTCTCACTCGCCGGTCTCTCATTTTTGTTGCCACTCAAAACAATACTGAAACAGAGTACTTTTGAGAATCGAAATTTTTTAAATACCTGAAAGTCTTGAATTAGTTATAATCCTAGAAACCTATTGATACAATACAATCAGTTAAAAAAATTTAGAAATATTTTTACGTTGCCCAAAATAGAAGCAAATGCGGATTGACTTATTTAAACATTAGTATCTGATAAATAAATATTCATTCCGCAATCACACAACATACGTTTGTTCTTCTTGGCACGCTGTAAACGTTATAGCAGGCAGACAATTTTAATGCTTCTTGAGACGAATATTAATATTTCTATACCATCATACTGTAATTGTATATGCTGAGAATTTTGAGATTTAATACCCAGTTTTTACCCTATAGATTTCAAGATATTCTATTCAAGCTTATTTTGATATCTGACAAAGAGAAAATATTATGATGATACTCATTAGAATACAGTGAAAAAGAATGAATAATTTCTGTACTTTTTTTAATTCCTCTGTTAATTTAAATAATAGGTGATTAAAAATTGAAAACCCAACTTTTTTTAATCGAAAATAAAAACCTAGATACCCTGCGAGACCTGGAATTTTTAGGAAATATTCCAGAGCGTGCTTAGTTTTTGGAAATGGCAATATAAAGCAAAACAAAGAAATTCCTTTATTTATACAAGTATTATAGCTGTTAGTATTTTTATATTTCACGAATTTTGTTGAAAATTCTTTCTTTTTTTATTAGTAATTAATTTTTTAACAGAAAAATTAACTATTACTGTTACTATAACATACTGTACTATACTATACTTTACTATACTATTACGATGACTACGATACTATCATATTAACTATAACATTTTTACTAGAAAACCTTTTTAGCTCAAAATTCTACTATTTGGTTGAGAATGAATTAATTTGGTTAGAAAATCGTCTTTAT
>NC_046659.1:110348612-110355331 GCF_010883055.1 Belonocnema kinseyi
TCCACAATCCACTCACCTCAAATTTCACCACAATATCAGAAAAACTCAGCATCCACAATTCCCACTACTTTACGCTTTCATACCGGAAACGGAAGTCAGAAATATTCTATATTTGTTTGTAAATTTTTTTGCTCTTTTTTCAAAATTGTTATTTATGTTGAAATTATGTTTAAAATTCAACAATTATAGTTCTAGTATTCTTTAGCAAATAGTTTAATTATTCTATTTGTCGTGAAAATTTCTGATTTTAATTTAAAATTGAACTATCAAATTTCTTATTTAGAATTTATCTAATTATTAACGTAAAATTTCAATTACTCGGTTTACAGTCAAAACTTTAATTTTATTTTTGAGTTTTGAGGAATTTTTTAAAAAGTTCTTTTCTGTGTTCTTACCAATTTAATTTCTTAATTGAACATTTACATAACGATTTCATAAATGATTGATAATTGATCGCTTTTAGTTGAAAATGTAACTGTTTGATTTCAAGAGTTGACCAAATTGAAAAAAAAAGTTATTTTTTTGGCTGAAAATTTATTACTTGGGCAAAAATTTAGGTGTTTAATTGAAAATTCGTTTCTTTTTTTTGTTTAGAAATAATATTTTTTATTGAACATTTAAAAATTAGATTCGAAATGGGTGATTTTTTTGTAAATTCGCCTATTTTGCTAAAAACTTCATTTTTCTTCATGACAATTTTGTTGAATTTTTGTTAAAATTCATATGATCAAGTTGAAAATCAAGCTGTCTTCAAGGAAATTTTCGTTTTTGATTTAAAAATTGCACAATTTATTAAAATATTAATCTGATTTGGTTGGAGATTTATCGACTTGGCTAAAATTCCTCTCTTTGGTAGAATTAGGATGTTTTTCATTTTTAAGTTATTATTTGGATAAATTAATTCTAGAAGATTATTTTGAAAGATGTGAAAGCTTTCTAAACGTGAAATAAGAATTTTAAACATTTTAAGGTAATTTTTTCAATTGTGAAGAATTTAAAAAAAAAATCAAGAAAAATTTGAATAATTTTTAAAGATTAGAAAGTTTGGAAAGTCTGAAATGAAATTCCAGAGAAAATTAAAAATGGTTTTGAAACATTTCAAACGATTTTCTAACATTTACAAAAAGAGTGTATAAGATCTTAAATTCAAATTTTTGCATTCGGGATGATGACAAATATTTAAAAAAGCATGTAGGGTAAGGAAATATTTAAATGAATTTAAGAGATTCAAAAATAATTACAAATTTAAAAAGATTTGACAAAATTACGTTTTTGAACATTTCAAAGAGCTGAAAAGCTTTTAAGCGGTTCGGAAGGTTTCCAAATAATAAAACAATCTTCTTTAAATTTCTGAAGGAATTAGGACGATTTTAAGAAAATTTTGTAAAATTTGATTTATCAAAATTTTAAGAAAAATTCGAGTAATTCACAAAAGATTTTTGAATAAATTAAACATACTTAAAGACTTGAAAATATTATATAAAAATTGATGTTGTTCTTAATTTTGAGGATGTAATTACAGTTCGAATTCAAGTATTTAAGAACTCAACAAAAAATTTAATTATATATTATGCAATTTCACTATTTTCATGAGTAAACAAACATATTTTAAAAAAATTATAATTAAAACCAAATATTTATTTATTTATTTTGAAGCATGAATTAATTTCAAATCATAAATTTTTCTTTGTGTCTTACAATCAACATAAATTTAAATAAATTTGATCTGATAAATAAAAAAAATACGACTTTATATCGAAAAAGACGAACTTTTAACAAAGTATACGAATTTTACACAAAAAAGTTTAATTTCCCACCTAATATTATAGATCCTCAACAAAATGTTAATTTTTTGCCAAGTAGTTAATATTTCGAATAAATAGTTTGATTTTTAATAAGATAGTTGAACTTTCTAACAAAATCGTTGAATTTTTAACTAACAAAAAAAGTTTTCAACGAAAAATGGAATAGTTCAATTTTTAATTTTAAAAATTAATTTTTTCCCATTTGAATTAAACCAAAAAACAAAAAAATAATGAATCTGAATTTATTTCATCAACAAACTTTTATTGTTGGCATGTAAAGGTGCAGCTTCTTCCATTTATTTTGCGAGTTAATTTTATATTTTAAAACTACTTCTAGAATCAAATAAAACTCTTTCACAATATTTTGCGATAATTACAGAAATTCATATTTTCAAATAATAAAATAAGATTGGATTGTTACATTTTGGCAAATGTCTGTTGTAGAAAATTTATCTACTGGTTCGAAAATTCAACTCTTTGGATAAAAATTGTATTTGTTTGAGTAAAAGTATAGATTTCTTATCTTTCTGGTAAATTGATCATTTTCATGAAAAACTCATTTACTTTGTTAAAAAATGGTCTCTTTTTAGCCGAGTATGCAAATACTCTAGCAGAAAATTCACACTTAAGGTTGTAAATTCAATTTTGTTTTTCAAAAATTCGTCTTTGTCGCTTGCAAACTTAACATTTTGAATGTGAGTTTTTTCTTCATTGATATCCTTTTCTAAAAAATACATTTTTAAAATTTAATAGCTGTTTACTAATAATAAAATATTTCTTCGTGAAAACATGAGCTATTACACTGTTTGTTAAGAATTAATTTTTTTATCTAGGATTTATCAGTTTGTTTAAAAATTTAAACGTTTTGTTAAAAATTTCCTTTTTCACGGTTAAAAATTAATTACTTGAAGTAAAAATGTGTTATTTCGTATTTAGAAATCTTAAATGTTTGTTATCTTAATTATATACACAGTGTGCCATTCCTTGTCACTGCCCTTCAACTAAAGCTCAATGTTCATTCATGTGTGTACATTTGATTACATTCGCTTCTTAGAATTTTTAAAAATCCTCATTCAATATTGAGCAAAAGCGACAAAAATACTTTCGAGATTTACGTGACTCAGCTATTTTTTAGAGAAAAATCATGCTTGTACATTGAATCCATCCAAGTTTTATAATGTTAAATATGGCTTATTATAATTTCTCTTTAATACAAATTTCACATGTACTATTTTGTTGAAAAGATTTTTCTTCTAGTTCAAATACAATTTTTTTATCATAAAATTTATTTTTCCTATCTGCGGTAGAAAATTTATCGTTTCATTTTTAAATTAATTATCACAAGTTTCATGAAGAATTTGTCTAATTTACTTAAAACTTGAACTACTTAATTCACAGTTCAACCACTTTGTTAAGTAAATTTTTTATGCTTGAAGATTTATGACTTTGTCTAAGAATACAACTATTTTATTGAAAATTTCTTCCTTTTTATTGAGAGAATATTTTATTAATTGAAAGTATCATTATTTTACGCTTTGTTAAAATTTAATAGATTTTTATTTAAAGAACTTAATCTTCTTTAATGATAACTCAATTACTTGGTGAAAAATTAAACAAATACGTTCAAAATTTATGAAATTAGATAAAGTTCCACCTTTTTCGTTTAAAATTAATTTTAGTTCTATTTACGGTTTTATATTTATATGGGCGGGTTGAAAATTCAACTGTCTTCAAGGATGTTTTCCTTCTTGCTTTGAAAATTCAAGAAATTGTTTGGAAAGTAGTCTTTTGGTTGAAGATTTATCCGTTTTGTTAAAAATTCGTCCTTTTTGTTTGGATTACACTGTTTTCATTTTAAATTAGAATATTTTCGGGTTAACATATCAAATAATATATTTTTGCTGTTTAGAATTGATTTCTTCTAATTGAAAATTTAGAAACTTGATAAAAGTTGAACTTCACTGTTAAATTTTTTGTTATCAAGATACATAATCTTTGTTAAAAATTCAACCAATAAATCTAAAATGGTAACTGTTTTTGGTTACAGTTTAATATGTTGGTTGATAATAACTTTTTTCGTTCAAAAAATAAAATATTAGGGTGAAAATTAATCCGTGTATGGTAAGAATTTTACTGTTGAAAATCCAAATACTTGAGTTTCAAAATCAACTATTTTGTGAGAAATTCCTCTTGTTAGCTTGAAATTCAACAATTTGGTGCAAAATTCATATATTTTATGGAAAATTCGACTTTTTCGGTAGAGATTTGTACTAATTTGTGGAAAACGTATCTTTTTGTTTGTAAAATGACTACTCAATCAAACACGTAGCCCTTCTGGTGAAGAATCCAACTACCAGTTAGAAAGTCGCGATACTGTGTTGAAAATTTATTTTCTTTGTACGATTTACCTCTTTGATAGAAGGTCGCAATAACAGAGATTTTATGAATTGTGTAACACTAAAAATTATCTATTAATATCTATTAATAAAGATTGATGAGTTTCTGCAATGTCAATTTTGTACATAAAAATTCCAAAAAAAAGTAATGGTACTTCATTATAAAATGTATTTCTAAATATTTCTAAAGATTATTGATAGAGAAGACAAATTTATTCAGAAAAAAATTACAAGATTTTAATAAATATAAAACATTTCAGCAGATACAATTGTTTTAAAGATTTCTAGAAAAATTTGCTATCATTTAGGCTTTCATTTATTTAAAAAAAGTAATTTGAAGTCTTATTTTGCAAAAAAAGAATATAAAAGAGTTTGAGACCATTGTTTTTAATTTTTCAGGTTTTAAACATTTTCTTGTTAACTGAATTTTGAACGGCGTGAAGAAAATGAAAAAATATTCTAAAGATTGATGGGTAATTTTGAAATGATCACTTTTTCATGAATACTAAAAGGAAGTTGAAAAAACTTGCAAAACATTTTAAATTATTTTCTAAAGAAGAATCTGAAAGATTGTAATTCAATTTTTAAAATTTTGTAGAATCAAAACAAAACCACGAAAAATTTGTATAATGTTTCATGATTAGAAAGTTTAAAGGTCTCTAAAAAATGAACGAGATTCAAAGGTTTCATGGATTTACCGGAATTTAAATAATTGACGAAATTCATAGAATTTACCGAATTATAAAAAATCAAGAAATTCAACGATTTCAACGCATTCACGGAATTCCATAAGACCAAAGAATTCACGAAGTTGACGGAATTCAAGCAATACATCGAAATCGCGAAATTCAAGGAATTTAGTCATTCAAAAAATTCGCGGAATCCAAAGGATTGATAATAATCAAGGAATTAACGGAATTCTAGGAATTTACATAATATAAAGAATTCACATAACTCTTGGAATTCACGAAATTTATGAACTTCACAGAACTTGTAAAATTCGAGAATTCATGGAATTCACAGAATTAATTTAAATCACGAGGTTCATGAAATACGCGGAATTCATGGAAATCATGGAATTCAAGGTTTATACGATATTTAAAAAAATCTATAAAATTAAAGAAATTCATAGAATTCACGAAATTCAAGAAATTTACGGAATTTAACTGATTCGTGGAATTCAAGGAAATCGTGGAATTAATGAAATTCACAAAATTCAAGGAATTCATGAAACGATAAGATAATGAAAATGAATGAAATCACGGAATTTATCGAGTAAATGGACTTCCACGAATTAAATAAATTCTGTGAATTTCTTGACTTCCTTCAATTGCACGAATTTATTGAATTTCTTCAATTCCATGAATTTCGTGAATTACATAAATCGCATATATTTCGTAAATTCTTTGAACTCTGCGAATTCCATAAATTAAGCGTATTCCATTAATTCTCTAAATTCCATGAACATCATGAATTCCGCAAATTTGGCGAATTTCTGAAATTTCTTGAATTCTGTTAATTCCGTAAATATGATGCATTCTGTAAGTTACTTAAATCCATCAACTCCAGGAATTTAAAGAACTTCGTGAATTCTTCTAATTTTATTAATTCCGTGAATTTTATGAATGTCATACACTTCGCGAGTTCCTGTAATTCCATGAATTCCGCGAACTGTGTGATTTTCACGAAATCCTCAAAAATTCTGTTAACTATACGAATTCCGTACACTCATTGGATTCCGTGAATTTCGTGAATTCTATAAGCTTCCTGAATTTCTGGAATTCCTTAAATTCAAATATGAAGATTAGTTCAATTTTTTTTTCGGTCTTGCGATCAAGTTTGAAATAAAAATAAAATGACATCCAAGTCAATAATTTAATCAAAATATAAAAATTCTTCTACACCTCGCGACGTTTCGACCTAATCTGTCGTTCATCCTCAGGTAATACCTGATACAAAATTATTTAAAAAATTAACATTGTCGTAGAGAAAATTATCTTATGAAAAGAAAAATCAATTTAACTTATATAACATTTTTGTACATAAAAAAATCGTCCTTCGATGAATAAAAGTAAGACGGTTTGAAATGATTTCCCAAACACAGAATTTTTTAATTGGGAAAAACCTCAAAAGAAAAAAATTACAAGAGGCTCCCAATAATTAACTTTAAAACACTTGAGCGAGCCAACGATAGTCACACGACGGACAAGCAGGTAATGGTGACAGGAAACTAAACTTGGGTTATGTTGAATATTTAGTACAGAGTTTTCAATATAGAGGGCCTAATCTCACTTTAGCGAAAATAATGCGCCAAGGTATTTTAGAAATTTACTATTCAATTTATTATATTATGGTAATGTTGAGTTACATTAAGTATTCGACTTTTAAATTAATGGAACAGTTCTAATACGAGGATACAAGGATATCTATAGGTGCAGATGTTTCAATTCTACATGAAAAATTAGGCATGAAAAAGCTATCGGCAAGATGGGTGCCGCGTTTGCTCTCAGCTGAGAAT
>NC_046659.1:110355431-110359165 GCF_010883055.1 Belonocnema kinseyi
ATATATAGAAAGAATAAGATTGTAAAAAATATATAGATGTAAACGGAAAGATTGTAAGGAATGGAAGTCATGTAAACCCTTAGGGGACACATTATGAATAAAGAAGAATATAGAATATTTCAATTATACTTCAAAAATGTAATTCTTTACGAAGAGACATATTTTCAACAAAATAGCTAAATTTTCTACTGAAATAGTTGAAGTTTTAGATAAAAAATATTTATTGTCAACAAAGTCTTTAAATTTTCAACCAGAGACAAATTTTCTATTGAAATAATGAATATTCGATAAACAACTATTTTTTCAATAAATGAGTTCAACTTCTAAATATTTGAATTTTTGAATAAGAGAATGATTATTTAAACTAAAAAAAAGGTCTTACGCCCTACAACTGTAAATTTTTTAGAAATCATTTTTTTTTATGATAAAAATTAATTAAAAGTTGACAACTTGAATTTTATTTCAATCAGTATAGGCACAATCTTTCTCTAAAAATAGTTCAGTCACGTAAATTTCGAAAAAAAATTTCGTTTTTCCTGAATGCCGATTTGGTAATATGAACGAATCCAAGAAAAAAATGTTGCCAAATTCGTAAACATCCTCAAAGAAGTGAGCTTGACGTCAAGGCTAGTGAGAAATAATTAAAAATTTTGTCAGCATAACAGAACAGAGAAAAAAATTTAGGATTTGTTAATGTTGAATTTTGTTTTAATTTTTCAAATTAATAAAATTAATTTTCAACCGAGAAAAAGTACAGATTAAACGAAATAGTTAAATATTTAAACAAAAAATATTTTAATGTACAGTAAAGGACTGTCAAATAAAACCAAAAAATAGAAACTTCTAAGAAAATAAATGAATTTTTCATTGAGAATAATCAATTTTCTAGCAAAGATAAAAGATAAAAATTTTTAGTAAAAAATTTCATTTTAAACAGAAAACACAACTAATTTCTAACCATATTTGTTCAATTTTTATGTAGACCCTCATCATTTATGATCGAAAAATTATTAGAATTGTAAGTAATTTAACATCACAGATTTTCAATGGATTTTCACGTTTCGCCACCCCCTGAATCCGAAAGTCAAGTTTTTGAGAATGCGTCTGTCTGTCCATCCGTCCGACCGTCCTTTTGTAAACACGATAACTTTCTTAGAAATTAACAAATCAGATCGATCTTCAGCACACTTATAAAAGTTCCTAAAAGAAAGGGAGAGTTCGTTAAGCAGCCATTCAGGATAAAAACTTAAAAGGTTACAGCATTCTCAAAAATTTTAGCACAATTTTCCTTTTATTTGAAAAATTTTTTAACGGCTATTTATAGTGCTCAGAAAACAAAACAATTTATCCTAATGACTTTTTTCGCTAAAAAGAAAATTCTCAAAGTTATAGCATTTTCTAATTTTCAAATACCATTTGAAAATCAAAAATTCAAGCCAAAGAACGCACGATATTAAAAGTACTCAAAGAGGCGCGAAGTTTAATTAAAGGGTGGACATTCAAAAGTCTGTGAGAGCTATTTTTCCGTAATCTGTTTTTTATCCATTTTTTATGTAAAATTTAAGGCCGTTATTTTGACTTCAAAAGCGGTGGAATATTCAAAAAAGTTTTCTTTGGGGTGCTTTTTTTAAATCGCATTTTGGCAAGTCGAGACATATTGAGAGACATATCGCAAAATTTTTTTGCATGCTAGGTGGCATCGATCCCCTCAATTTCCTTCCAAATTCGAAGAAAGAATTTCCGTGATTTCTTATTTTTTTAATTTTTAATTTTAACAGGTGCTGGTTGTAACTTGAAGTTTCCCATGTAAAATGCATGGGGAAAAATAATTTTTCTTTAGTTTTTAGAAACATTTTTTAGAGTTTAAAAAAATTAGACGGGAAAGTATGGGGGCCTGTAGAGAATTATCTAATGAAGAATTTCATGTATCAGACACATGGGTTTGAAACCACTAACAGACCCTTACGAGTACCTGAAAACTAACCTTAAAACCAAAAATTTAAATTCTTCCTTAAATCGACCTTTTGAAAATTTTATTCTCGTTTTTTTTACTTGAAATTATTAATATTGGTTCAGTGAAATATTTATTTTCATTGTTTAATTAATTTTTATTTATTTTAACAAATAGAATTTGTTTGAATAATTTTCTTCAAAAATTTGTTTTTTTTTCTCTAAAAATTATTACTATCATTCTATTGGAATATTAGTTAACATTGGTTCATTAATTTATTATTATTCAAACAAATGGAATTTGTTTTATACAATTTTTTTCGAAAATTTGTTTTTTTTTTTTAAATTAATTGCTATTAGCCTATTTGAACATTTATTGATGTTAGTTCATTGATTTTTGACTTTTTAAACAAATGGAATTTGTTAAAGCAATTTTTTTTTAAATTATTAATATTTCTTCAGTAGAATATTTATCAACATTTTATGATTATTTTTTGTTAAAAAATTATATTTTTATAAAAATTACTACTTGAATATTACTAATGAATAACTGATTATTAATAAAATTACTAATCAGTAATTAATTATTACAGACAAATATTACACTTGACCAACAGTTATAATTTTTATTTAAGAAAAATTCGAAACGAAATTATTTAAACAAAGTCCATTTGTTTATATATTAAAAAATAAATGAACTAATGTTAATAAATATTTCACTAGACCAATAGCAATAATTTTTAGGAGAAAAAAGAATTTTTTTAAATATTTAAACAAATTCTATTCGTTTAAATAATTTAAAATAATTTCAACAAGGTTATTAAATATTCCTCTCTACTAATAGAAATAATTTTAGGGGAAAAATTAAAATTTTTTGAAAAGAATATTTAATCAATGATAATAAGAAATATTCCACTAGGCCAATATTAATAATTTTCAATAAAAAAAATACCAGAATACAGTGCTCGAAAGGTCGATTTCATAAAGAATTAGAATTTTTTGTTTTAAGGGTAGTTTTCAGGTAGTCGTAGGGGTTTTTTGGGCCCTCATACTTTTCCGTCACATTTTTCCAACCCCTAAAAAATGATTCCAAAAACTCAAAAAATTTATTTTTTCCCATGCGTTTTACATGGGAAACTTCAAACTAACTTTAAAACAAAATATGTCAATTATTCATGAAATTGACCTTTTGAACAATGCATTCTCGTCTTATTTTATCAAAAATTATTAATTTTTATTCAGTGGAATATTTAGCATAATTGGTTAGATAATTTTTAATTGCTTAAATAAATGGAATTTTTTTATATAATTTTTTTCCCCAAAAATTCGTTTTCCCTTTGAAAAGTATTACTATTAGTCTAGTGGTATATTGATTAACATTCTTTAATGAATTGTTCACTATTTCAACAAATGGAATTTGTTTAAAAAATTTTTTCGAACATTCTTTTTTTCTTTAAAAATTATTACCTTAGGTCTAGTGAAATATTTATTAACATTAGTTCAGTAATTTTCAATTGCTTAAACAAATGGAATTTGTTTAAATATTTTTGTATAAAAATTATTAATATTTCTTTAGTAGAATATTTATCAACATTGTTTCATTAACTTTATTTTTAAAAAATGAATAAAAATTATTACTTAAATATAACTGATAAATTAATGATTATTAAATTAATGATTAGTCAGTAATTAATTATAAATGATAAATATTCCACTAGATCCACAGTACCAATTTTTATTTTAAAAAAATTTTAAATGAAATTATTCAAACGAAATTCAGTTGC
>NC_046659.1:110359265-110361766 GCF_010883055.1 Belonocnema kinseyi
ATTAATGATTGATCAGTAATTAATTATAAATGATAAATATTCCACTAGATCCACAGTACCAATTTTTATTTTAAAAAAATTTTAAATGAAATTATTCAAACGTAATTCATTTGCTTAGATAATTAAAAATGAATGATCTAATGTTAATAAATATTCAACTAGACCAATAGTGATAATTTTTAGGGAAAAAACGAATATTAGAAAAAAATAGTCAAGCAAATTACAATTGTTTAAACAATTGTAAATTAATAAACCAATGTTATTAAATATTCCACTAGACTAATAGTACTAATTTTAGAGAGGAGGGGGGACAATTTTCAATTTCATGAAGAATTGACAGTTTTGGTTTTTAAGGGTAGTTTTCAAGTTCTCGTGAGGGTGTAGTAGAAGTGTCAACCATATATGCCTGATAGATGAAGTTTTTCTTTGGATAATTCTCAACAGGCCCTCATACTTTCCCGTCAAAATTTTTCAAACCCTAACTAATTTTTTGAAGAATTCAAAAAAAGTGATTTTTCCCCATGCCCTCTAAAGAAAAAAAGAATTTTTGAGCCTACTCATTGATCATTATTGTTTCTTATACAGTTTTGAATTTACAGTCAAAATGCAAACGTTTTTCCTGTAACTCGGAAAATTAAAAATATTAATATTTGGAACAACTTATTTTTATTTAATTCCACAAAGTTAGAGAATGCTAAAAATGGATTTTTAAACCTTGTATAAAAAACTTCCATATGCTGCTTTATTGAAAAAGTTTTTTTTTCTACAATTTATCAGAAATACTTTTGGTTTAAATTAGAAAGTAAACTTTGATTTCACAAATTCATAGCTTGAAGAGAAATTGAGAAACACGGATTTCAAAAAGGTGTTTTTTTCTAATGATTAGAATCTGTACTTGAGTTATGAGGACACATGTGTTTTATGAAAAGTAGGGCAGACTTTAGGGTCTAGAAAATGAGTTTTTTAATTTCAACAGTTTTTTTCCGGGTCAAGAAATATCGTAAATCCCCTTCCCCATAGTCAACGCACATAAGAAGTTTTTGAAGTTTTGAAGGTTTCGTACTAACCGACAGTGGTGATAACCGGAAATAACCGACAGTGATTAGTATATATACCAGTGTATACTTTCAAACTGTCTCACTCGCCGCTTCGAAAATTTCGCTGCAAAAATGAAGTTCTACATCAGCGCCCTGTCTTCCACCCTCGTCGTCATCTTGCATATCCATGGTAAGAATACTCAATAAAATATAATTCTTAAATCTAAATCAATTTTCACAAAGTTACAAAATTTTAATTTTTAAACCCTTTTTTACGCCTTTATGTGAAAACACAATCATATAGACATTTTCGGCTTCACATCCGTATTCTATGAAAAGGGCATACTGTAATATGTCATCGATTGATGATAAACCAAATATTGTCACTCAGTGTTAAAAACATTTTAATAATTTGCTATAACTTTAGCACCTAGTTGGAAAGTTATAAAAAATTTATATTTATTCGATTTTTATGGTATTTCTTTATGTTTTCTGCAGCATTGACCTTGGAACTAATTTTGTATTTTTCCATAGCATAAATACCTTCAGCATTTCCAGTTAGTTTGATAGATGAATTTAATGAGAGCCATTTTTTATACTTTCTAAGCCCTATTTTTCTAAAGCCACCTTCTGGTTCGTTCCAAAAAAAAAGCTTTTAAAATGTCCAATCGATTGATGATAACCAAAATTTTCTGGTATTATTGACACCTTCGATGTTAACATATGTTAGATGCTAAGACGCTTTGATTTACCATTAATCCAATTTGACAATTTTTTGTTTTCAAGCTTCAAGATGTTTAATTTTATAAGTTTATGCAACTAATATTTTTGATAAATAATATTTTGTTATTCCCAAAACATCTGTTAATTACTCATCCAATCTTAGACACTTGAACTGATAACTAGCTTCATTTTTATCACACCGGAAATTAAATAGTTTATTATTTCATTCCCAGTTCCACATGCTTTTTCTGCTAAAAATTATTTCATTTATATTTTCATATATAAACTCATAATTTGAAAATTTAAATTATTTAGGTACAGAGTTGCACATTCTTGAAAAGTTCGAGATAGATAACGTTAAGTCAACACAAATCTGTTTTTCTTGAATGTTTGTTCAAATTGGGAGCATGCGTCATATCATGAAAATAGTCTCATATAATTTATTTTTTCATCCAACTTTATCTCTGCTGATGCTTCAAATATCGCTCAATTTTGGAGAGAAAGATTGAGAAATTTAATTTTCTTTTCCAAAAATATTTCGTTATTCTGTTCCGAATAATGGCTTTTGAAATTGTACCCCCCTATTTTCACTATTCTATAGGACACTCATTATTCTAAGTCATATTAAAAAATTCATAATCACCTAAATTCATTTGACGTTATTTTAATTCAGCCACGGATAATTATCATTTAATTTGATAATAGACCAAATGATATAAATTTAATTTATATATATAATTT
>NC_046659.1:110361866-110370924 GCF_010883055.1 Belonocnema kinseyi
TTTATTAAATGCGCGCCAAATACTTTTTGGAATTTGTTTCTATATCTCACCCCATTTGACTTAAAGTTTGAAATTTGGATTTTTTATGGCATTTTCGAAACTTGAAACCAAAATGACAATTCCTATCAGAAAATTGTCGAAAAAAATTTTGTAAGATATTTTAAAACCTTTAATTCCATGCTGGAACTTTTCTCTGTATCTAACGCAGTTTGGCTAAAAATGTGAAATTTCTATTTTTCTTTTAAATCGATTTCCGTAATTGTAAACTTAATGAGAAGTTCTATAAAAAATGGGCAAATTATATTTTGTCAAATTTCGTAAAAGCTACAATTCCTTTCAGAATTTAGAGTCCATATCGTACATTGACTTAATCATAACAGAAGTTTTTGATTTTCTTGATTTTTTCTCGAGAAATTAAACTTAAATGACCATTTTCATTAAAAACTGGTTATGAAATATTTTACAGGACTTTTCAAAAGCTGTAATTTAATTTGGAGCTGAATTTTTAAGAGGAACTTTGAATTCTTAGTATGAAAATATTAACACTCAACGACAAAGATCATTTTGAACAAGACTGTTACATTTTTAAGTGAAAAGAATTTTCCCACAAAGGTTTCTAATTTTTGTATCAGAGAATTTAATGTTCTACCAAAGCAAGAATTTTCAACTAGTTTAATTAAACGAAAAATGTTTTTTTTATTAAACAAAGTACCAAAAAAATGTAGAAAAAGTAGTCCAACTCCTAATGAAGCCCTTCTGTATTCCTTGAAAAAATTATTTCCTAACCAAAAAGTTAAATTTTCATAAAAAAAGATGGATTTTCCACTAATAAATTGTAATGTTCTTCCAAACAGTTAAATTTTCAACATATATTGATTTTTAATTGCATATACTATTTTAAGAAAATGACGTTTCTACGTGTCTCAAAAATATCAAACTCATTCTTGTCAAAACCCGGATTGATTGTGACACTTCATAAATATCACTTTTAGTGACTCTTTTCAGTTTTGTTTACTTCTAACAAATAATTTCACTTTCTTAAAGAATCTATTTTTAATGTTTCTAAACATTATTGATAAAAGAGAACTTTTTAATTGTACATGATTTTCTGATATTGGAAATAATTCTGTTTCGAACATTTTGGTATTACACAATATTTTGTAAGCTTTTTACATTTACGAAGAGATAAGAAAAATTAAATTACAAGCGAAAAATAAATTTGCAAATAATTTTTTTATATATTAAGATTAACAAAAAATCATGCTTAACTTAATTTCAAGAGATTATTTTTAAGTATTTTGGAACAATTTAAAGGATTCTTTAAATTCTCAATGAAAAATCTGAAAGACTATAAGAAAAATAAAAAAAATTTTAATTAAAAGAAGCAGGAAAAATTCAGATATTGTTAAAAGATTAGAAAGTTAAGACGATCTGAGTTGATTAAAAAAAGAATTTTCTTATCAGTTGGGTAGAAATTCTTCTCATTCTTTTTCATATAGAGAACTGAACTTGAAAAGAAAATTTTTAAATGTTTCAAAATGTCAGATGACTTTCTAAATTTTCGAAACAGAATTTGAAACATTTTATAGTGAAAAGTTTTAATTTAGTATGATTAAAACATATTTTAAAAATTGAGTAAATTCAAGAAATTTGTAAAAGACAAAAAGAGATTCTAAAGAATAGTAAACTGTAAACTATTTAAAAAATGCAAACTTTAAAATATTTAAAAAGAAAAGTTTACAAGCTTCAAAAGAATTTCGAAACATTTTAAGAAAATAAATAAAATTTCTTCAAAATTCTTGGCAGAATTTTTGACAATCTTCTAAAAGTTCTGAATATCCTTTAAAAAGTCTCGAATTTTTTAAAATATCGTGTGAGATCCTACAAAGTAAGCGCAATTTTATTAGATCTTCTAGGATCCTTCTTAAAACTTACAAAATATTCAAAAATATTTATTTTTTTAAGAATCTTATTAAAATTTATTTATATAATTTCGGAAACAAATATATATGACAAATTCAACGCGACTTGAAAAATGAAAATTTGAGAGTGAAAAACACACCCAGCGCCATTGCTTTAAAACATAAATTTGGAAAAAGTTCTTTAAATCTTAATGGACAGGGAAACTGAAAAATTGGTTCAGGAAAAATGAGAGGATTTACAAAAATGAAGATTTGCGGTAACCCCGATATATTATTCTTGTTACTGATTAATTGCCTTTATTTATATTTAGTATATCTAGATAAAAATGTTTGATTCTTGATAAAAATTGAACAATTTTGTTAAGATTTCATCATTTTTGGTAAAAAATTTCAGCCATCTCCCAGAAAATTCATTTTTAGCTGAAATTCATATTTTGATTTTAAAAAGTCAAACTGAAATATATTTTGGATAAAAATTAACATTTTTTTTAAACTCGCATTTTTGATTTTAAAGTTTATCTGTTTAAGTAGAAATGTCATACTTCTTAAATAAAAATTCAACTGCTTGATTATGGACTATTCCTCTTTGTTTCAGAATTTAATTTTTTGGTTTGAAAATTTTTTTGTCGAAGATTCTTATTTTTAATTAAAAATTCATCTCTTTGGTTGAAAAGCTAACTATTTTACTGGAAATTAATATATTTTAATTTAAAATCAAACTGCATGGCTAAAAGTCAAAGTCTTAAAGTTCTTTTAAATAAAGTTCAATAAAAAGAATACATTTTTGAAGACAAATTTTTTTTCGAAGAATCTGTTCAACATTCAATCAAATGATTGAAGTGTGAAACAAAAATATAAATTTTTGACCAAATAGAAGAATTCTATGCGAGACGAAATCAATGCCAAAAATATAATTGTAGACGTTTTAATTAGAAAGCAATTTAAAATTTCAGAATAACACATCTTTTTGGTATAAAGAGTATAAAAAAATTTGAAACGAGTTAAAATAATTAATAAATTATTATATTGGACAGATATACTATCCTAATGAAAATTTGAAAACGCCCAATATTTAGCTTAGTTATAAATGATTAAAGATAACGAATACAAAATTTTCGTCCTCTTTTCTATGGAAAATTTGTCTATTATTTTATATGTAATATATTAAAAAACCTTACTAGTTTTACGAGACTGCAGACTGTTGTCAATAATAAAAACTTATGTCTGTTACAAGTAATTTAATTAGAAAAAAGACAATATTTATCATTTCTGGCGAAAAATTTCGCATTGTAAAATTGCATAAAATTTGCTATTCAGACATAATAAGCATGAGAAATTTCAAAAACTGAAAATTGACGATTCTTTATAAATAACGAAGATGAAGAAATAGAAAAATTATCTTGCATTTTTCTCAGAAAAAAAATTGATTTCCACCTTATTCATACAGAAATAGCTAAACAAATTTGCAGGAATCCGAAAAGTTTTAAAACATACAAGATGAAAAAGGTTTTTTTTTTTTTGAGGGAAAAATATGAAGATTTTCTATTTGCTGACTTAAAGTATTTAAACAAAGATGAACGTTAGTTCTGATAAATATTTTTCAAGCAAAAAATAAAAAAAGTAATTGTTATTATTGTAAAAAATAATTATTTATAGCAATGAATTATTTTAACTGTTAACAATCTTCGACATAGTAGACTGAATATAATAAACTATTACGATACATATGAGGTGACAAAGAAATGTTTTTCTGAAAAAGGGTAGAATTTTCTATTGGCTAAATCAGGTTATTTATAACAAAGCTAAATACAAAGATTTATTTATAACAATGATGAGTAATACCTATTAAGTATTTTTTTAAACAAATGTCAATTAATTCAGTTTACATTTTTAAAGAAACACGCAAAAAGGGGGAAAAGGAAATTGTTCGAAAAATAGGGCAAAAGTAAATGTTTTTAAACAAATAAAAAAGTTATACTAATTAATTTAAAGACTTGTATTTGTTCAAACAATCAGAAGGCAATCTTTTCAAATTCGAGACAGCCTACATCATACTTGGAATTTCACAATACGATCTTTATAACTTTTTAAATTCATTATATAATGTTCCAAATAATTTTATATGTTTTAACCAAAAAAGAAGTTGTTTTTTGCTATTGAATTGAGAAATATTTTGATTGTTCGAATTAGAAATGCTCTATTAATTCCTAGTGGCTCACTTTTCTATCCTGGGAATTTAAAAATTTTACTAGTAATTATTAAAATTTTATTAATTTTGATTTAGAGAGAAAAAAGCTTGAGTACTAAAACTTTCTTTCTAAGGCAATCAAGTTGATACTTATGTTTTTTATGCCTGGTTAAGAAAATAAATTTTCTTTGCAATTTTTGATTTATTTATAACAAAGCCTAATATCAAGTCTCGGAAAATTTTTTCAGGTTGGGAGGTTTAAACATCTACTTTGATACCTATTGAATAACACAGGATTTTTTTGTGCAAAGCAGTATTAAAATAATGCATGGCTTTTAAATTGGTTTATAATAATAAAATTGCATGAGAAACTAATTTTTTGTCTTACTTTTATGGTCAAATTTTAACTCGAAATGATTTTAAAGATACCTGAAACTTAAAGCTGCGAAAATTTATTTAAATTTATTTTTTTACATTCGTTTGAAAAACATAACAAAATTAAAAGTATAAAAAGTTTATAAACATTTGGTTAAACATAGTGAGTGAAATTCGTGTTGGTCCACCGATAAAATAAATAAAAGAAGACATTAGTTTATTTCATTTAGACCTATCGGATATAATAATTCAATAATTTTTTGAACTCGTTCGATCATTTTTTATACTCTTGTTATTAAAAAATTTGCTATTCTCGAATCATAATTGTTTACGCTTTCAATATTAGGAAAAAAACCAGGAAGGAGAATGTGCGTTTTATCTGTCTCCAATCAACAGAAACAAATCAATTTCTGTTTTTAGCCTCTTCTTAAGAGTTTTTGATTAGACGTTCATTATTTTTTATTAAAAATATAAATGGTTCTTTTTTATAGTATTCATTGCCTAACAGCCTCTACAATTTGCTTGAAAATTAATGCAAACTCCTGTTTAAAAAAACCTAGAATCCAACGACCAAATTTGGACCACGACAAACGAACTTAAAAAAAAATTTCTATTGAAATCTGAAAAAAATTCTAAAAATGATTTTCGGACAAAAATAAAAGAGGAAAAAAAGAATACAGCCAACCACATCCCCTACCCTCTTTTTTCTTTCATTCGTCTTTTTATTTGTCTTATCACCAAATTAAAATAAACAAATCAGATTAATTTTTAATAAAAAAGTTGCATTTTTATCTAAGAGAAACATCATTTATACTTAATCAGATGTATTTTTTAATCAAAAAGAAAAACCTAAAAACAAAGGTTAATTTGTATCTAAAAAATATTTTAGTTTGATTTTTGAACATCAAAATATGAATTTTGTAGAAAAAGTGAATTTTCTGGGGAATAGTTAAGACGTTTCTTAATTGAATAGTGAAAAATGTCTAATTGTTTAAAAAAAAATCTGAACTTATTTATGAATTTATATAATACTTTTTGGAAGTTGTAAACATGAAAAATGTTAAATCTCAGGTACTACTTTTTAACAAAATTCTGTTCTTCGAGTTTCAAAATCTTTTAAAATTCTACATATTTCTAGTTTTCATGAAAAATTTAAATTATTTAAAAAAGTGTATATTCGTGAACAACAATGTTATCAATCATATTTATAGATTTTGCAAAATTTTTCGGAAAAATTATAACTGAGGTTGGCCCGGCTTTTTTTATTAAGGTCTGGACACATTTTCCTGTTAAAAATAGGGAATTTTTAAGAATAGTTTACGGTAAGCAGTTTTTGTTCAATCAGAAAATTTATTTTGTCTTCAAGAGATATAACCTAGATATAGAAAGCGTAAAAGTTTTAAGCGTTTTATAGGATTTTGTTTAAAAATCATTTATTTGGTACGCTGCAGATTGCAAAAGGTTAATATTTAAAAAAATACAAGTGGCAACAACTTTTTCCTTTTTCAGAGGTACTAAGAATAATTTTATAAGAAAATGTTGTGCATGATGAAAATGTTAAAAAACTTGTTAAAAAAACGGAACCGATTTTGAACAAATAAAAAGAATTGTTTAAAATAACCAAGATGTTCCAGATTAGAAATTTTTTTAAACTTTAATTCTCGAAACACAAAAAAAACGCTTTTCAACAAAACGTTTAAATTTTCAACCAAAGAGAGAAAATTGGGACGAAATTTATTAATCTTTAACAAAAATTGCTTTTTCACGGAAGTAATTATACTTTAAAAGAAGCGGTTGAATTTCTGAACAAAACATAGTTTAACATTTAACCAAGTAGGTGAATTTTTATTCAGAAAGATGAATTTATAAATAAGAAATTCAATTTTCTGCAAAAAAAAGTCTTTTAACAGAATACGTGAATTGACAACTAAATAGTCGAATTTTTAGATAGAAAATATTCTTTTTGAAATAAAAAATATAAATTTCAAAACTAAAAATGCAATAATCATATTTTCAGAAAGAAAATTCTTTTCTGTCAAAAAAAAATTCACTGTAAACTAAATATTTAACTTTTTAACCACAACCATGAATTTTTAAATAAAACTATGAATTTTTAAGAAAGAATTAAATTTGAAAAAAAGTATTTTTACTTTAAACTAAATAAATTTTTTTCAACCAAAAATATAGAATTTGTTGTTTATAAACATAAATATTTGAATAATATAGACAATATTTACACAAAAATATGAATTTTGAAGAAAATATATATCTGAAACATATTATTTTTTAACCGAACAGTTGTATTTATATATTTCTAACTTAAATGACAAATTTCAAACAACAATAAAAAGTGTTTGACAACAAATTTCTATATTTAAAAAATAGTAAAATTTTGAACTAAAAAGATGAATTTTTAATCAACAAAATTAATTTTTTTCCAAAGAAGTGAAAATTTCTTCAAAACAAAAATAAGGAGATGGAAATTTACTTTTAACCTAAAATATTTAAATTCTCTTATCAAGAATATATTAATTTGATTTACTTCTATGCGAAAAAAAATACCAGAAAAATTACCATTGTCAGTTTTTTTCTTCCATTATTTATATTAAAATAATTCTTTTTGAAACCAAATCATACACCTTTTGGTTAATTTGTGCACCCTTAATCCAAAATCAGACTTCCTTTTTTAACCTCTTGATCCTGTAATATGAAAAATTTCATTTTTAAATTTAAATATCATCGAAGATGAATATCTCATGAAGAGATAAAAATTCTTTAAAATTCGTTGTTTTGAGGTATGGCATTTGGTTGGCATGAGTTGAAGTTGGTGTTAGTTATTCAAAAGCACTTATAATTTTTAATTACTTTGTTAATTTTGTTTTATTTACAAAAAAATTATTAACGGAAAACCTACTGATTAAGGTGTGCAATATATTATTGATTTAATAAAATTGATTATCAAGCAAAAGAGACTTTAACTTGCGAGAAAAAAGTTGAATACAGCCAATAATGAAAATTTTTTAACAAAGTAGTTCAAACTTTAACAAACGCAGGTTAATTTGTCACCAAACAGTTGCATTTTAACCAAAAAGGATGATTTTTCAAACAAGACGAACAATTTTCTAATAATAGAATAGTTAAATTTTTAATTAAAAGATGAAATTCTAAAACCGAAAATTAATTTATAACGAACTAATTAAACTTTTAAACCAGTCCGTGAATTTCAGACTAAAAAAGAACTCTCAATGATATACCCTCGCCTCATCATTAAAAACGTTTTAAAAGTTATAAACCACCTTGAACAATGTTAAAATAATTTAGAACTCCAAATTCGGGAGCGGGTACTAATCTGAAAAATTGCACCCGTGGTTACAGTCTGTAAAGTATTCAACAGGACGGTCCAGAAAAAGCTGAACACGGAGCGACCCAAAGACAACCGCCTTCTGCATTTTTCCCGCAAGTGTTCTAGCATATTGTTGACACGCAGGGATGCTTTTTAGGCCATTAGCAAGTGAAAGCTTGGCACCTCCAAGAGCGCCGATGATAAGGACGATCAGCTTAACAGAATATTCCGGTTACAATCGTTGCAACTCCCTTATAAGGTCTCGATACCTCTCTTTCTTTTCATTCTCCTCGGATATGACGTTTTTGTCAGCTGGTGCCGAAAATCCGATAACGAACATGGTTCGCTTCTCGAAGTCAAGAAGAACCATGTCAGGCCTCGAGTAAGCAACAGAAACAATTGTCGAGAATATAAGGTTCCAGTATATGCGGCACTTCCCATTCTCGACAATTGACTCAATTTCCCTAAGAGCATTTAGAGGAGCGATATTAAGGTGAATGTCGTAGGAGTGACAGAGATGGTAATAAAGCACTCTTAGTGTCGTATTGTGCCTTTGAATGTAGGCTCTGCGGCACGCCCAGGTATGTATAAGTCTCTCCAGCGCAAAGGTGTCGTATGGCTCTTCTATCAACGAGCTCAAGATCTTTAGGGATGCCATTAAGTTTTCCTCGCTTCAAATAAACATTGGTGCATTTGTCTAACCCAAATTCCATTCCAATTTCCTTAGTATATCATTCGACAATCCCCAGAGCTAGATGCAGTTGCTCTCTGTTTTTAGCATAGATCTTAAAATCGTCCATGTAAAATACATGAGTGACCTTGTACTTTCGATCTGCAGGTTTGCCCCACAAGTACCCGTCGGAATGGCGCAGTGCTAGAGATAGTGGCAATAATGTAAGGCAAAAAAAGGAGTGGGCTCATGGTGCCGCCCTGAAAGACACCTCTCTGAAACGTGACCTTGTTAGTTGTCACACAATTCTTGCCAGATGAGATAGTCAATCTGGTTTTCCAAAGCGGCATCATTCTCTCTATGCACCCTATTTGCGGATGAACCTTTAAGATTTCCAAAAGACAGATGATAAGTCTATGGGATGTCGAATCGAAAGCTTTCCGATAATCAATCCAGGTCATCGACAGGTCACGCTGGTAGAATGCTGCATCTTTGCAGACACATCTATCGATGAGCAGGTTCTCCCGACATCCGGCTACGCCTTTCTTTGAGCCTCGTTG
>NC_046659.1:110371024-110372225 GCF_010883055.1 Belonocnema kinseyi
CCAGAAGGTTTTGATACAATCTGGTCCTGGTGCGGAATAGTTCTTCATCCCTCTTAATACTTTTTTCACCTCCTCCGTAGTGATGGGTGGGCATTCTTTATCTGGTGTTATGAGGGAAACACTTCGAATTCCTCTGGTTTGGGTGGGTGTTCGACAGTAACTGGAGGGCCTTGGAAGAGTCGAGATAGGTCAGAGAGAAACTGTTGATTTTCTCTGTCCCACCTCTCCCTCCGCTCTCGACTTCTCTTAGTTTCAGATAGTATACGCATTCTCTCAACAATATGCTGATAACAATTGATAGCCCAGAGGTCGGATTAACCGAAAAAATGTCCACGAAGCTCGTCATCAATTTTAGCCAGATCTTTAGGCTTGAGAGAAACCTTGGTGTTGATGTTTCTCCGGGTCGTAAAGCATCGCTTTTCATCTATTGGATGCCTGCCCGCGGTTGGTCTTAGTGTCGTCTCTCTTTCTTTGTTGTCGGCTTGTTCTAGCTGTGGCAGAGTAGGCGTTCCGCTTACATAGCCCCTTTGACGGAGTAGTTCAGCATGGTTTCGCAGACGTTGCTGCGAAAAGTGCGATAGCTCCGGGTGTTTCTCGCACGACAGAGCATGCAGCCGTGCCATGTAACCCCGTTCACGGGCCATACTCGCATCGTAGCACTCTAGCAAGTCGTGATTCAGTTGCTCCGTCCACCCAAAGGTCGCGAGATCCCGCCGATCCATCCCATTGAATCCATTTTCATTGGCTCCCCCAGCTCTAGATTGGTCGGCATTGTTGGCCGACCCATTGTCGGGAGACCTACGCGTTCTGTTGTTTTGAACCGCACTTACTACAACTAAGTCTGGTGTAGTCATTGTTGTTCCCACGAGAAGCTAGGGAAGGGGTTCGTCCATCCTTGTAGAGCCCCGCATGCAAGGATAAGGCTGCGTACTGTGAGAGGTCGACCGGTATCCCAGAGTCATCGTTCTAGACACCTCACCCAGGTGCCGTTCAGCTTTCGGCACGGTTTTCACACCTCCGCTTGGGGGTTAATTCCTTCCGGACCACCCCTGGACAATTGTCTGCGACTACCCATTTATTTTTGTATCCATATTCAGCGGAAACCCTTGGTACAGGGACCCTCTATCCGCAATTCGAGGACGCGTTCGGTGGCTTTGTCATAGGCCCTTCGGTTTGATTCTAGAGGAATCAAAACCGAACC
>NC_046659.1:110372325-110422869 GCF_010883055.1 Belonocnema kinseyi
TAACCAAACTTAGAAAACAATGTCAGTTAATATTTTTTGCCCTTTTTTGTCCTTTCATAATATATAATACGTTGCCGAAAAAACTACCCCCAAGTCATTTTTTCTAGAAAATATTATAAATTATCTGAGAGTCTGAAAAGAGAAAAAAAACTCATCTAGCAGTGTTTTCTAAGTTGTATTATTTTTCATGATTTTTTTTATAACCTATGTATGTTGTGCCGCATACGTTTGCGTAGAGTGGTAGTTTTTTGAGGAAATGATAATAAGAGGGAAATTTTAAAGTGTCACGTAATTAATTTTAATCTCTAAAGCATGTCTACAGTTTATAAAATAGTTTTCCAACTTTTAAAATGTTTTTGATGACAAGGAGAGGGTATATATAACTTACAGGTAGTTTTTCAGGAACGTATGATATACTATCGAAGAGCAAAGAAAGAGAAAAAAAATATCAACGATTAGTCTCTTCTAAGTTTGATTATTTTCAATGCTTTTTTCATTCATATATATGATCTGTTCCATACGTTCACGTGGAAGGCTAGTTTTAGAGAAATTGTAATGAGAGGGAAATTTTCAAGTTCCATGTGATTAATTTGAAGCTCTTAATCATGTTTACATTGTTGAAGGTAGTTTTCCCATTTTGGAAAAGTTTTTGATCACAGGAGGTAGTTTTAGATTTATGGGTAGTTTCCTGGGAAACGTAAGGTGTGTCATCATAGAGCAAAAAAGCAAAAAAAACTCCACTTATCGTTTATCTCATTGTAATAATTTTTAGTGAGTTTTCGCAGGGGGCCGCGCTGAGTGGACGTCCTGTTAGCGCCGCCATCCTTTCCTCCGGAGTTTAAAGAGCAAACAAAAATTTGTTTAGCATAAAATTAGCAAAAAAATATGGACTATCCCATTTTATAATTTGCGTTGTTGGCGGCGCTGAGTGGACGGACCTTGACTAATAGTCGAAGAGCCAAGGCTGTTTTTGGCGAGTTATAAGGTAACGATTCTGCCACTATTTTCCTGATTGTTAAGAGTATACTTGATCAAGAAATAAAGCTTCTCCAGGGCTAGTCACGGGGAGAAGGTGTTTATTTACTGATTCGAAGTTGTAAAAAAAATTATTAAAATAACACACAGGGTAACGGCTGTATCTTTCTGCGTTAAATGTGGAGACAATTAGACAATGTTCTGTGCAATTGGCAGAACAATAGGCCGGTGCGAAAGGGGGGGCAGAACGATCCAGATGTGTAAAGAATATGTCATTTTAAAGTTATCTTCTAACACCAAAATTTTTTATATAACATCCTACTAATTATTCAAAACATATATTCGAAGAGGCAGAACAAAATCTCGGGGATAACATCCTGGCAGAAGATTGTAAATTGCCCGGTTTTGACATTGGTCATTGTGCGTTAGTTTACGGTTCTGATACTGCCAGCAGAGTGGTCACTTGTGCTCCGAAAACGATCAATGACCAATGTCAAAACTGGGCAGTTCGCAATGTTCTGCCAGGATTTTATCACCGAGATTATGTTCTGCCTCTTCGAATATATGTTTTAAATAATGAGTAGAATGTTATATAAAAAATTTGGGTTTTAGAAAATAACTTTAAAATGACATATTATTTTACATCTCTAGATCGATCTGCCCCCCCCCCCTTCCGCACCGGCCTATTGTTCTGCTAATTGCATGGAACATTGTCTAATTGTCTTGACGTTCAACACAGAAAGATTAAGCCGTTACCCTATGACTTAGTTTGATAATTTTTTTTACAACTTCGAATGAGTAATTAAACACCTTCTCCCCGGGACTACCCCTGGAGAAGCCACATTTCATGATCAGTATATTCTCAACAATCAGGAAAATAGTGACAGAATGGTTACCTAATAATTTGCGAAAACCGGCCCAGGATCTTAGACTATAAGGCGATAATTAACTCTGAAGAAGACCTGAAATGTTTTATTGAACTGTATCATTACAGGTCCATCTTTCGCAAGATTCGCAAAATTTGTTTACAGTTATCTTCATAAAATGTGCTAAATATTATGTAAGTTCGTTACTTTACTTTCCACTCTCCCTGTTAACAACCTCAGTTTTTTGGCGTGAACCCCCACCCCCTTTAAACTGGTAATGTAGTTTATAAATTATTCCTAGGGACTATTTAATTCTTAAAAATATAATCTAGGGCTCGTTGAAGCTTTACAAACTCTATCTATTTGTGCTTTCAGTATCAAGTTCAATGGAACATGCTAGTACAAGTGAAATATCTATGGTTGCGTCACCTGCACGTCAGCCGGTACTGCCATCTCAGGCTCCGCAAACAGAACGTCAATTCCAAAAGCATGCATTGCCAAGGCATAACGAGGAATATGCTGCACCTATACCTGTTTACGATTACAGTGAAGAGAAAAAACTTATTTATATACAGTATGCTGGAAAGAATCGTTACATCACTACTACTAAAACGCGACGTAAGTACGATGATTTAAAGACGAAAATAGAATCTAAAGCAAAAATCAGGGATTTCTGCCTCATACGTCTCGGTTTTTCTCTAATTGATGGTCCAGGTGCATTAAGGAGACATTAGGGTAGTGCAAAAAATTTTCTATCCAATTTGAATGCATATCAACCACAAAAATCGTTCGAATCCTCATAAAAATTAATGCATTTGTATTAAAGATATGATATCTATAAGTAGTGTAAGCCCTGTGAAGCATTGAATGTATTTTCCATAAGAAAACTAGAAGTTTGAGTAAATTTTAATGCAAAATAATCTGAATTATATAAATGGATTTCGCGAGTTTAATACTCATAACTGGATATTAATAAAAATTGTTATTAAACATTTATTATTGTTTTTTAGAAATTTTTTGAAATATTACATTTTGTTTTTAATAATATTCTCTGATTATGTTGCTAGAAAATTGCAGTTTTATCAAGATCCTTCCATTTGTTTTCCAAATTTTAACTAGAGTGAGGTATAAAGAAAGAATGAGAGTTAATGAAATTATATTCTTGAACGCTTGATTATTATTACTGTTAAAATTTACTTTAAATAAAAGTAGAAAGTTGATGTTTTTCTGAAATTCTTTGTACTATATGTCTACTTTTTGCTTGGAGTGTTTTAATAATTGATGAAATTCAGCAAAAATAATGGCTTAAACAGATTATTATTTTTTATAACTTGCTCCTTCCTTATTAATAATAGGTGGTATCAGTTTCTTCTGAAAATTTTAGCTTTTTACACGTTTTTGCTTAATAAAGTGACAAATAATTCAATTTACGAACACAGCTGTTCAAACAATTAATAATCATTCATATTTAATTACAAATACTTTCGAAAAGAAAACTATAACTATATCGTATTAGTATAGAAGACTAGATGTATAATCAATACTAATTTTTTTAAACAACTAATTTTATTATCTTCAAGCAGCTATTTAGCTCACTCTAATCAAAAGTTGAAAAATAGCTGAAAACAATAATAAATTGTTTAAAAAGGACCGCAAAAAATCATACCTTGCAAACACAGGTCGCTATAAAAACAGTTTTGGTATTATTTATTTTATTTTAATTTGGAACGTTTTTGCAAACATTTGCTTCTTTTAAATATTTTTTTTTATTCTTGGAATTAACAAAATGCATCTTGTAGCGTAAATTCATTCAAAGAAAATTCATAGATGCAATCTAGGACAAGCATTATGTTAAATGAAAAATTATTGTGAAATGAGACGTTTTTCCAAAAATGTAATTTTTTATGTTGAATGTTTAACTTGAAAACGTTAAAAAAATATTATAATTTTTTCCGACTCCCGGCATAAAAAGTGAGAAAACATTTTTTTAGCTGAACGACTTTCTTCTTTTAATTATTTTCGACTCTTTTGCCGTTTTTCCATAAGATAATTTATTCTCAATCATATTTTTTAAGATTCAAAACTTCTACTTGTCCTATCAAAAAAATATTATAACAAATTTTCAGATGCTTTTTGCGTGGAAAATTTTTGTCTATTAATTTTGTTTCGTGCTTCGTGCCGTTTTTCAACAAATTAAATTTGGTTACTTTTAATGTTATGTTTCATGAATAAAACAAATCTACGCATCCTAACAAAAAATTAATTATGAAAAACTTTGATGAGTTTGCACTCTTTCTTGGATAAGTAACTTTTGTTAATTCATTTTTTGTAGAGCTTGTGTATTTTGTCCAAAAATTTATTATTTTTATTTTAAATGTCCTTTTTCACGAAAGAAGAACAAAAAATATGCATTCTTTCAAAAATGATTAATACCGAATTCGCAGTTTTTTTTAGGTGAACAGATTTTCTTAATCTTTTGAAGCTTGTGTCGTTTAATTAAAAATTTAACTTTTTCACTATGTTGTTGTTTTTTACGAAAAAAACAAAAAATACGCGTCCTACAAAAACTGATTTATAAAAATTGTATAGACCTTCTTTGGATGCACGATTAATGTCAAATTATATTTTTCCGTAACTTGCATATTTTGACCGAAAATGGAAATTTTTTATTTCTTAATATTTTGTGCAATCAAAATTTGAATTTTCGATTTTGCAAAAAATTCCAAAAAGTTGTTAGAATAGCCTTGTAGGGTATTCGAAATTCACTTGAAAAGGGTCCAGCAGACCCGAGCAAACTTTAAACTGAAATATCTCCGGTTTAAACATAATTTGCTCCGTTCTTTTCAACTTTTAGCACAGTCTTTTAGAAATGAATATTGTAAGGATAGATATAAATTTAATTGCCTAGGATATATATTTTGCAAAAAATAAGAAAATATATTGGAAAAGAACACAGTACAAAAAAAATCCCCGGGTCCCTGGAACCCGATCTAGCACCTGAAAGCTTATAAAAATAGATGATTTTTTATTTGAGAAGAGTGGAATTTCCAATCCAAAAATATAAAGTTTTAATAAAAAAAGTTCCTTTTCAACAAAATACATGATTTTTTGATCAAAAAGTTGAGTTTTCAACAAACTACTGCATTTTCAGCAGAATAGCTGAATTTCTGTACTTAAAAAAAAATTTTTATCAAAAAATGCAGTAGTAAGATTTATACTGAAAAATTAATTAAAAATATAAGGAAAAGAAAAAATCTATTACAAAAATGTCAATTTTTCTACCACATAGTTAAAATTACTACCTAATAATTATCAATAATTACTGTTGAGTTTTCAAGTGAAAATGATAAATTTACTTTAAAAAACTTAACTTTCAAACAAGGAGCTGAATTTTTAATATTAATCGAACACGATATGAGGAGGCATAGAAAAATCGTTTGCCCCCCCCCCTTTACATACCTTTTTTGCCCTTGGACGTCAAATGATTACTGAATTTCTACGGATTTTTCAGAGCAGGAAATTCTAAACAACTTTATCTGTAATTTTTTCGCATTTTGTCAAAATTTGAATGATTCTTAGCCTCCCTAGTGGAGGTAGAAGTATAAATTTCATTAACGAAAATAATAAAACTATAATACTTTAGCGCACAAAAATTGTTCTATTGTTTTAATTCTTGCATAATATGCAATTTATAAAAGACATAAAAGAAGTCGATTTTTTAAAACATTTTTAATACAAATTAATTTGAATTAGATTTAGAAGGTCGATCTTATGACATTTTTGATGTACTAGTCGAAAATATCCATTTTATTTATATTTATCAATCAAGCTTTCGTCCTGGAACGCTGGAACTCGTCAGGATACATAATTGAAAAGCGAAAGCCATAACTGGATCCTAATAGAATTAAAAAAAAAATTATTATCTGAAAATATAACACACGAAGAAGAAAACCATAACGTGGTAATTATGAGGAGAAAAGGTTAAACAATTTTTTACATTCTCATCATCTATGATTGAGAAAGTACGAGTATTAGAAATTTCAGAAATTTGACATCACACTTTTTCAACGGATCTGCACATTTCGAGACCCCCTAAATCCGAAAATCTGGTTTTCACGATGGCGTCTGTCTGTTCGTGCGACCGTCCGTCCGAAAACACGATAACTCTCGAAAAAACGAACGAATCAAATTCATCTTTAGCACACATTTTTTAGGTCCTGAAAGAAAGGACGAGTTCGTGAACCAGCTATCTCTGATAAAAATTCAAAAAGTGAGCGAATTTTGAAAATTTTTGAAACAACTCTTTTCTGAATTTGAAAATTCTATGGAAGTATATTTATAGTATTGAAAAGAACAAACAATTTATGCTAATGACTTTTTTTGAAGGAAAGAAGATTTTCAAAGTTATAGCGTTTTCAAAATTTTTTTAATCAACCGAAAATCAAAATTTGAAGCCGAAAAACGCACGATATGAAAAAAAGTCAAAAAAAGAAAAACATTTATTTTTGAAAGCCCTACGAGGTTATCATAACCAATTTTTGGATTTTTTTTTAAAATCGAAAATTCCAATTTTGATTGCGCAAAAACTAATGAAAAATAAAAAATTCCATTCTGTGGACAAACTGTGTAGGATACGGAAAAAGATAATGCAACAAAAATTGTTACCCTAAAAAAAATCTACAATTTTGTTAAGGATCACTTCTTAATAGGACGCGTACTTTTTGTTTTATTCGTGAAAAATAAAATTGAAATAAAGTAATAAAAAAAATGTGTG
The DNA here is from genome assembly GCF_010883055.1 of Belonocnema kinseyi. Taxonomy (NCBI): domain Eukaryota; kingdom Metazoa; phylum Arthropoda; class Insecta; order Hymenoptera; family Cynipidae; genus Belonocnema; species Belonocnema kinseyi. The sequence continues at coordinate 110,378,941 of NC_046659.1, forward strand.
GAAAAACGACGAAAGTTACGAGAAAAAAGAAAGATTAAAAAAAAAACTGTTTACAAATACCGGTCGGAAATCAATCGCGCAGCGCGAGTGTCACGATAAGAATATGTACCTCGAAGCCTACAGAGCTTTGAGAAACTTAATCTTTGACAATACTTAATTAAGTAGAAAATTCACAACATGAAGACGCATATAAATACTGCCATCTAAAAGAGATCTTTTTGATAAACTTTTTTTCAATCATTCCAAATGCAAAGAATAAATATCCGAGCGCGAAGCGCAAGATTAAACTGTCGCGCGCCCTAGGCCCGCTCAAACGACCGAGCGTAGCGCGCGATGTGGATGTGCCCGCGACGCCGGCTGATTTTTTATTTTTAAGACGATGGTTAACATTGTATTACTGTCAAGTCTACAAAGCTTAAAATAATTTGAAATTTTGAAGAACATTTTTATCAGAGTTAAACGTTTACTCCTGGACATGTAGTGCATAATTATTATACACATTTTGTATTATTATAATATGCAGCACTCCTTTATACCATGACTTATGACTAATAGTGATGCTAAGTATTGTAAGGTCCACGAACCAGGCCCAAACTAGATCATGTCATGTGTTCCTACTAGGCAGTCTGATAAGTACCTGAAAATTCTAAGAGATAGCGTTAGTATTCACTAATGTGAACCATGTTCGTCGAGCTTGATCCTTCAAATGAGGCCTGTCAAAACTTCAACCATTTATGTTTACGCATTTACAAGTTACAGCACTGAGAAGCGACTAACCTCTGAGTTTTTTTTAATGTGGAAAAATCTGAGTTTCGAGTTTTGATCAAACACTACTATCTTCGCAAGAAAACGATATCCGAGACCAAGGCCAAGCTGGATAAGTATTACCCGGACTCTGCACTGTCGATTGGAATGATTCATAAGTGGTTTACCGAGTTTCGTTGTGGCCGTACAAGCACAGTTGCTGCTGAACGATCTGGGCGCCCAAAAGAGGTCACTACACTAGAAAATGTCAAAAAAATCTATGATATGATGTTGAATGATCCCAAAGTGAAATTGAGAGAGGTAGCTAATGCTGTTGGTATATCATTGGAACGTGTGGGCAATATCGTGCATTCAGTTCTGGGCATGAAGAAGCTCTGGGCGCGATGGGTGCCGCGTTTGCTCACAGTGGACCAAAAACGAATTCGTGTGACAACTTCCCAGCAGAATTTGGCATTATTTTCGCGTAAGCCGACCGAGTTTTTGCGCCGATTCATAACCATGGATGAAACCTGGATCCACTACCACACTCCTGAGTCAACGCAACAGGCAAAACAGTGGGTTCTACCGGGCCAAAGTGCTCCGAAGCGTCCAAAAACGCAACAATGGTTCGGAAAGGTTATGGCCTCCGTATTTTGGGATGCACATGACATGATATTCGTGGACTATCTTGAAATAGGTAAAACCATAACCGGAGCATACTATTCATCATTATTGGACCGATTGAAAATCGAAATCGCCGAAAAACGACCGCACTTGAAGAAGAAAAAACCGCTTTAACATCACGACAATGCGCCTGTTCATTCATGCTTAGTTGCACAAGAAAAATTGCATGAAATGTGCTTCGAATTGGTTCCTCAGCCTTCGTATTCACCAGACCTGGCTACCAGCGACTATTACTTGTTCCCTAACCTGAAGAGATGGATCACCGGTAAGCGTTTTTACTCAAATGAGGAGCTCATAGCTGAAACTGAGGCGTATTTTGGAGACCTTCCGATCGAGTACTTTTCGGACGGTATCAAAAAGTTAGAAAATCGTTGGACTCGCTGTATCGACCTAAAAGGAGAGTATGTTGAAAAACAAAACCGACTTTGGCCAAAAAAACGTATCCGTGTTTCATTTTTCAGGGACTTATCAGACTGCCTGGTACATGACGGAGAGCTGTAAATTTAAAAACTAAGAAGTAGCACACATAAAACTAAATAGAGGCTGATATAAGGCAATGATATATATCGCTAGGAAAAACGGTGTCTGTACGTTTGTTAATAGAATAGTTTTTAAACCGAAAACAAAGACCGATTTTCTTAGCGATATATATCGTTGCCTTATATCAGCCACTATTGAGTTTTATGCGTGCTACTTTTTAATTTTTAAATTTGCCGCTCTTTTAAAAACACATGAAAGGATCTAGCTTCAGGTTGGTTTGTGAACGTTACAATACTTCGCCTCACTCTTGAACATGCGGTCATAGTATAAAGGAGTGCTGCCTACTATAATACAAAATGTTTATGATAATTATGGACTACATGTCCAAGAGTGAACGGTTAACTCTGATAATAATGTTTTTAAAAATTCCCAATTATTTCAAACTTTTTTTGATGCTTTTCAATTATATATTCTAATGAGTTTCGGCGTTGTAGAACAAAGCTTGTTTAATAAACATGAAAAAAATGGATATTTTTTATTAATGGATCAAAAATGTTATATGATAGACCTTATAAATTTACCACACTAGTATAATTTGAATTAGAGTTTTTTGGGTGATTTAGCTTAATTTCGGAGCATACGACTATAACAAATCTAATACTTTTGTGATTAACAAGAATCTAATTACTTAAGCTAACATAAAGATCACTTTGTTCTAACTTTTGCATTAATTTTCTGCCTAAGTGCAGCTGCCTCGTCTTTACCGTGTTTTCTACTAAATAATAATGTATGATTTGCTTTTATATTCGCTTTTTTTATGGTTGTGCAAACTTACCTTCACCATCGCGAGTAGATCTAAGTTAATAATTTTATTCTTATATTTTACTTAGTGAATAACTGTGTTTTTTTTTTACAACCAGCGGGAAACCTAAACGAAATTCGTGAGGGTACTCATCTTTATCATCATGCAAGTGTGGGTGTTCAAGGAAAAAGAGTTGGAATATACCAACACAACAAATTTCGAAAATCAAGTGGTAAAAGTCATACTTTAAATAATTAAAAAATTATCTAGAACAAATATAGAAAATACTGCCTGCAACATTGTTCGCTTATCAAGTTATTTTTCTGTGAGTTTACCCATTTGGTATGTTATAAAATAGTTTTTGTTTCAATTAAAGTGCACATACAGTTAAGACATCTCAGAATAAAATAAGCCGTTTTTCCGTTTTAACTAGGAATGGTACATAAATCACGTATTTTTTCCCTGAAATCGTAAAGAAAATTCATTGACAACAAGAAAATTATTTTTTACACAAACATACGAGATTTCTATAAAAGAGCATGTGAAAAAAAATAGATGTTAGGACGAAAAATAATTCTTCAACAAAAAATAAACCAGCATCTTCAACGAAAGACAAATTTTTAAATTAGTCGCTAGATTTATAAACAAGAAGATTAATTTTGTATTAACCAAACAGTAAAATTTTCTACCAAATTGTTCAATTTTCAAGCCAAGAATTCGAGGAATGATTTTCTACAAAAACACGAATTATCAACAAAATACGTAATTTTTTCGCTGAAAAAAATACAACTCTTGAATTTAAAATATAAACAGATAACAAATTTTCAATGAAATACCTAAATTTACGAATAAGACACGAAAAGTTTTCCCGTAAAATAGAATATTTAAATTTGTAAATAAAAATTTAATTTTCAATTTAAAAAGTAATCTTGCACCAAAAAAATTAATTTTTTTACCGAATAGTGCAATTTGCTACCAAATTATGGAATTTTCAACCCAAAAGAAATAATTTTAAACAAAAAAGTTTAAGTTTCCATATTCAGATAAGAGTTTTAAAAAATAAAGATAATATTTAACACAACCGCATACGCATTCTATATGAAGGTTATTTTTCAAATAAAGAGTTTAACTTTTAACAAAGAAATTTAATCTTCTACTAAAATACCAAAAATACCAATTTTTAACAAAATACAGACATTTTCAAACAAGAAGATTAATTTCTTGACAAATTAATTTTTTTACAAAGTATATACATTTTCAAACGAAGAAGTTTAAATTTTTACAAAGAAAAATCAGCTTTAAACTAAAGTGCACTATTCAAACTTTAACTTACAATTTATTTTTCAATTAAGAAAACGAATCTTATAAAAAAGATAACGTTTTCTCGAAGAAATATTAATTTTTAAAAAAGAAAATTAATTTTTTACAAAAAGACAAAATCCAATAAAATAATTAGTTTCTAACAAACCTGTTAATGGTTCTACTACAAACACTTAGCGTTGCTACCTATAAGAGATAAAAGGTTGTACTTTATCGTAATTTTCTCAGCATTTTAAAATTTTTTGTGGAACTATGGTGGCAATCGCTAATTATAATAAAAATTTAATAAAATTTTCTGTGCACATAATTTTTTAAATCATAAAAAATTGTGCATATTAAAAAAACGAAAAAAAATGTAATTTTTTATACAATAATTTGTTGACTCGCAGTTAAGCATAATGAAGACAGCAGTTCTAAGCTATTTGTTCTTTTTAATATTGAAATTAATTAATACATTTTTATTGTACTTGTAGGATGTTTCACGAGTGCATGCACTATCACACCCCAAGTTTACGATTTCCTAGCAGAAGGTAAGAAGCCTTTTGGATATATTAGTCCTACGGGCCTTCAAACGTTTATTTTTGAAGACGATCCTGACAATGTATCTCCAACTGCATCTCCATCTGCAATTTAACTACAAGTGCACATAATTGAAAACCCTCTATTGTTTTTCCTTTATTTTTACTTTGACGAACTTTGCTTGTCCACTGCTATCGCTTTGCAATGTATCTGGGTAGTCGAAGGTTCACCTTTTGTTTTTTTTTTTGTGAGAGAGCGCACGCAGATGTTGAGTGACTCACGGGTACCCACGCATTATCCATGAGCTAAGCTTGCCTTCATCAATGCTAATATGTTTTCCAATTCTCTAATTTTTCTATATTTACATTGCCTTTTTCAGTTACTTTAAATTTTATAATGACTTTATCGTGATAGACTGATTGACTAAACAATTACTTATATTTCCGAAAACTTTCTATGCATAAATTTATTAAATAAAATAAGCATGTTCAATAAGGCAGGTTTGGCTCAACAATTCAAATTATATTTTAAGTAGTTGAAGCTACATGTTTCTAAGTTAATTATAAATGTAAATTAGGAGTTTCTTTTTGGAATACATATAGGTGATTAGGCAGAATGAATATTATTATTATATTTACAGCTTTATAATAATTGCCACTTTTCAATGGAAATGTGTTCTATATTATATCAACTTTATTGTTCTTCATTATTTATTATAATATTATATAAATTGCGTTGAAATTATTATTAGTATTTCTTAATATGATTATATAATTATTATTAAAATGTCTTTGAACTAGTGTCGTATAAATAGACGCGAGCCGAGAGCAGGCGTCAGGCACAGCTTGTAAGAACAGCAGATTAAGGAAATATGTGATTGGTGCGTTGGCCTTCAGAAATTCCCAAATTGTAGAGCAAGCTACGCAATACCATCCCCTCTATCGGGTCATGAACCGATTATGTACAACTATAAAGGCTACATGTTTCAGCCACAGCTCTATTACATTGTACACAATTTTTCCGTTCACATTCTAGGTAGCTTTTACTTTCGAATAAATATTTATTGCAATAGCAGATGTCACAAATTCAAGCCCGTCGATGGCCTAAAAGGCTTGGTCGCATATCAAGATTGGGTGTTGTGAAACTCGATGCATTGCTGTATTTTCTTTCGTAACTCATTGGCAACATAGTAAGAGTCGGTTAATACCGACTCATTTCCTCCCGATTTGAAAAGTCAGCCGTGTCCGTAATTTAGACTTTGCAGGAACCTTACTTGAAATTTACACTGAATGTATCTTGCTCGACAACTCCGGTTTTAGCGTTTGTTTGAATAAAAATGTATTATTAAGTGCAAATAAATTTTATCATTTAATTAATCCCTCTCATCTTAGGATTAGCGGTATTGTGTGAAACATACCGACATATCACACATATACGTACCCCAAGATCAAAACTTATTTTCTTGTACAAAAGATATTCATATCCACTCAACACTATTTTCTGCTACGTCTTATACACCTAGTTCTTGTTTTGATAACAATGACGTTTTGCAAACAATTATAAAGTTAATTTTTTTAGCGTAATACGCTCAATAAGTAAAAATTACATACGAAAAACTGTTTTTCATTAGACGGAAAAATTCATTTTCTGTCCTTGTTATTATGACGAGGTGTTTTGCACCTGTCACTTTAACATAATCTTACCAGCGCCCGGATCTCTGATAGCACCCGCCATTGAGATACCATTCTCAGGAATAATATTTATTGTTGAAGAACGAGAGTATTTATTTTTCCTTTCTAGAGAGCACTCTTATTTGTGTACTCAGATTTTTTTATGACCGTTGTTTACATCTTCCATATCCTTTGTTTATGTTTATTTGACTAACAAGAGAGGCAACTGTCAAACTCAACGAAGTACACCGTGCATGACCACGAAACCAGGGTGAGTAAAGCGGAATCTCAAAACGCCGTAACATCTCTATCGACTACCCACGACAGGACAGAAAGAGAGGAGGAAACCTGTTAGACTACGTTCCCTGGCGGACCGAAGGAACCGAATGGAGACTCTAAAAAGTACCCGTCAAGATCTTATTGGGCCCCTATTCGATTCATTTTTAAAAAACTCAAAAAAACAGCAAAATCAAATCTTAAATTTTTTAAATTCAGATTCTACGTTAAAATTTCCCATAGAAGGTCACGGGGTAATCGCAATAGTTTGTTTTGCAACGGTAAAAATAAAAAAAAATTTAAGACGTATAACGCCTGTTGACTGCTACTTACAGGCGACGCGTTTGAATTATAGCAGTCAATAGGCGGTATAGGTTTTATATATTTTTTAACTTTTTACCGTTGCAAAACAAACTATTTCAATTATTCCGTGACCTTCTATTGGAAATTTAACGGAGAATCCGAATTTCAACAATTCACAAGTTTATTTTGCTGTTTTTTCGAGTTTTTTAAAAAAGGAACCGAATGGGGTCTTTATGCGTACTTTGTAGAGGCTCCATTCGGTTCCTTTGGTCCGCCAGGGTTGTCTGTCTCTATCACGCCGAGACATCATCTTGGGTTCCGAGAGCGAAAGAAAGAGAGGGAGAGAACTTTTATATTTCTGTCTTCTCCTAGTCCTGTGAAAAACAGGAAGAGAGAGAGAGAGAAAAAGTCTCATAGTCCGCTCTGTCCTCCTCCAGTTCACGAACACGAGATATAAAACGTATCGCAAGATGAGAGAAACGGTTGGGTATCGCTCGGTCCTTTTTCAGCACAAGAAGATAAAGGCCGACTCTCAGCGAACACCACTGGTATCTCAGCGGTGTCAGAATTTACTGAAATACTTACACTCAGCCAAAGTGGAAAAGCGCCCTTTCGTAGTCGGTTTAAGTACCAAGAGAGAGCTTGACCATAGTGCTGTTACCCAAAGTGTCGAAAAATTGATAATGAACTAATTCCCTTTTCTATTCCGTCAATAGGACTAGCGCGGAGACATCCGGTAGCTGTATTGGAAATTATTGGTGTCAGAACGCGGCTATCTCTGGCATGTAAAGAAGTTATACTTGTGTATTTTTAGGTTATCTAACGCCATGTGTCAATTTACAAAGGCACATGAATCACTACTGCGAATGTCAGAGATAAACGCGTTCTGAGACCACTGTTGGAAATAAACTTTCCGTCGATTTGTGTATGTCCGTTCACTTTCGGAAAATCACTTCGTTTGACTCTCGTGTCTCTTAACTAACCTGCAAATTAGAACACGTGGTCGTAAAAACCTAATTTGCTTCAAAAACGTTGGCCTCTGAATAATTTTTGTTTGGTAGACCTCCCCGCTATAGATTATTTTTAATTAAAAAATTGATTCTTGCAAGTTGAACTCGCATTAAACTAGTTGTTGAGTTATCGAAAAACGTAATTTAGCGAAGACTGTCGTAGTTGTTTAATTCCCTTTCGCTAGTGGCTGGCGCCCTGATTTTTGCTCGATACACCAGAAAGAAAACAAGTTATTTTGGAACCTTAAAGATTCTTTTATTTCTCTTGAAATTTTTGTTATAGTCAAGATATAATTCCGAGGCCAATTTATATCTTTCCAATATGCAGTATACGAAAATAGTTCGCATAAGAAAATCCTGCTTTTAAGAAGACGTGCAAATCCACCTATTGGTTTGCACGTCGTAGGTTGCACACTGGACCGAAAGTATAAGGTATTTTATATGAAGCTACTAAACCCCAAAAAATAACGATTGGAAAAGCTGTATGCATTTTTTCCAAATTGGATTAAAAAAACAGTACCGTTAAGAAAAATTAGCACTACCAAAGACTATTTTCTAGACAACTAGTGTTTCACCAGTTTGCAATAAAGAATGTTTATTTTTTAATTTTCTAAGGAATCAATTTATATGTTGCATTCATCACGTTTTAAAGAATCATATTACAAGACCTTCTTCAATTTAATTTTTAGGATCAAACGATTCATTAACTAATTAAACAGTTCTAAAACATTATTGAAACAAATGCTTATTTTATCTTCTCGTACTGAAAATTAAGTGCACATATAGCTAACATTATGTGCCTAGTATATTAAATTTTAATGAAAACCGATTCAAATTCGTATCTTACAAATTGAAAATATTGTATTTCCAGCAAACTACATGAATCTTTAACCAAAAATATTCTATTTTTTTCTACTAAAGACGATTTTCTAACCAAATTAATTCATTCTCAACCAAATAGTTACGTTTTGATCTAAATAGGTTTTCAAGCAAAAATGAAATGGATAATATAATAATATAGTGGTCCTACTAATAGTATTGTATACTAATACTTAAGGTTTCTGTTCAAAAATTAATTTATATCCAAAAAAGAAAGAATTTTCAACAAAATTCGTAAAATATAAAAATATTGTAACCTACTTTTATAAATAAAGAATAATGTTTATTAGTTGTAAATTCCAATTTCACAATAACTAAGCACGCTCTTAAAAATTCCTGACAATTCCCGGTTTGGTGGTAGAAAATAAAACAATATCTCTATAAGGTAAGAAGACAGCAATCTCTCTTGGAACTTCGAAATTGGGGATGTCCAAAGGAATAAAACAATTACAAGAAAATACTCACTTCCCAAAAATTCGTGATATGAAAGTGAGACTAACAATCAGCACAGTAATAAAATCGGTACAACAACCATGCCGAAGAATTCACATAGCTGTGGAAGCTAAGGTAGAAATGTAGTTGAACGAGGAACTTGCCAATGCCATTATATAAAATGTCAAAGGCTTTATACCATGGATTTCATCAATGGTAATAATTTTTAAACCAGATGGTGACATCAGAATCTGCATTGATGTAAGAAGAACTAATAAAGCTATTTTAAGGGAAAATTTTCCACTACTCACTTTTGATAATTTCATCATTCACCATCAGAACTGGAAGAAAAGAGTCTGGCCATTACGACGTTCATAACGCGAAAAGGATTATTTATGTACAAACGCCTCATGTTTTGACTAAATTCAGCCTAAGAAATATTTCAGAGAATATTTTAGAGTATTCTTGCCCCACGTAAAAACTGTTTTAATTATCTGGAACACGATGATGAGTGCTTACGAGGAGTACTAGAAGTGTTAAAAAGTTACAATAATCTTTTAAATTAAAATAAATATGAAGTTGATACAAAGCAGTTAAAATTTCTGAATCACTAGAAAAACTCATTAGAAGAGATAGAGAAATTGCTTACATGTGCGGTTTTTTATTTTAAGATACGCATGCAGTTAATAGCTGACGCAAGAAAATTACTTTAGGAGGGGTTCTGCTGCAGTTTAACTACGTCAATGAATCACGTGTAATTTAATTTACAAGAAAGAACCTCACTACCGTAGAAAGTCGATATTCGCAAACTGAAAAAGAAAATTGGGTACTGATGTAAGCTGTTGTAATTTTATATTTTTATTTTACAGCAATAGAATTCAAATTGGTAACTGATTACAAGCCGTTGGAAGCTATATTCAAGCCTAAGTCAAAACCACCTGCAAGAATAAAAAGGTGGCTTTCAAGACTTAAGGCCTTCAAACTCCTTGTTATTCACAAACCAGGGAGGTCAAATACTGCTGATCACCCTATCAAGGTTGTGCAAACTCAAATCCGGCGTAACGTTTTACGAACCTATCGAACATCATGTACAATCTATCATCCAAGAAGCAGTCCCCAGAGCATTATCGCTCTATGAAATCATTAGTGGTAGCAAAACAGACACAGAAATCGCGACAGTTATAAACAAACTTGCAGACGGCTCATGGATCACCAATGATAACATTCAAATCTTCCCTTCTCGTCTTAAACTCACTAGCATAGGACCGTTACTCCTTCAAGATAATAAAATTGTAATTCCTACAAAATTGCGAGGTTGCGTTATTAAACTGGTACATCAGGGCCATACAGGAGAAACGGTAATGAAACGCAGACTGCGTTCTAAAGTAAGGTGGCCTCAGATAGAAAGAGAAGCTAAGAATCATGTTAAGCGTTGCCACGAATGTTTTTTGGTAGCTCAACCAAATAGACCAGCACCGATTACTAGAAAAAAACTTCCAGCAGGTAGACTGCAATGCCTAGCCTACGATTATGTGTCAGGCGAAGCACACAAGGAACATCTTTCAGTAGTTATTGATTACTACTCGTAGTACGTTGAAGCCATATTTACGAAATCTGCCCCATCAGTAGCTATCATACGATACTTAGAGGAAGTCTTCTGCCGGTTGGGCCGACTTAAACTATGAAGGTTGAGAATTCTACTAACTTTAACGTTAGAGAATTTGAAATATTTTGCACCAAAAAAAGCATCGAGGTAGGAAACTCACTTCCATACTGGCCGCAAGGGAATGGCGAAGTTGAAAATATGAACAAATCACTAAAGAAGCGTCTACAAATTATCTATGTAAAAAACGATCGGGACTAAAAAGGGAAATAATAACATAGAGTATAATATACAATGTCACACCACATAGAACAACTGGAAAATCCCCTTCCGCGCTACTTTTCAACAGAAGAATTTGATACAAAATACCCAGTATAGAGGACATTATCACAGAGGGATTAGATGATGAAGCTTATGATCGGGATCTCACAAGGAAAAAAGCGGGGAAAAGAAAGAAAAATAGTAAAAGGGGGCCGAAGGTGGATCCACTTAATCAAGGAGATCAATTGTTAGTGTAGAATATTGTTTTCCCACATAAGTGAACACCTAATTTTTGAAACACGGATTATGAGGTGCTAAGCAGAAACGAAAACGAATTGACCCTTTTCGGAAACAGCAAATTTGTTACTCGGAACTTGACACATGTAAAAACTCTACCACGGGAACAAACGCCAAACACGGTAATGCCAAGTGCTGCCTGAACATCATCAAAATGGGAACCAAGAATATGTGCTTTTGTATTTATTTCAGAAAGTCCCTAGGCCCTCTCAGGTGCAGACTATACATACGAGTAACAAAAAGTTATGATTAGAAGCACTGCTCGATGAAAGTTTAATGTATGGTACAATTGATACAGAGTTGTAAAGTACAAAAAAAATGCAATAAAATAAAATGACATATACTGCTGGTAGTCTAGAATCCTAGAAGCTGTGTTGAAGAAAGAAATAGCAAAGAAAGTAATTTATGTGAATAATATGATTAGGATTAAGTAAATAATAAATTATGGCAGAGTAGTATATAGTAAGTCATTTTTTGCAAGATATACTTTAATCTGGATTTAAATAATCAATTACAGATATGTCATTTTTTAAGTGGGATTACTAATTTTATATAGGTGTGTAAGGAAGTAATTTTTACAGTATTATTGTGACGGCGCGTTACTTAAATTAGACAGTAAATTGTTCCAAAGATGAACACCTCTCACGATAAATGAGCGTTAAAGTTTACAGTTTCGTTGGTAAGAAATTCTTAGTACTATCTTTCTTTTACGAAGTCTGGACTGGGAAAGAAGATTTTTGTCTACAAAATTTAGAAAAAATCGTAAATATACTGGGGAGCTTCATTTCTGCTTGCTGAATACATCGAGTTACCCATAAAGAATGGTGTTATGTGTTCACTCTTAGGAATGTTATCAATAAATCTGATGAATACATTAAGGGAATGCTCGAGTTTCAAATTAAGGTTGTCAGTAGCGTCATCACACACTAAACAACTGTAATCAAAAATTGGAAAGATGAGGCTATTACGAGAAGAATCCGAGTGGAAGTAGGAAGAGAATTTTTGTTCCTATTTAGTTGCTAAAGGATTCGGAAAGTTTTCCCAGAAATACCATAGATCATCTTCTTCCAACACAATTTTTCATTTAATATCAAGCTTATATCTGAAACCGACTAGACAAAGGGAATGTTAAGTCCATTAACCTTTAATGAAGGTAGGATGGCTAGATTTTGAGAAGAGGGAGATGTTAAGGACCTTATAACAACTGCCTTTGTTTTACTAGGTTTGAGAGCTAATCCGTGTTTCACTGCTCAATGGGCCATAGAATCAATGTCTTCCGGTATCCAAGTTAGCAATCGATCGAGAGAGGAAAAAGGTCCCGAAATTTATAACTTAAAATCATCTGCATATTCATGTTAATTACAGAATTTAAGTTTACCTCCAAGATCAGAAGTATAGACATTGAATAAGATATGAGCAAGGATGGACCTCGGAGGGACGCTACTCCTGACCCAGACCTATTCCGATGACTGACCGTTAATAGTAGTTAATTTCTGTGATCGATTACTAAAATTAGAAGGAAACCATTTGCTTCGCTACCCCATGTACCACCATTGAAGCTTGTGAGGATAATAGGGATGTGGAAATCATGTAACAATATACTTGAAAGTGATCCTCAAGACTAATTGCTGGTCGAAATGAGAATAAGAAATATTTGAGTCCGTTCGTTCTGAGCTTAAAGTGAAACAGTGTGATGATTATACCAGGAAGATTATATCAGGAATTGCTTAGGGAACCACAGTATGCAAGTTTCTTTTAACATTTTGAACTAAACTATGAAGTTAGCAATATTGTTTGTCACTTACATAGTACACTGTTAAAGATTTTTGGACTTTAACAACACTATTGAAAGACTTCTACCATTCAAGCGTAAGGTAAAATTGCATAAATGGTATTGGAATGACGTAATTGAAATGCGTGTATTGTAATTGTTGTAAAACATAAAGTCACTGTCCAAAATTCCAAAACGTGTATTGGAGCGTTTGTGAGAGGAAAATTTTGCACAAAGAAATCACGGAATAAACGGAATTCAAGTAATTCACGGAATTTCTGAAATTCAAGAAATTCTCCAAATTCATGGCATTCAACTATCTCACGGGATTTATGGAAATAAAGGAATTCAGGAAATCTATGAAATTTGAAGAATTTATGAAATTTGCAGAAGTCACGGAATTTCAAGAATTCATGGCACTCCAGAAACTCACAAAATCTATTGAAATTGCGAAATTTATGGAATTCAAAGAATTTCATAAATTTCAGAAACTCACGAAGCTTATAGAATTGACGGAATTCAAGGAATTCAAGGAATGCACGGAATTCATAGAATTCATAGAATTGAAGGAATTCATGAAAATCAGAGAGTTCAAGGAATTAATAAAATTACAGGAACTTTCGAAATATATGGCATTCATGAAATTCACGGAATCAATGAAATTCAAGGAATTCACGAGATTCGCTGAATTCATGGATTCAAGTGATTTACGGAATTCATAAAATTTACGGAATATATAGAATTCATTGATGGAATTTGGAGAATTCATGTGATACGCCTAATTTATGGAATTTGCGGAATTCATGGAGTTTACGGAATTCGCATAATTCAATAAATTTAAGAAATCTATTGGATGTATGAAAATTATGGAATTCACGAAATTCACAGAATTAAAGGAATTAAGAAAATTAACGGAATTTGTGGAATTCGTGGAAGTCCATGTTTTCCATATATTCCGTGAATTCCGTGCTTTAATTCAATTTCATTAACTCTTGGTTTCATGAATTCCTTGAATTTCGTGAATTCTATTAATTCTACGATTTCCTTGAATTTTCTGAATTAGTTAAATTCCGTGAATTGCTTGAATTTCGCGAATTCCCTGAATTTCTTAAATTTCATTAATTTTTTTTAATTTCGCGAAATCCATGAATACCATGATTTCCATGAATTCCGCGAATTTTATGAACATCTTGACTTCGATTAATTCTGTAAATTCCATGATTGCTTGAATTCCTTGGATTCCGTTAATTCATTGATTCTAATGAATCCTTTGAATTCCGCGAATTTCTTGAACTCGTTGAATTTCGCCAATTCCTTGATTTCTTGCATTTTGTTTAATTCCATGAATTCCGTAAATTCCTTAAATTCCGTTGAATGCATGAATCCTTTGAATCTCGTTCATTTTTTCAAGACCTTTTAAACTTTCTAATCATAAAACATTATTCTATTTTTTCAAGACTTCTTTTAATTCTGAAAAATTAAGAAAAATTGCATTACAATTTTTCAGATTCTCCCTTAGGGAAGAATTAAAAATGTTTTGTAATTTTTTTCGATTTTCTCTTAGAATTCATGAAAAAGTAATCATTTCAAAATTTCCCATCAATCTTAAGAATTTTTTATGATTCTCTTGACGCTGTTTAAAATTCAGTTCACAAGAAAATGTTTAAAACCTGAAAAATGAGAAACAATGGTCGCAAACTCTTTCATATTCTTTTTTCCCAAATACAAATGTTTAAAACTACAAATTATTTTTTGAAATAAATGAAACCCTAAGCGATTAAAAGTTTGCCTAGAAATGTTTTAAACAATTGTATTTGCTTAAATATTTCATTTTTTAAAAGCTTGTAATTTTTTCTAAATTAATTTTCCTTCTTTATTAATAATCTTTAGAAACATTTAAAAATAGATTTTAAAATGAAGTAAATTTTTTTTTTAATTTTAAAAACAAAATTGATATTTTAGAAAACTCACAAATCTTTATTAATAGATATTAATAGATACATTTTAGTGTTACACAATACGTAAAATTTTCCTTATTGCAACTTTTGAACTGCGAATATTTCTTTTATCATTAAAATAATTTATAACGAAAAAACAGGATTATTCCTGAATACTAGATTTACAATCATAGTATATGTCATTCTCAATTTAAGACACTTTACTTAAAGTTATAATTTCTTATAAAATCCGCAAATAAGAGACAATTAAAAATTTAATTCCTTTCAAGATATATAAGAGGCACAAAGAGTTCTTTATTTCTTATTTGAAAGTATTAATCTTAAAATATATCGTTTCATTGTACATGAGCTTATAAAATTGGTTGAATTTAAAATGTCCCATTTCCAAGAGATTAAATGATTTAAAATTTCATGCCCTTAAATGTTTTAATTATTAATTTAGGTAGTTAAAAATAAAAAGTGTTGCATCCATAACGTATGGTAAAATAGATCAGGTGTGTAAACAAGTCTTATTTTGACAGTCTGAAGCAATAACTGGCAAATACAGAATGCTTGTGAAGGTGAAATGCATTTTATAAGATTCACAATATTTTCTACGCATTTTTATAATAATGTACATTTATAAATTAGTTGTAAATATTAATAGTTGTTATTGAATTAAAAGAATTAAATTTTTATTCAGTACAATTTTACTAATTTAGATTTTTAAAGAATACCGGATAACTCAGATTCAAATTTTCAGATGAAAAATTAATTTTTATAAAGAAAAAATTTTTTAAAAAGTAATTAAATTATCAAACAGAGAGGTGAACCGTATACGTACAAAATAAATTTTCCATCAAGTAGTCGAACATTCTGCCAAGTGGTTGGACTGTTTATGGTACATTAAGAGATACATTTTTTGATAATGGTTAATGTTTTAAATTAAAAAATCAATTTTCCACCAAGGAGAATCATTTTTAACCCAAAATTCGATCATCGAACAAAATAAATGACTTTCCTGCAAAATAGTTAAACTCAAAACCCGGAAATTTAAATTAAAAAAAAAAGTTTATTTCAAATCAAGTAGTTAAATTTTCAACCAAGAATTATTATAACTTCAGTAGAAGTTTGAGAAAAATATTAGAATTTCCAAACAAAGAGCTGGATTTTTAAATACAACGATAAAATTTTAACAAATTTCAGGAGTCAGTTAAGTAGTTAAATTTCTAAAGCTGATTGACAAATTGTTAATCAAGAGGATTAATTTTCTACAAAAAATAAAAAAATTTACATTAAATACGTAAATTTTTAACCATTTGCATGAATTCATAAATTAAATAATGAATTGTCAACAAAAAAAAATAATAAATTTAATTAAGAGTTCAAAATTCTACCAAATATTTAATTTTGTAACAACATTTCTAATTTTTTGACCTAACGGTATGCATTTTTAAGCAAATATTTGAGTCTTCGAAAGACAACAATTTTTTATCGGCCAAATGATTAAAATTTCGAGCGAAAATGATGAATCTTATACCAAATGGTTGAACTTTTCACAGAAATAATGAATCATTAAAAGTAAAGTTTAATAACAAAGTGCAACTTTCATGAAGTGGTTGAATTCGCAGTTGAAAACTTATCAAAAAAATTATAATACTAATTTTTCAAAATGGTTAAATTTTTAACGAGAAAAATGGACCTTCAAATACTAAAAAAAGAATTTCAACAAATTCGTTTAATTTTCCACTAAGTAATTAAATTGTGTTTAAAAAACATTAAGGTTTAAGCACAGAAGGCGATTTACAAAAAAATATATACATCTGTTTTGAAGCAAGTTGTTCGACTCTTCTTTATAAAAACCGATTAATTTACAACAAATTATGAAATAGTAAAATTTTCAATTTAAAAAATTGATTTTCAACAAAATTTAACAAAATAATTGGTAAGAAAAAAAGAAATAATTTTCAGAAAAATATTTCAAGCTTTTAAATCAAATAAATATTTCTGAAGTAGTTTTCTGTGAACCGATATAATTGTTTAAAAAATTGTTTAAACAAAAAATCGTCTCTATTTTTTCGGAGACGAATCTATAATTGCTTTTTTTTAACGACTATTACTTTCTTCTTAATATTAATTAAACAACTTTGAAATCCATATCCACTGACAATCAACAAATTTACGCTTAACGTCAAATGCTGTAATTGTACAAAAAAAAATGTTTGAAACAAAAAGCAACAAAAAAACTGTATCAAGTTTCTCTGGAGAAGAATCTACGGATTTTTTTTCTTTGTTTGTCTTGTTTTTAGCAAACGGAATTATTTTGAACAAAAAAATAAACGATTGTTAAATAATATTGGTTAAATTCCAAAATAAACAATTCAAATATTTACTGAAATAATGTAGCTTTAATCAGAAAATAAGTTTTTAACCAAATACTATAATAATCTATCTAAGATAAAAATAAAAGTGGAGTACTTAAAGTATTAGATAAAAAGAAATTAAATTTCATTGGAAAAGAAAAATATTTTTAACCAAGAAACATTGACGTTCAGCATAGAAAAAAGTATTTTAATTTTGAGAGCGACAAACAGATTTTCAATCTTTTTTTATAATTATTTTTGAGATTAAGAAAGTATTTTTCAATCAAATGGGTTAATTTTCTAAAGAGAAAGATAATCTATTCACGAAATATGTTTAGACGAACATAAAATAGTTCAATGCTTAGTGAGAAAAAAATCTTTTTGAATGTTAAGTGAATTGTTAAACTTTAACCAAAAGGAGTGATTTAAAAAATAAAATGTTTTATCATCAGCACAAGAAATGAATTTTTAACGAAGTAGTTTCACTCTTGAAATGAAAGTAATTGAATTTTGAAGAAAAGAAATTCTTTCCATGTGTTATTAATCTTTAAAAATAAATAAAAACCTTAGAGTGTAGATATGTGAAGTGTTATTTCTTTCTATAAAAACACAATACTGAAAATGGATTTATAAAACTTATTTTAAAAATTTGCAAATGGTGTTTTGCAGAAAAATAATTTTGATACAATTGATTAGAAATATTTTTTGGTTTAAATTGGTAGGTCAACATTGGTTTTATCAATTTCATAGGTTGAAGAGACATTTTAGCAGAATGATTTTACAATTATGGTTGCTTGTAATGATAATAATTTGTTCTTGACATGTTAGAACTCCTATATTTTGTTGATAAAAAAAACAGATTTTTGAATCTAAATACAAAATATTAAATACTCCCTAAATAAAAAAGTTGCACCAATTGAGCTGAATTTTAAAATACTCAATTACACAAAGTAAAAAAGTTTTAATTTTCAAACTATTTTTTGCTGCTTTTCCAATAAACGTTAAAAAATAGAACATTTTTGACTTCAGATTCGTATTTAATGAAAAAAGGCATGCTGAAATAGCCACCTGGTTTTGGAAAAATGTTAATAATTTGCTTTAAATTTTACAACTCAGGTACAAAATTTAATGAAATTTATGTTTATTCGATTTAAATGCTATTTCTTAATGTATTGTGAAATGCTGATCCTGAAACTAATTTTATATTTTCTGTAGAATAAATACCTCCAGCATTTCTGTTAAGTTTGATACATGGTTTTACTGACAGCCAAGAGTTTTTTTCACTTTCTAAATCCTATATTTTTAAAACGGCGAAAAAATAAAACACTTACTGGCAAAAAATATAAAATAAATTTTCTGACGAAGCCTAAGCTTTTGTTAATGTATCTTATATAACGCGCGTATTCATTGTATTCAAGGAATTTATGGAATTTAAGGAATTCGTGCAATTCTCAGAATTTATGGAATTTACAGAATTCGTATAAGGCCCGGTCGCCCGTAATTCAAAGATTTCGTGGAATAAGCGGAATTCACGGAATTCCCGGCATAAAATAAATTCAGGGAATGCCCGGAATACAAGGAATTCACGAGATTCTAAGATCTTATGTAATTCAAGGAATTACCGGAATTCATGGAATAAACGAAATTCAAGGAATTCATTCAATTGAATGAATTAGTGAGATTGAAGCAAATCGCGGGATTCACAGAATACATGGAATTCATAGACTCTCACGAATTCCTTTAATTTCATAAATTCCTTCGACTACTTAAATTCCACGAATTACGTCAATTTTTTTATTTCCATTAATGCTGCAAATTTCTTTAATTCCTTGAGTTCCGTGAATTTCTCGATTTCTTTCAATTAGCTTAATTCTGTAAATTCCGCGAATTTCATGAATTCTGTGAATTCCGGACGTCCACGGACTTGAATTCTATGAATTCAATAAATTCAGCGTTTTCCGCGAATTCCGTGAATTTGTTGAAGTTCTTCGATTCTATAAATTTTGCGAATCTCATGAATTTTGCGAATCTCATGAATTCCATGAATCCCATAGATTCCGCAAATTCCTTAATTTCCCGGAATTTTATGGATTCCATAAATTCCGCTAATTTCTCAAATTTCGTGGAATCCGCTAATTCCTTAAATTTCGTTAATTCCTTCATTTTCATGAATTCTGCAAATTCTTAGTATTTTGTGAATTCCTCGAATTGCATTAATTCTGTGAGTTCCAGGCGTCATTCGAATTCCGCGAATTCCGTGAATTGCATAAATTAAGCACATTCAAGTTTAATTTTTATATATAAACTCATATATTTGAGAATTGAAAATATTCGGGTCCAGAGGTGCACAGTGTCAAAAAATGTCGCTCCATTGTAACTGAAGCTTGGAGGTAGACAAAATTGAATTACTACAAATCTTTTTTATTTTAATTCTTGTCCAACTTGGGAGCATGTTTCATACAATAAAGATAGTCAGATTTAAAAGTATTTTTTTTATATAACGTTATCTCAGCTGATGATTTAAATGTCGCCTAATTTTAGATACGATAATTGTCAAATTTAATTTTCCTTTTCCAAAAATATTTCATTATTCAGTTACAAATTATTGCATTTGAAATTTTACACTACTGTATGAACTATCCTATAAAACCCCCGTTATTTCAGATAATAACAAAAATTGCATAATTCTTAAATAATACAAATAAATCTAAATCAAATTAATAAACTAATTTGACTTTATTTTCTTCTACAAAGGGAAAATTATTATTTATAATTTGATAATAGACGGTATGATAATTATATCATAAAATATAAATTTTTTAATCAACAATTAAAAGGGTACAAAAGAAAATACTGGTTGTACAAAAAGTACAAACGACGTAGAAGCATATTGAAACAGAACAATTTTAAAATTCCGAATTTGAAAGAATACACCGAATTTGGATATTCTCCTAATAAATCTACACACAGTGCAAACGACTTAAAAATGTATATAAAAAAAAATTTTTTGAAATTTAAACTTCGGGGGTTCAACATCACGGGAGTAAAGATAACTTATAAAAAGCTTTTCTTGACATTATAAAAATTGTCAGGATTGAATGTATAAGCATAATTTTTCGCAAAAAAAAGCTGAGTAACGCAAATCTCGAAAGCATTTCTGTCGCTTTTTCTCAATTCCGATTGAGGAATTTGAAAAACTCGAAGAAATGAATATTGCTAAATTTGTAAACATAAACAAAAATTGAACTTCAGTTTAAGGGCTCTGACAAAGAATGCCATGTTTTTGTGCATAACAGAACTAACAAAAATTTAAGATTTCTTACTGCCAAATTGTGTTGTTACATTTTCACTTCAAATAATTAAATTTTAACCGAAAAAAGAAAGGTTTCAACAAAATAGTATTTAAATTCTTAATAGTAGTTCATTTTTTCACCAAAAAATATTTAATGTTTAGTAGAAAGCTATTAAATGAAATTTAAAAATTCGAATTTTGAAGAAAAGATTACAAATAAAGAAGAAAAATCACATTGAAAATGCTGAGTTTCCAAGCGATAAAGACTAATTTTCCAAAAAGAAAATTGAATTGACAAACGAGAAGTATACATTTTCTACCAAATTATTTGCATTTTCGGCTAACAAATTTTGACCTAGTGGATGAAGTTTCTACAAAAAAGGCAAATTTTCAAAAAATATATGAATTATCGATAGAGCGTATGAATTTTTAAGAAAAAATATCAAACCCAAAAGGTAAGCATGTAAAAAATGTCCCCAAAGGAAATCAAATTTTGAGTCAGCAATTTCAAAGCATACAATAAGAAATATTTTTCCGAACTTTCAAAATAACGGCCGTCATGTTGCATGAGTTGGGGGGGGGGGGGTAGCTTCAATATTCGTTTTTAATTTTTTCTCCGTTTCTATCGCTAGAAAAAATCTGAAAAAATTCACAAAACTTTTTTCAACCCTGTTTAACGTGAATGATTTGCTTACACCAAAAAATGTTCAAACAGTAATTTTCATATTAGGGTGGTCTAAGTTTATACCTGTGATATTTTTATTTTTTCCAACATCAACCTGTGCCCGTGAGCTTTTAAATTAACAAGCGTTTTCAAATACCCAAAAAAATACAAAATAGCAGTTTTCAAAGAAAATTATTTTTAATTAATAAGTGACGCATTTCTAATTAATTTTTAAATAAGTTTAATTTCTTCAAACGTAAAAGAAGCTCATGAATATAGATTTTTTCAAACAATTATTTCACCCTGAAGTCGTAAAATGTTATTATTTTATGGAATTAATAAGAATGTTGACTGCAATATTTTTTTGCTTAAGATTTCTGGCGCGATTTCGCTATATATTTAGTTGTTTTTGTTATCTCAAGACGTACATCCTACATTATTTAAACAATACAATTATTTAACTAATAACCAAATGTGTTAAAAAGAAACTGCAACAGTTGAAATTCTTCAACATTTTATAATTTATGGCATAACATAATTACTTTTTTAGATTAACAATCGGTGAAAAACCTTTTTAACAAATAATAATTCTTTATACCATGATATTTTAATTTGCAAAAAGTTTCTAGCAAGTACTTCTTTTACCCTTTTTTTTAAAATCGAGCTTTTCCATATAAAGCGTTATGTTCCTTTGGGGAAGATTTTTAAAGATATTTTGAACATTTAAAAGTTTGGATGAAATAAAAAAAATATTTAATAACTTTTCGGAAATGTGTCCCACTCTATAAATATTTTAAATTAATTTAAAAAGTCCTAAATTCATGAGAATCAATCAATCAATCAATTTCTTTAAATCTTTAAAGGTTTAAAATTGTTTTTGAATTTCCTTAAATCTCCTAATATTTCCATATCTTAGCCGAGTTTTAAAATATATTTAATCTAACCAAATTAAAATATTTTGCTTCATGATTTTTTCTGGGGGTTCATTTTTGAAAGCAAAAAGTCATTTAACATTTTTGATACAAATTTAGTAGAAATTTTTTCTTAAATCTTTTCAGACCTTTGAAACTTTCTGCTCTTAAAAATTATTCATATTTTTCTGATTTTTTTTTCAATTTTCCAAAATTGAAAAAATTGCCTTTGAATCTTTCAGATTTTTATTTTCCAATTTTAAAAATCTTTTAAAATCTTTGGAAATATTCTCCTAAAGTTAATTCATCAAAACGAAAACTTAAAAGTGAAGAATAGCGTAATTCTACAAAAAACAACGGATTTGAAAAAATACTTTAAATTTCCAACCAAAACAGATTCATATTTTAATCAATTGTGGAATTTGTAAATTCAAAACGCAAATGTCTTTAAAGACAGTTCTATTTTCAAATTGAGCATATGAATTAAAAAAAAGGAATGGTTTGATTTTCACTTCAGAACTCATTTCTCTCAAAAAATAATAATAATTTCCACAAAATGGTTGAGTTTTTAATCAGGAGAATGGATCTTCCAAAAATTAAATAAATTTTTAACCAATTCGATTAATTTTCTTCTAAGTATTTCAGCCTAATTGTCATTAAGAAATATGACATTCTTAGAAAAATACAAATTTATAACAAAAAAACATGAATTTTAAACCGAGTTTTTAAATAAAAAAAATATATATCAATTTCTAACAAAAACAAACAAAGTTTAAAAGGCACTTAAATTTTCATCCAAATCAATAAAATTAACTCATAAAACAGATTTTTTTTAAGTTGTTCAACTCTTGCAATCAAACAGTTACATTTTAAACTAAAAACGATCAATTTTCAACTAATTATGAAACAATTTAGAAATATTCAATTTAAAAAAAAATAAGCAAGAAGAAAGGAACGAATTTTCAGAAAAATAGTTCAAGCCTCAAAAATATATCGGAAGTGCAACAAAGTAGTTCAAGTGTGAACCGAGTAATTGGACTTTTTCCCGGTAGCTTTTTTTAATTTTCACGGTCAATTGAGAGTAAAATAATTATATTCGTTGCAAAACTCAATTAACTATTTTAATTAATCACGTTCATTATAAAGATCCTCATAACACAATAGAGCGAAAAATGTCAAAATAACTGAATTTTGAAATAAATCTTTTAATGTTTCATTAGAAAATATCAATTTTCAAAAAAAAAAAAAGGATTTCAAACGTTCAATTAAAAAAATTAATTCTCATAGTTTAATTTGAACCATAAACGGAATAGTAACCTTTTTCGTTAATTATATTAACTTTTAAATTAACTCGGAAATTTTTAATTAAAGTTATGAATCTTCAACTGAAATAGTTAAATTTCAAACCATCAACATGAGTTTTCAACGAAAACAATGAATCTTAAACTGAAATAGTTGAATATACAAGCTAACAAAAATTAATTTTTTACTAATACCATGAGGTATTTAACTAAAATGATGGATACTTAAATAAAATAATTGAAATTTAGACCAAAGAGATTAATTTTCTACCCAATAAGATGAATTTTCAACTGAAAAATATAATTTTTTAACTACAAATTGAATAATGGAATTTTAAATAAAAAATAAATATCCAACCAAAAACAAAGTTTTCAATTTCGGAAAAGAATTTGTTTTCGTCCAAAGAAACAAACAATTTCTTAATCTATGTGATTGAAAAATTCGAATACAAAAATATTTTAACATAATAGTTCAACTCTCAACCAAATTCCTTTATTTCCAACCTAAAAGATAAATTTTCCACTAAAATGATAAATATTTAAATTTTTAACCGATGAAAATAATTTTTATAAAAAAAGATCAACTTTTATAGAAAAATATAATTTTCAATTTTCCAGTAAAATAAGTTAAATTTTTAATCAAAGTGAATGAATATCAACTAAAATTGTAATCCGATAACTAGAATTGTTGAATTTCAAACCAAGAAGATCCACTTTCAACTAAGATGATGCATATTTGAAATAAATAATACAATTTTTAACGAAAAAATAAATATTTAACAACAAGCATTGATTTCTACATAGCATTTTATTCTAATTTTAAATTTCAATCTATGAAACGACAATTTTTAACTAAAAATGAAACAGTTGAATTTTTAGTTGAGTAAATTATTTTTTAACCAAACTGATGAATCTTCAACTAAAATGATGAATCTTCAAATGGGATAGTGGAAATTTTTCTGAAAAAGAGAAATTGTGAACCATGAAGACTATTTTTTTATAATGAAAGGAATTTTGCACAAAGTATATAAATTTTTAAAAAATAATTGAATTTTTAAGTAAAGAAAATCAATTTCAGCCAAATATTAAACATTTTTTTGAAAAAAAGATAAATTTTTAATTGCAAATCGATCAGGAATATATTTTTTATGAAAAAATTATTAATGCAAAAATGCATGAACATTTTTTTACAATCAAAGAACAGATTTTAAATCTGCATTTCTTTCCGGCTCATTAGACACAAAAATAACAATGGAAAAAAGAGGGAAGAAATTAATTTTTAACCAAAAATAGAATAGTTCAATTTTCTCAAAAAAAAGAAATGATTTTCAACAAAGTAGTTATATTTCTAACCAGAGATGAATTCTCATTTAAAGTAATGAATCTGCAAAAAAATAATTACTTTTTAATGAATGAGTTTTATTTGTATCCAAGTAGTTGATTTTTTAAATAAGTGAATGAATCGGTAACCTAATAAACACACTTATATCCCCTACGAGTGTAGATACAGTAGAAATCACTTTTATAAATTAACCGAAATTATTTAAATCATCAAATAATAAAAACTTGAATTTTACTGAAATCAGAAGGCTAGTGGACTATTTATTAACATTAGTACATTCATTTTCAATTATTTAAACAAATGAAATTTATTTGAATAATTTTGTTTCGATTTTCTTTTGATAAAAATTATTACTGTGGATCTAGTGGAATATTTACCAGTATTAATTAATTACTAATGAATAACTGATTTAATACTCATTAATCTACCGATTATATGAGTAATAATTGCCAAAAAAAGACTTGTTTTCTAATCGATCAAACATTGTTGATAAAAATTATTAGAACAAATTCCGTTCATTTGAATAATTACAAATTAATGAAATAATGTGAATAAACATTCCTCCAGGCCAATAGTAATAATTTTTAGGGAAAAAACGAATTTTCGAAAAGAAAAAGTTTAAACAATTTGCATTTATTTAAATAATAAAAAATTAATAAAGAAATGTTAATTAATATTTCGCTAGACAAATAGTAATAATTTTGAGGCAAAAAAGGAATTAAAAAGAATTATTTGAACAAATTCCCTTTGTCTAAATATCTAAAAATTAATTAGCGTATGATAATGAATATTCCACTAGACCAATATTAATTATTTTAAGTAAAAAAAGACGAGAATACAGTGTTTGAAAGGTAGATCAAATTCTTGGTTATATAATTCTCTACAGGCTTACATACTTTCCCGTTACATTTTTTCAAACCCTAAAAAATTATTTAAAAAACTCGAAAAAGTGATTTTTCACTGTGTATTTTACATCGGAATCTTCAAGTCAAAATCGTCGAAAATTAAAATAAAGAAATAAAAAAATAAAAAATTAGGGAATTTCTTTTTTCGGATTTAAAATAAAATGGAAGGATCATTGCCCAGTAACACGCAAAAAATCGGTTATGGATTTTTGGACCACCCTATTAAGAATAATTTTTCTCTAAAAAATAGCTTAGTCACGCAAATCTCGAAAAAATGTTGTCGCTTTTTTTAAATGCCGATTTGTTAATTTGAATGACTCGAAGAAAAATATTTTGCCAAATTTGTAAACATCCTTAAAAAACAAGCTTCACAAAGAAAGATTTATCAATCAACGAAGAAAAAAATCGCATCTACAATGTTGAGCTTCCAAGCGATGAAATTGAATTTTCAAAAAGAAAATTAAAATTACAACAGAAAAATATGCATTTTCACCAGAAATTAAATTTTTGACTCAACAAAGAGAAGTTTTCAAGAAACTTATTGAATTTTTAACTAAGAATAATTGATTTTCTCGCAAAAATACAAAAACCAAATTTTTAGTGATAAGATTCATTTTAAACAGGAAAAAAACTTATTTCGAACCGTATTTGTTAAATTTTTTACGCAACATATATAATTAATACAGTATTTACAAATATAATTAATATATTAATCTCATAATATATTTTTATTCAATCCCAAGAAATAAGAGAATACGGAAAATGGATTTTTAAGCTTTATAGAAAAAGCTTCCACGTGGTGCCTTATAGAAAAAGTATTTTATATAATTTATTAAAAATCCTTTTTGTTCAAATTTATTGCTGAACTTTGGTTTCAAAAATTCAAGGTTTGACGAAAAATCGGGAAACCCGGATTTTCAAAATGTGGTTGTATGTAATGCTAACAATTTCTACTGGAAATATGAAAACACATGTTTTTTATTGGTGGAAGACCAGACACCCGGATCTAGGAAATGAGGTTTTAATTTCTAAGAACTTGTTCCCGCTTAAGAAATATCTTAAGTCCCCTTCAACGAAGACCAAGAACATAGAAAGTTTTAAAAATTTTGAAGGTTTTGTACTAACCGAAAGTGGTAATAACCGGTAATAACTGACAATGATCTGTATAAATAGAAGTTAGTATTTTCAAAAAGTCTTACTCAACGTTTCGAAAATTTTGCTGTAAAAAATGAAGATCATCCTCAGCGGCCTGCCTCTTATCATTGGGGTTATTCTACAGGTTCATGGTAAAAATACTCGATCAAATATATATCTCAATTGAGTTACACTCGTTCGTACACAATTTTATTCTACACAAAATATTTCCTACACATAATTTAATGCTGTTATATTTTTCCTACACAAAACTTTTTCTACACAAAATATTTCCTACACATAATTTAATACTGTTATCATTTTCCTAGACAAAATATTTCCTACACATAATTTAATACTGTTATATTTTTCCTACACAAAATATTTCCTAAACATAATTTAATACTGTTATATTTTTCCTACGCAAAACTTTTTCTACACAAAATATTTCCTAAACATAATTTAATACTGTTATATTTTTCCTACACAAAACTTTTTCTACACAAAATGTTTCCTAGACAGAAATTAATATTGTTAAATACTTTTTTTTCACCTTCACAACATATTTTCTACGCAAAATGTTTCCCACACAGAACTTAATATTGTTACATTTTTCATACACAAAACTTTTTCTACACAATATTTTTCCTACAGAGAATTTGTTCTACATAGAAGATTTCCTTCACATAATTTTATATTGTTTAATAATATTATTGTTTTCTACGCGAAATATTTTCTACGCATAATTAAACAGTGATACCATTTTATTTTCATATTTAAGTAAATTAGTTTAAAAAATTGATTTATCAGTTAATACCTTCGTATTTATAAAATTAGTTAAATGTTTACTAATTCAATTGTATAGGAGGGTCGTGCATTTTAACACAAATTGTTGAAAAAAAATCGTTTAAAGAAAAACAAAATTTACTTTTTCTGAAAAATCATTTATTTGTTTCTTTACTCTTATTTTTCTAATGATTTCATAAAGTATTTTAAAAATTAATTTTTTTATTTTTGAGCTTTCTATTTATTTGGCAATTTGTTTCTGGTGTTTCACTAAGAAATATGTACTTTACGTTATCCAGAGTTTAGAAGATAAATCTTAAAAAGAAATTTTTTATGGCTCTTAAATAGTTATGATCGCCAAGTATTCGTGAGAAATAAAAACAAAATTCATATATATTAAAATTTTGCATTAAAAATAGACTTACATTGATATTAAGTATTGGTGTTACAGGCGCCATAAAGTAAAAAAAACTGTTAACACCATTATCGCAATTAGATTGTCTAAAACCAAAAATTTTAATATTTTTTCAAAAAGGCGAGATACGTAAAAACTCTGAAAATAGACTTAGTTATGACTTTTTTGTAACACATTATGAAAGAATGTTATGTAGAATATATTTTGTGTAGAATATACATATTTTGTGTAGAAAATATTTTGTGCTGGAATGAAATAATAGTCTTAAACAATATAAAATTATGTGTGGGAAATCTTCTGTGTAGAAAAAATTTTGTGTAGGAAAAATGTTAGGGTATTAAGATTTGTGTAGAAAAAATTTCGTGTAGGAAAAATATAACAGTATTAAATTCTTTATAGGAAAGTTTTTGTGTAAAAAACACTTTTACACAATATATTTTGTGTAGAATAAAATTGAGTAGGAACCACGTTTTCCCGATTATACATATACTGCATAGAAAATATTTTGTGTACGAAGAAAATCAAAGTATTAATTAATATTAAATTCTGTTTAGGAAATCTTCTGTGTAAAAAATGTTGTCTAGGAAAAATATAAGAGTATCAAATTTTGTGTAGGAAATATTTTGTGTAGAAAAAGTTTTGTGTAGGAAACATTTTGTATGAAAAATATTTTGTGTAGAGAAAAAATACGAATATTAAATAGTATTAAATACTGTGCAGAAAGTATTCTGCGTAGAAAAAATTTTGTTAAGGAAAAATATAACAGTATTAAATTCTGCGTATGAAAAATTTGGTGTGGAAAAAGTTTTGTCTAATAAAAAATTGATCGCAGTATACTTGTGCACAATATATTTTGTGTAGAATAAAATTGTGTAGGAAAAAAAGTTGTCCGACAACGAGCCGGGTAACTTTATTCAGTCATTTTTTTATCAACTGGATAGTTTTTTTAATACAAATTAAAAACCGTAAACGTTATTTGTACCGAAATTAATTACTTTTGGAACTAAACTTCAGGAATGTTTTCTCAGACTTCGATGTTAAGTAATTGCATTTTTTTTTGTATGAAATGTTTAACTTTCGGTTCACTTTTCACTTAATATGTCAATAATTAATGCAAAATAAGCAAACATAGTGAAATTGGATCAAAATTTAAAATTTTGATTTTTTTCATGTTAGTTTTTATACATAAAACAAAAATGTCAATAATTCTTTCAGAGAACTAATAAAGCAAACTTTGTAAGATGATTTAACAGCTTTAATTCCTTCCCGGACCTTTTCTCCGCATCTAACGCTGTTTGGCTCAAAATTTAAATTTTTCATTTTTTTCATAGTATTTTATGTTACTATAAGCAAACTAACAGTTTCTTTAAAAAATAGGAAAAATAAATTTTGTCAAATTTTCTAGAAGCTGCAGTTCCTTTCAGAAAAAAAAACTAACGACATTTTAACGAAGTACATGATAAAAAATTAATTTGTAATCAAGAATTTAAATTTCAATAAAAACAGATTAACTTTTCCACTAAAAAATCGCAATTTTCCATCAAATAGTTAAATTTTCAACGTTCATTGTCGAACTATGAAGCAACTTTTTAACTAAAAAATAATAATTTTTATAAATTTTTATATAGCAAACAGATGAAATTGTCGAAAAAAAAACAGTTTAATTCCTAACCCGATAATAATATTAGTTTTAACACAAAAATATTAAAAAAACATTAATTTTTCGCTTAAATAATGAATCTTAAGCAAAAATTGAATCAAGTTTTTAAAAAGCAGTTTGACTTTAAACTAATTAATTCATATTTCAACAAAAAGAGATTTTAATTTGTACTAAAAAATAGTCGATTTCAATCATAAAATTTGCAATCAAAATTTTTACGGTCTGCTGTGTGGAAGGGGGGAGGTATTTTTGAATTAATGATGTAAAAATTTTAAATGCAATTCCTATTTAAAAAAAACTATGATATCTCAACTACATATCTCAAAAAAATCAAACTCATTGTTGTCCAAAACCAGCTTAGTTGCGATGCTGCATGAATATAACTTTTAGTGACTGTTTTCATTTTTATTTCTTTAAAACAAATAATTTCACTTTTCCATGAAATTTATTTCCGAAAATTTCGAAACTGTATTGATAGAAGAGAACTTTTCAATTGTATATGATTTGTATGTATGATTTGTGCGTATCTGATTTGTGAGCTTTTTTAAATTTACGATTAGGATTTATTAAAATACACTTAACTGACTGTTCAGAGATTATTTTTAAATATTTTATAGCAATTGAAAAGATTTGCTTAATTTTAAAAGAAGAATCTAAAAGATTTTAGGTAATTTTTTTAATTTTATGGAGTGAAAAGAAAAGAAACAGAAAAAATTTGGATAATGCTACAAGATTATAAAGTTGTGAAGACCTGAAAATAAGAAAAAAAAAAACAATTTTCTAAAGATTTGTGTAAACATTTTTACGATTTTCTTCTTTTCAGAACTAAGCTTTCAGAGAAATTTAAAAAAAAAGGTAGAAAACTTATCAAACGACTTAACAAATTTCAAGATAGAATGTACGAATATTTTTAAGCAACAGGTTTCAATTTGGTAAGATTCAAAAATATTTTTAAAATATAGAAAATTTAAGAATTGTTTAGAAAAAAGAGCTTCAAAAGAATATTAAAATTTAAAATATTTTTAAAAATGTAGGATTTTAAATATTTAAAAAGAAAATTTTAGAAGCTTTAGGAGAATTGCAAATGACTTCAAGAGAAAAAACAAAATTTCCTTAAAATAGCTGGTAAAATTTCTGTCAAACTTTTAAAAGTCCTAAATATCTTTTGAAAAGTCTCAAATTTTTGGTAATATCGTGTGAAATTCCATGAAGTAAATGGATTTTTATTAGATCTTCTAGGCTTCTTTTTGACACATCCAAAATGTTAAAAAAAATTTTTTAATTTTTTAAAAATTTATACCCGACAAGAAACCTGGAGAATGAAAAACGCATCCAGAGTTATTGATTTGATATTACAAAATTATAAAAGTTCTTTAAATCTTAATGTTTAGGAAAAATAAATAATTAGTCAGGAAAAAATAGAGAACTTACAACAGGAAGATTTTCGGTCACCCTGATATAATATTATTTTTAGTAATTTAATGGCTTTTTATTTATATTTATTTTCTTTCGCATTTGCTTCCTTCTGCGAATTATCATTCTAGTTCTAAATTCCATTATTCGTTTAACTATTGAACTATTTTTGTGGAAAACTGACTTTTTGTTTAAAATTCATATTTTGGTACTGAACAATCACAGGAAATACTTCTTTTGATAAAAATCGAACTATTTTTTTTTTTATTTGTCTTTTTAATTTAAAATTAAATATTTCCTAAATAAAAATGCATATCTTTGCTTTAAAGTTAAATAATTTTGTTTAGAAGTCACGCTTTTTGGAAGAAAATCCAACTATTTCCCTGAAAATTAAAATTTCGTTTAAAATTCATATTTTAATGGTGAAAAGTCAAAATGAAATATTTTTCGGATGAAAATTAACTTTTTTTTTTAATTTGCCATTTTGATTTGAAAAATCATCTGTATGAGTAGGAATGTCATATTTCTTAGATAAAAATTGTTAGTTTAAAATTCATCTCTTTGGTTGAAAGTTTAACTATTTTGTTGAGAAATGATATATATTAATTGAAAATTTAACTGCTTAGGTAAAAGTTGAAGTATTTCTTGCATTTTTTTTAAAGGTCAATAAAAAAATACATTTTTTTGCGAAAAAATAAATTTGTAACGAAAATGTTTGACACTCAACCAAGTGATTGAGGTTTTAATCAAAAAGATGAGTTTTAAACCAAGAAGATTAATTTTATGCCAAAAAAAGAAAAATTTTTAAATAAATTTATACTTATTTTCAAGCAAATAGTGGAGTTTGTAACGAGATGAATTTCGTACAAAAATATATTAGTAAAATTTAGGATTAAAAAGAATAAAAGGCATACCGGAAATATTTGAATTTTTTTATTGGATTCTATTAATTTAGATAATATTTAAGAAAAAAGAGAATTATTTATTTTATTAAATGTTTTTATCACTTATTATTATCTTTTGAAAAAATAATAATGTTTTAAAATTATTTGAATTTATTTAAGACTGAAAATTTTCGTTTTAAAAAGGGCTACACTAATGCAAAACATCAGAAATGGACGAGTTAAAAAAAGGACCAGATTGTTAAATAGATTTGACTTTGTTAAAAACAATGAGATTGGAGTTTCTTGAAACTGAAAAATTGGCTGAACACACAAACTGAAATTTCTTGTGCGAATAACTTAAGTAAAATGCACATTCACTTTCCTTGTTTTTATTTCCTAATATTAAAAGCGTAAGCAATTTAAAATTTGAGAAAAATGAATTTTTTTATAAAAAAGTGCATTTTTTAGAAAATATTTATATTTTCAGCGCCAATCTTCTGGTGTATTTGTAATTATCTTGAGTTGAAATTTGTGCATATAAATAAGGCAAAGAATTGATTGCTTTATACAATTTCATTATTATAAAAATTTTTTAAAAACATGCATTTTTTTATTTTTTTTTTTACGGGAAAACAATCCAACGCTATCTGATACGTACGATTCATATTTTTTATAAGTGATTCAAATTGACAAAAGAAAATATTTATTATTGCTTCAAAAAAAAATATCTGTGTCTAATATGTATATAATTCGCCTTTCAGACACAATAAACATACCAAATTTTTAAAAATTAATTTTTTTAATAAATAAGGAAGGTGAACATATAGAAAAATTACCGTGCCTTTTTTAAAAATGAAAATTCATTTCCACCTTATTCATATAGAAATAGCTTATCAGTTTTCGAAGAATCTACAAAATTATTATACATGCAATATGAGAAAGAATTTTTCTTTAAGGAAAAATATGAAGATTTTGTATTTGCTAAATTAAATTATTTAAACAAAGATAAACGTTTAAATCTTACAATATTTTCTAAGGAAATATGTTTGATGAGCTATTTTAATGCTTGTTAGATGAAAAAGAATTTCTTTCTGTAAAAGGATGCAAGTTTTCTATTTGTCAACAATAACTATTTATAACAAAAAAAATTTCAAATCTTGACAATATTTGGTAGTAGACTAAATTTAATAAACTATTAGGATACATGAGGTGAGAAAGAAATTTTTTTCTGCAAAGAAAAAGAGTAATATTTTTTTTAATGAATTCCTTGAAATAGTTTGGAAATAATGTTAATTCAGATAAGTACATTATCCGTTTACAACAACAAAAATTACACAAAATTTTAATGCATCACAAATATATTTTAATTTCATCATTTATGCGATTCCATGGAAAAACTTGGTGATTCAGAAATCGGTTTCATTTCAATGATAGCTGTTAAAAGTAAAATGATATCTAATGGTTTAAAGACAAAACAATTTAGAATATTAAAATATAAAATCATATACTAATTTATATAGATTGTTACCGTTGATTTTTATTGAAAATCCAAATTTGTACAAAACAAAAAATATTAGTAAATTGTCAGTTTCAATGTGTTTGAATAATTCGAAGGTTTTTTCTTCGCCCGATAAATATAATTATCAAATTTATTGCACTAGCAAGAATGTTTTAGTACTTGAGCTTTTTTCTCTCTAAATCGAAATTAGTAAAATTTCACTGATTGCTAGTAACATTTTAAAGATGCGATTATAGAAAAGTGAGTCACCACCTATGAGTGGAAAATTTGCAATTCAAGTAATAAATATATTTTCTTATTTAATAGTGAAAAGCAACTTACTGCTTCGAAAAAATATATAAAATTATTTGGAACATTATAATCTTTTTTCCTTTTTTTCTTTTTAATTTTCTTATAAATAATTTGTGTTTATAAATTGAAAATCTTTATATTTTTACCTAATGGAAAATTATTTTTTATATTATATATATATTCTACTAACTTATCCAACTTGTATTTTCTGCAAAGTATTTTTTAAAATATATCTGAAATTATTACCAAACTTGATTTAATAAAAAGAACTTAATGGAATTAGCAATTTTATGGATTCTTTTAATTGTGGTAAACTATTTCTATAAAAATAAGCTGGAAATTAATTTTTTTCTAAGAAAAGGAAATAATAATTTTTTTTGTTTATCTTTATCATATATAAAGAAACATAAATGTTACTTTGATTTAACTAGTAAGCTGTTTTAATAAATATAAAATAATGTAAGAAAAATTGTCCCAAGAAAAGGGGACGAAAATTTTATATTTCTCACTTTAAATTATTTATAACAGAATTTCTTTCAATTCAAAACAGTGTTAAAATAACACATGTCTGTCATATTTGTTTATAAAAATACAATTTTGCAACAAAAAAATTCATTGCTTCGCTTGTATGGTCGAATTTGAACTCAAGACAATTTCATATATATCTGAAGGTTAAATCCGAAAAAGGAAATATTTTTCTCCAAAATGCACTTTCTTATTTGTTAAAAAAAATTTTTTAACTGTAAAAAGTTCATAATATCATTCCTTACAACTTTTAGCAATCTAATGTTCTTTGATTCTAAAGAAATATCTCTAAGATGGTTAAATATAATGAAAGAAATTCATGTTGGTCCATCGAGAAAATAAATAGAATTATACATGATTTATTTCATTTATATCTGTCGAATATAATAATTTATTACTTTATTTAACTTGCCTCAAAATTTTAATATAGTCTTGTTATTAACAAATGTATTATTCTCAAATTTTAAATTGTTAATGCTTTTATTATCAGAAAATAAAAAACAAGGAAGGTGAATGTTCATTTTACTTGTCTCATATCCATAGAAACAAACCAATTCATGTTTCTAGCCAATTTTTAAGTTCAGAGAAATTGCAATCGCATTGTTTTGAACAAAGTTAAACATGTTAAGCAGTCTTTTTCTTTTTTCAAACTGCCGATTTTTCATTCGAATTAACATTTTTTATTTAGCAATTATTATTGATAAAAGCATTTAATAAAATATTTAATTCTCGTTTTTTTGGCTTAGATATCAAGTGAATTTTTAAAACTCAATAATTAACCTAAATACTTCTGGTTAGACTTTCATTGTTTTTTTATTACAAATTTAAGTTACATTGTTTGCGTTTGTTGATACTTGAACTATTTTGTTGAATAATTGTTTTTCTTTCTTTCTAAGTGAACGTTTGTACCTGAATAATTAATTGCACCATTTTTAGTTACAAATTATTTTGTTTTTTTGTGTGTTAAATTTAACTTTCTTTTATATAATTAGAAATGAGTCATGGTTGAAATATACACCATTATATTTATCGTTGAGAATTATTCGTTTTGTCATTTCTGTAAAAAAATTAAGAATTGATTCAACTTTTAATTACACATTTAAATTTTTAATTAAAATATATCACCTTCCACAAAATGGTCAAACTCTTAACCCAAGAGATGAATTTTTAATTATAAATAGGAATCTTCTACAAAATAAGTGTTCAACAAAAATTTCTAAACGAAACAGTTGAATCATCAGGCAAATAAGATTAATTTTTAATCAAACAGTTGCATTCTTATCCAAAAAATATGAAACTTCTACTCAAACAGATGAATTTTTAAATCAAAAAGCAGGATGTAAAAAAATGATAATGTTCATAAAAAAATATTTTAGTTTAAATTTTGAACGTCAAAATATAAATTTTACACAAGAATTGAATTTTCTGGGAAATACTCAAGATATTTCTCAATTGAATAGTAAAAAACAACTAATTTCTTAGCAAAAGTATCTAAACTTATTTATGATTGTACATAATAATTTTTTAAATTTATAAAAATGAAAAACATGAAAAATAGGAGAGTTTGATCAAACTATAAATTAATTATTCATCTTCAGGGTATTCTGAATTATTTTAACTTTGAGAAGCTATTTCTATACAAACAAGGTGCAAAAGAATTTTTTCTGATAAAAAGGCTCAATAATTTTTCTATTTGTTTACCTTCATTATTTATGAGGAAACATAAATTTTAGTCAGGTGAAACTAGTAACCTTTTTCAATACGGATAAAATGTCAGACAAATTTTTTCAAAAAAAGTTAGTGTAATTATAATAATTTATTTATTTAACTAGTTTAAAAATGGTTATATACAATTTTTATTAAAAATTTTGTTATTCTTAAATTTTAAATTTTTACGCTTTTGAAATTAGGAAATGTAAAAAAAGGAAAGTCAATGTGCATTTCACCTGTCTTATATCCACAGAAACAACAAAATGTATGTTTTAGCCTATTTATTAATTTTGAGAAATTGCAATCTCATTGTTTTTGAAAAACCGACATCTGTTAAGCAGTCTTGTTCTTTTTTAAACATGCCGATTTCTCATGCCATTTTTCATTTTTTAATAAGAAAATATTTTTGATATTAAAATTTATTAAAATAATTAAATTTTTTTTTTGCTCAAATATAAACTGAATTAATAGAACCCTGTAATAAATCCAAATATTTTTGTTCAGTTTTTTATTCCTTTCATTTTAAATTTTTATTATTATATTTTTGGTAGGGAATTCATCTTGTAAAAACATCTACGATTTGGCCGTATTTATTACCTTCATAAAAAAATAAAGAATTGCTACAACTTTTACCTACGAAGTTGAATTTTGAATATATATATATATATATCAGTTTCCACAAAATAGACTTCCAACCAAAACAATGAATTTTTAACTAAAAATGGGAAACTTTCAAGAAAAAATGGTTCCAGAAAAATTTCCAAATAAAATACTTGAATCTTTAAATAAAGAAGATTAATCTTTAATAAAAATGTTGAGCATAATGCAGTTGTCAACAAAATTCTTTAAGCAAAATACAAGATATTTTGGAAAAATAACCGAGATTTTCTTGATCAGAAAACTTTTCTTAAACTTAAATTCTCGAACAACAAAAAAAGAATCACTTTTCAACAAATCGTTTAAATTTTCAATCAGAGAGAAGAAATTGGGAATTTCGGAATCTTTAGAAAAAATTGTGTTTTTTTACCAAAGTAATTGAACTTTAATAAAAAAACAGTTAAATCTTAAACCAAAAAAGAAGAAATTTTAATTTCTATATGAAAAGAATGAAATTTTGTTAACAAAACACGCAAATGTCCAACTAAATATTGGAATTTTCAACTACGAAATATCATTTTTCGAATATAAATATAAATTTTAAAACAAAAAATGGAACATTCACATTTTTAGTAAGAAGATTCTTTTTTATGAGAAAAATGCACTGTAAAGCAATTATTTAACGTCTCAAACAAAAAAATTAATCTTTGAATGAAGCGATAAATATTAACCAAAGAAAAAATAAATGTTAACAAAGTAATTTCACTTTCAACTGAAAAAGGTGTACTTTTAACCAAAAATATAGTATTAGATGTTTAAACCTATAAATGTTTCAATAAAAAGAAAAAAACATTTAAATCTGCCACGAAAATACGAATTATAAAAAAAATCTCTATCTGAACATACTAATTTTTAACTAAGCAGTTGCGTTTTTAACTTTTTATCTAAAATTATGAATCTTTAACGAGATAAAAGTGTTTAACAACAGTGTTTAGCACTCAAAAAAGTAGTACAATTTTTAACGAAAGAAGAGAAAATGTGACAAATTACAAATATGAAGAAAAAATTGGCTTTCAACCAAAAATATAAGATCATAAAGAGATAAACATTACTGAAAAATCGCTTTTGTGAAGTTTGGCATTTGGTACAACTCATTTGACGTTGGTGTTCCTGATTTAAAAGCATTTAGAATTTTGCAGTACTTGGTTGATTTTATTTTATTACAAAAAATTTATGAATTTCAAACCTACTGATTGATTGCAATTAATGAGTCTATCAAATTAATAATCATCCAAAAGATATATTAATTTGCAAGAATAAAAGTTGACTTCAACCAAAAAAGTAAAATTTTCAAGAAGCCAGTTGAATATTTGAAAAAAATTTATATTTCACCAAAATGATGCATTTGCACCAACAATTATTTTTTTTTAAAACAACACGCCTAATTTTCTAATAATGAAATACTTAATAATTTAACCAAAAGATAAATGTTTAAAAACGAAAATTAATTTTCAGCAAAGTAATGAAACTTTTAAACACGTCGGTGAATTTCTCACAAAAAAAGAAGATTCAGGGACATAATAATTACCTTAAAAAAATGAATTAATTTTTAAATAAATATTAGAAATATTTCTACAAAAAAGGTAATTTTCTTACCAAAAATACAATATAGAAAAAGAAGATTAAAAAAACAGATAAAAAGAGGAAAAAGGGAAGTTTCTTGAAAACTGGGGCAAAAGAAGAATTACAGAGGCCGACAAAATGATTTTTTGCTCACAAAATGCTGTTTTATAGAAGCAACGAGTAAACGAAAAAAGCTCCCACCAATCAGAGCGCAAGATAATAAAGTTGCTGTCGAATCTGGAAATATACTGTGTGGCCTCTGTGGCCGCCATATTGGAGCGGGACACGTAGCCGCCATATTGGATTCACCAAATTGGATCCGCCATATTGGATCTGCTATCTTGAATTTGAAAATTCTGACAACAGACTCGAGAATAGTATCGCAAAAATCCTTAGATGCTTTGATTAGATTTTACGAAAAAAGTCAGCCCGCCATGTAATCTATTCTCCAATATATCGAAAAAAATTTCTCAAATTTGTTGTTAGCATTTTTCTTGAAATCCCAAACTTTAAGCAATTCTGAGGCCAGCCTTGGATTCTGCCCGTTCAAATCCTTCAGAAAAATATAGTTTAGCTTCTGGGTTGAAAATCTTATCGGCCTATGTTGTTTTACTAAAGAAATAGCGAAGAATCGGAAAATGTGTGCGAAGTCTAAAGTACAGAAAAGCTTTTCTTTATTGAGTTATTATTGGACTTTACCATTGTAGGTCCATGTTTCGCAAAATTCGCATACTTTGTTCAAATTTGCCTTTAGGAAATGTACTAAATGTTGTCTAAGTCAATACAAAATCTATATGTTTCTGCTTCCAGTATCAAGTTCAATGTACCAGCAGACAGGAGGTGAGGGAACATCTCATGAGATAACACCTTATGCGAGCACATCTCATGAGATAACACCTTATGCGAGCACATCTCATGAGATAACACCTTATGAGGGAACATCTTATGAGATAACACCTCATGGCAGATCATCTCATGAGATAACATTGGCATCACCTGATCATCAGGCGGCATCGTTACCTCATACTGAGCAAACATCGCAACAACCAGTGCTACAGAAATTGCCAAATGATAGTACGGAAGATCCTTTACCAGTATACACGTACAATGTGGAGAAAAACCTTCTTTATATAGAGTATGCTGGAGGGACTTTCCCCATCGAGACACTTGAAACAGAAGGTGAGTAGGATAATTTAAAAACGAAAATAGAATCTATAGATACAAAATCAGAGAATTATGCCTTAAACTTCTTGCTTTTTCTATAATTGATAGCCCAGATGCATTAAGGGCAAATTAAAGTGATTCAAAATTTTTAAATTGGATTTTCATACCTAATGCCCGAAAACTCATTCGAATCCACCAAAAAATTAACCCATTTTTTCCACAAGAAATTATACCTGGAAATGATGGAGGTTTTATGAAGATTAAAAGGCATTTTTCATAAAAATACAAGACGCTTTTGTAAAGTTTATGCAGAATCATCAATATTAGGCGAGTCGTGTTGAAAATCAACATTTTTATCAACAAAAATCTTTCCCTATCAAAGACCCTTAGATTTTACATTTTGTCAATATTGAACCGCATCTATTTTAATGAAACCCAACGAATTAAAGATCTTATCATAAAAAAAAAATAAAAAGAATTGACAAATTACTTTCAGTAAGGAAAACGCGACTAACTGATAGAGTAAAAACATCTCTGAACATGCTCTCAGCAATCAAATGATTTCAGCCTTATCTAAAAGCCATAAGTGCGCAGCAGCTCCTTCTAAAATCCCAGAAGAAGAAAAAATCAGCAATTTGTAATCCACAATATATACTCTTACAACCGAAAAAGCGAATGATATCTAAGTTAGGACGGGAAACCTTTTCCGCCAAGCTCATGTTCCCTCTGCAAACTTAACAAAATAAGAAAAAGCCGAAATTAAAGAACTCAATCAGAATAAAGACATCATAATATTACCCACAAACAAAGAAAAATAAGAGTAATAATTAATTAAAAAGACTACAGCAAGAATATCATGGACCTTCTAACTGAGGATACACATACCAAAATTAAGAAGGACCCCATAAAAATTATAGCCAGGAAAACAAAGACAATAAACTCTTCAACTTTCAATATACGACGCTTCCTCGCTACAAAACTAAACTTGTGTATACATAGTATATCTCGTTACGAAAGTAACAATCTCTTATACAATTAATATTATTAAATCTTCTACAAACTTGCCCTCCGAGCTGCATACCTTTGATAGAGCACTGTCTCAATGATACTTATTTCACTTTCGACAACGAATATTACGAACAAGTCTCAGGAGCAGCAATGGAAACCCCAATTTTACCTGCAATAGCCAACATCTTTATGGAACATCTAAAAACTAAAATCTTCAACCAATTTGAGCTTAAACCGGATTTTTAATGCCGTTACGTTGATGACACATTTGTCATCTGGTGACATCGAAGAGATTAATTAAATAAGTTTTTTGATTTCATCAATTAATAACATCCTAATATCCAGTTCACCATGTAAATTGAACAAAACGGAAAATTGCCTTACTTCAATGTTTTAGTTTAAAAAAGATCCGATAACACATTAGGATATGAAGCTTACAGTACACCCACAGGTACAATCCTATATGGCTCCTTTCAA
Organism: Belonocnema kinseyi; assembly: GCF_010883055.1. Lineage (NCBI taxonomy): Eukaryota > Metazoa > Arthropoda > Insecta > Hymenoptera > Cynipidae > Belonocnema > Belonocnema kinseyi. The sequence continues at coordinate 110,419,913 of NC_046659.1, forward strand.
CACCACCCATCTTGAAAACAATCGGCCACCAACTCCCTTGTATAGAGAGCTGCCTCCATAACAGATAAAAATAACTTACAAAAGGAATTACAAAACGTTAAACAAATCCTTACACAGAACGAGTACACACACAAACAAATAAATAAAGCAATAAGAAAATACATTTAAAAAAGCCAACAAAACCTACGAAAGAGAAAAAAAAAACTCACCACCGTTCCCTAGAACCAAGGTGTCACAAAACCCCTCAGTGATCCAGGAGTATATAAAATACCTTGTTCTTATGGCAAAGTCTATATTGGACAAACCATAAGAAGCTTCCATATCTCGAAAGTCGACCATTCATTTTGGCTCTTTAATTCGGGATCATTTTTGTTGATTATCAAAGTGATATTGATTTTGGTATCGTTTCTCACACATTTTTTACTGTGCTCTTTTGTGACACTTAGTAAATATTGGTTCCAACTTTAGGTCTGGTAAGAAGGAAACTGAAGTCAGATTTCATCGTAGAAAAAACTAGGGTTTCAACAACGTTGTGGTCCAAATAAAATTTGTTATCTTTTAGAACTTGAGCTCTAATAGATATGTTTAATGAAAGAAAAGGGCTCCTTCAGGACACACTGGAAAAGTAAATAGAGGTTATCCATTGATGACTTGAGATAAAACGTTTCTTGCATGTGAATATACCTTTAGGATGACAATTTTGCTACGGAAGCTAAAAATTATATTTATCAACTCATTATGTCTATTTTAATTTCGGTAATATTTTAAACATGAATTATCTTCATTAAATTGTATCCTTAAGATTTCGATTACATGTTTTCTTTAAGGTAAAAATCATGCTATAAATTACACAAAATGTCGTAGTGAGCAAAGCGAAAAATAAGTTCTTTATAAATATTATTATTATTATTATTATTATTATTATTACACCATTAGGCCATTTCCCTTTCGAGGTAGGCGTGACTCACTCGGCAGGGGAAAGAAGTAGTGTGTGGAAGGGATAGAGATTTTTCAGATTGATCCAGAATTCTCGTGCTATTTAAGTAAATAACACGTTAGTTCCGCAACACTGCTCCAACCCAGGTTGCTGATCAATCTCTCTAGCAATCACCCCAAGTGAAGAACCTCACGAAGTCGTTATGTAAGGTTCCCCACTTGGGTCCATTAATAGCCAAGGTCTTTGTTTCAGGCGTCTCGTGTTTCTGTGACTTCTTATGTCTTGTCTAAGTAGGGTCTCATTCACACATTCTAACCATTCTTTCCGCGGTCTACCTCTGGGCACGTTGCCATTTACTTTAGCTTGATAGACTTGTTTCGTTAGTCGTTCATTTGGCATTCTCTCAACATGTCCGAACCATCTTAACCGATTTCTTTCCCATGTGTCTACTAGCGTCTCTTCTGCACCACATTCTTTTAGAATTATCTCGTTACTTACTTTTTCCATTAGGGATTTCCCGCTTATTATGCGCATGAATCTCATGTCGATTGCGTTAATTTTACTCTTATGTTTTTCTTGATAAGTCCATGTCTCGCTACCGTATAGTACAGTCGGTACAAATATAGAATTACGTATTGCCATTTTAGCTTTATTTGATATATTTTTACTTTTGATAAGGGGACCTGCTCTACCAATAACCTTCCTACCTTCATTTATTCGTCTATCTAATTCCTCATCTATCTTTCCGTCCCTAGTAAATAAGCTACCGAGGTATACGAACTTATCAAATTGTTCAATTCTCTCATCATTTAATAAAATATTGCATGGCGTTTTCTCACTCTTTCCTTCTAACACCATAGTTTTTGTTTTATTTGCGTTAATTTTGAGGCCCATGCTCTTCATGCTTGCATCTAGTTTATTCAACATTCTTTGTAGGTCTTCGATAGACTCTGCCATAACAACCTTATCATCTGCGAACGCTAACTCTCGTACCCTTACTGTTTCGAGATCCACACCCTCTTCGTCGAAGAGAGCCATTCTTAAACACTTGTCCATAGATAATATAAATAACCATGAAGACATAACTCATCCTTGTCTAACTCCTTGAATAATATCGAAACATTCGCTCAGTTTCCCATTCACTCTTACACTCGCTTTGCTACCTGTATATATTGTTTTTATAGCTTGTAGGATCCATCCATTGACACCATACTCTTTCAGGACTTCCCAAAGTTTACTTCTATCTACCTTGTCAAAAGCTTTTTCTAGGTCAACAAATGCACAGAAAGCTTTTTTTCCTACTCTCAAACTTTTTTCTGTTATTTGCGTTAAGATAAATATTTCATCCGTACATGATCTTCCTGGCATAAACCCACTTTGGACATCCCAAATCTTTGTTTCCGTTATTTTCATTACCCTACTAATAAGTATTTTTTAATATATTTTAGTTACGGTGCTTAATAAGCTAATCCCTCTGTAATTTTTGCACTCGCTTTTATCTCCCTTTCTCTTGTATATTGGTACTATAATCGCTTCTTTCTAATGGTCTGGGACGTCTCCCATCTCGAAACATAAATTTATCAATTTGCAAACTCTATGTGGTATGTACTCTCCACCGTGTTTAAGCATTTCAGCATTAATACCGTCTACCCCGGCAGCCTTACCGTTTTTCAAGTTCTTAATTATATTCCCAACCTCAGTTACACAGACTTTTTCAATTGAGTTTTCCAACGCATCGTGTTCAACATCGCAGTTGTGGTGCCCTATAGCTTCATCTCCGAATTGTCTCCTAAAATAGTCTCTGAAATCCTCTAGTATTCCATCTGCATCATATACCATTTCCCCTTTACTATTTCGCATGTTGACTATTTCTGTACTTTTGTTTCCTTTCATTTTTTTATAAAGTAGTTTCCTGCTCCCTTCAAAGTCGGTTTGTATTTTTATCTCTTCTTCTGCTCTAATTGTATCTTTACTTTCTTTAACTAATCGTTTAAGTATCCTGTTTTTGCGTCTATAATCA